>NC_137827.1:34527030-34599530 GCF_963921795.1 Nannobrachium achirus | reverse complement strand
GTTATGGTAGAAATACTGAGTGAAAACCCATCTCCAAATACACAGACATGCTGATATATCCACACTGGTGTATTATCCCTGGCCTGCTTCATTTGGTGACAACATTTACCAGATTATTGATTTCATAAAGATCACAGTTTTCAGTAGTTTCTCTGTCAGATTGTTGTCCTTCCTGCAGCTTTTAGCCCCACCCCCTTCTTGTACCTGCTAGGTTGTCTAGAGTTGATTGACACCTGGATACCCAATGACATTGCTTCCATGATCTTAAATCTAACACGTCTGACCAAGTAGCTGCATGTCTGCCCCCTAGTGGACCTGGTGCTAATTAGTAATTGCCTTCACAAATTGCCATTGTATGTTGGGGGGCCTCTATAGAGTTTACTGTACATCAAAACACCAATCATCACTAAGCATCAATCAGAGTCTGTACTTGAGAGATTACCAAAACACAAACAGCTGCTCTGTCTGCTGTAAACTCTATTCCCCCTCACAGCTTCCTTATGTCCTGATGATGATGGCTGCATGCACCCCACAACTGACACGGCTGACTGTCTTTCCCTCCACTCCTCTAATGGTAGGTGCAGTGTGGAGGTGCTTGGAGAACGCCCTCTCTATGAGGACACCTCCTCTTCATGCATCACTCTTATTATTTTCATTCAGATTCAAGTTGTTTGGAGCATTATAAACTACCCACAAAAAGTTAGGAAACCAAACTTTGGTCCATTTTACCTCCCTTTTAATAATACCAATTGTGTTTGATATCATTGTTATCGTTAATTAGTCACCTTCACAACAAGGTACAGCTTGTATGCATCAGGCCTTTGTGGAATGAGCAACACAGCCAAACGTGTTGGTCTCTGTCGAACGTGTTAGTCTCTGACTTACTTATGTATCACCTATCACTATCACTCCTTTTCATGGAGCATAGGCCATTGACTACAGTCTGCCAGCTAGTCCTCCATCCTGGGCCTTCTTTTCCAGCTGATTCTATGACAGTCCACACTGCTTGATGTCTTGTGCCTTGCGGGTTCATCAAGTCCAAACCACACCAATGCAACCCCTTGCAACTTCCATTGAGGATAACGGTTGCGAATAGTTGCAAGTGGCTGCATGCAACCGTTTTGCAAGGAGGTTGTGGCTGATCCATCACCACCTTCTTCTCTTAATCTCCCGCTCTCTGCCTGAGATCATTATTGATAATGGTGTCTGGCCAGCGGATGCTCGGCATCTCTCCTCAGGCAGCTGTTCATGAATGTTGGTACCTTTATCGTTGTGGTCTTTGTTGGGTTGGGGTTGGGTCTTTGTTGTCCTCCACGTCTCTGATCCGTGCAGTAGTACTGGCTTGGCGTTTGACATTAGGCTCTGAGACATGTTATTGTGTGTGTGTGTGTGTGTGTGTGTGTGTGTGTGTGTGTGTGTGTGTGTGTGTGGGTGTGTGTGTAGGGGGGGGGGGGGGGGGTTCCATGTACACCATTGGTTTTATGAACCTTATGGCCAAACAGTAGAGAGTTGACGTAGCACCTTATCCACGGGAAACAAACGCATTTAATTTTCTTGCTCTCCAACGTGTTTTTTTGTTGTTGTTTTTTTTTACTGGCCTGCTCCAGTGTATGGGGCTGTATCCATTAGCCTATCCAGCGTTCCAGAAACAATCCCCTCCATCCCGTCAACCTCCCCCCCCCCCCCCCCCCCTCCCCAACCCACTCTTCCCTACACTGGGCCCGATCCCAAAACGATTGACATTCCTGGGGGGCCACCAGTGAAGCAGCTTTAGATGAAGGGCCACTGGCTCCTGGGTGGCCTCTTGTGCACAGTCTCTGAGGGGAGGAGACAATGTCTTATTAATTGACTGGGCGTCTTGGGCAGGAGTGCAGGAATTTGCAGAAGGGGGCGGTGGGCGGAGAGTTGGGAAGATAGAGGGGCGGAGGGAGAGAGGTGGGACGACGGGGGGATCCCCAGTGCAATGGGGGATTCACTGACCTCTATCTCAGATTTATTTCATTTTGATTTACACTGTTGCCGGCTAGGAGAGAACAATGCCCTAACAGCGATAAATTGCTGCCCTGCTTGACCAAAAGCATGTGTTAAACGGTCACATATTCTCAGTCATATACTGTATTTATTTATTCATTTATATACTATTTATATACTATATTGTCACTGTCGGGCACAAACCTCGTATCCAAGTACGTTTTGTCATACAAAACTAGTGAAAATAGCAGATTGTGTGCTTGTAGATCAGCTATTTTCACTATTTAAATAATTTTTAAAATGATCAATACAAAATAAACTGTTTTGGACATATATAGTCAGTGAATGCATAATCACATACTGTAGCTCCTACACACAGCACTGATGTCCACACAGGATAAAAATTGTATCACGGCGTGCATGAAGACATTCCTGTGTTTTTGTGCAGGTCTGATGGAGGGGAGGGGTGGGTCTGATGGGGGGTGAGACAAGTGCAGCATCTCCCCATGTGGTCCCCCCCCCCCCCCCCAGGTGTCCTTACCCTAATCCCGTTACATGTGTCCCCCATTAGCACTAATGGAGCATCTATTGTCTGCCTGTTGTGCCCCCCACCGGCCCAGTCACCTTGAGTCAGTAAACTCCAGCCCCATGCCTGTCATGTTTGGACTGCTTCCCACACACAGGGGTCACCATGACGACAGTGGACTCCCACACCCTCGCTGACATCGCTGACATAACACTGCCAAGGCTGCCGGTGGGAGAGAGGGGGAGCAGCCGTGGGGGATGAAGCAGAAGGTAGGCTTAACTAAACTATTTATTGGTGAATTATCATCAACGATGTTATGCTGGTTTATTTATGGATATAGAATAAGTACCTCGTTTACCATCATGTCAGAAGTTGCATGAATAGGGTCAGTTCAGAAGAATACAAAAAGATTCATACTATTATGCAAATATTACTGCAAGTTGTGTTTGTGTTATCGTATGGCATCCGATCAAGCAAGTGTATGTAACTGTGGTATAATGGATATATCACAGTTTTAAGTGTATTTTTGCCGGACGCCAGCGATTAGCAGCCAGATTCACCCACAATTTTAACCGAAACCTCTCAAGGGAACTTAAATGCAATGCAGCGGGCGGTTCCAATTTGACCGTGCTATTATAAAGTGAAGCAAGTAGTATGAACAAAACAAACAGCAAAATCACACACTTTCATTCCCTATTTATAACATTTGTAACTTTTGTACGGACGGATGTGAAAAGCTACGCCGTGTAATGAGTGTTGAGTGAGAGAAAAGGGCCAGACAAAGCGAAAGGGAGCGACGTACAGAAAGAGAGATGAAGAGCGGGAGACGGGAACAAAAGGCGCAGCAGGACGGTGAGTGCTAGTCCAGTGTTCAGCGTGTTTTCAGGTGACCCGGCTGCCCACGCTGCATCCATCATACCAGGGCTGATTGAGCTGACCTTCAGGCGTGCCCCGTCGACCCCTGGGCTTCCTGTTCTTTGTCAGACACTCAACAATGCCGCTGGGGTATCACACAGACATGTGGGGGAGGTCTGAGAACCGGCCAGGGAGTCCACGCAGGCTAGAGGAGCCAGAGTGTGAGTGTGTGTGGTGGTGGGGTTAGGGTGAGTAAAGTGGGGAGTGGGTGGGCAATTCTGGGGAGGAGTTGCACCCTCCCCCCCAACACACACACACACACACACACACACACACACACACACACACACACACACACACACACACACACACACACACACACACACACACACACACACACACACACACACACACACACACACACTTTCACCCCAGTCTTTCCAAGTGAGAGAAAAGAGAGAGAGAGAGTGGTGTCCTCTGTCACCCTGTCACACACAGACTTTTTCTTTTTCTTTAAACAAAAAAGCAGCCTCAGTGATTTCTCAAGTGAGGGTTCTTCTCGAGGGACAAAAAAGGTAAAAGGTTTGGGGGGGGTGACCGTGCCGAAGAATTCCATTGTGGTCCTGTGTGTGGCGGACTGGCTGTGCAGGGATGGCCACTCTAGAGTTTGTAAAGGGTCCTAGCCATACTTGTCCCCATTCTCTCACTCTGGTCCTGTGAACCCTGAGGCTTGAGCCCGATGTATACTTCATCGTACGAATGCATTGCAGACCGCAGATAGCCGATCTATATGCTCACAACGCATCGTATCCGCAAAGCGCTGTGAGCTTATAGAGCTGCAGTCGTCAGTCCATGACACCGTTGTACGATGGAGCATAAATTAGGCATCAGCTTGATCAGATGAGAAAGACTACTCAGTCTTTCTCAGGTAGCTGTAAGTGAGAATATCACAGTCAGGACAGGGTTAGATGGAATTCTAGTCAGCATTAAATTCATACAGTACATGAGCTAGCATATAGAACAAAGAAATGGTGATCATAGCAAGAAGCAAACATTCCAAAATTGCACTGTTATTTTGATTTTAGCCATAATTTGAAAATCAGTTTTAGACCAGTGGGCAGGGAGTTCCAAACTTGTGCTCCCTTTACTGAAAAGACAGACAGGCAGACGAAATTATGCATTTTTGTGACAACTTCGGGACAAGACAATTGATCAATCAATCATTAATGGAAGCTTGTGTATTGTAGGTTCTTTAACATGCACTAATTCAGCATCATGTCTGTCTGTCTCTGTCTCTCTCTCCATGTGGCAAAGCACACTGAGCTCCATGTCTTTCTTCTGTCCTATTTCATTTGCAAGTTGTGCCCCCTTTACTGAAAAGACAGAGAGACCAAATTATGCATTTTTGTGACTGTATATGTATGTAACTTTGGGACAAGACAATCAATCATTAATGGAAGCTTGTGTATTGTAGGTTCTGTAACATGCACTAACTAATTCAGCATCATGTCTGTCTGTCTCTCTCTGTCTCTCTCTCCATGTGGCAAAGCACACTGAGCTCCACTTCTTTCTTCTGTCCTATTTCATTTGCAATGCTAATGGTCAGGAGACAGCTGTCTTCTTGCACAGATCACGATCAATCCAAAACCAGCTGAGAGGAGAAGGAAGGGGGCTGAACAAAACCGTAGGGTAAATAGGATGACCTGTTATCGTCTGGCCTTACATGGGTGCCAGTCCTTGAGAGCATGAATTTTAATCAAAGTCCTTTTCACAGTGGGAGGAAGAAAACAGAATGAATTATAGAAAAATATGTGGATACGGAAACAGTAGAACAGTAGTTTCCTTGAGGAAAATTAAAACACAAAACCAATGAAAGCAGATGAGTTGTGTTTTCTGGAGCCTCGTTAACTCAGCCGTGGAAGGGTTCAAGGAGCGTTGGTGCTTGGTCGGGGAAATAGAGATTCTATTATGTACGCACGTACTGTAAGTGTAAGGACCCTTCATTTGAATGTAGATCTCTCTTTTGTGGAGAACACATAGCCATGATTACTGCTCAGGTGGTTTCCCATTTCCTGCAAGGATGTTTGTCATCATTGTTAATTACAATCCAGCTTGGCGTTGTTCAAGTATATGTACTCAAATAGATACCTCTCCCTTGACTGCAGTAGATATATCCTTGCAATAAACAATTAATATAGCCACCTCCACACCAACTCACTCACGGCGACTGCATCCATTGGTGACGCAAAGAAAACAGAGATGTGACTATTATTTTCCACCCGCTGCTATTCCTCAGAATTAGTGCTTGCTGTATTATTCACCAAATGACATGGAAAAGCTCTCCATCAACACACCCCCTCCCGCTCCCTCAGGTCTGGTCCTTCCAACCTCCTGGTGGTCTGCAGGACAAAGCGCCGAACCCTGGGTGACAGCTAGGGCCTGTTGCTGCCCCCTCCCCATGGAACTCACTCCAAACATACATACAAGCTGCCCCACCCTCTCCTCATTTAAAACCACCCTCAAAACCCACCTCTTCACACTTGCCTTCCCCACCTTATCTAATTCCACTTTTTAACGTTCTAATTTTAACTCCATTCCTGGTTTTGTTTTGTTTTAGACATTATTTTCTCTTGTTCTTTTGTTTTAGTAAAGTTCTTCTCTATTTTTTCTTTTTTGTAAAGCCACTTTAAGTACTTTGACAGCGTCAAATGCAGAACAAAGATACTGTTCTAAAACTGTGTTGTAGTACATGTCACCATAAATTAAGTAGGCCTACTAGAACATTCACTCTGTCTATTTCAGAAGCTAATCATATGAGGTTTATATCAAAATAAATGTAATTGGAGAATAAAGATGAAGAGGAAATGAAAATGGTCTTAAGTAATGTAGAGTATACATGATTAGAACATTTGAACATTTGACAATTAAGGTTTAATATTACTAAAGTTGCTACAAAACCAGTATATCCAATCATTTTGGGCACAAACATGAAGCTGAAGGGTAAATCTAAATCTGATAATGATGTTCCGTGCATTTTCACATTATGTACAGTATATATACTACATTACTTAAGACTATTTTTCAAATATATATATATATTTTTTAATGTTTTGGACAAAATGTTTGTACTCTTCTTGTATCAGTCTGTACTAGTGCAATTATTTCATGAATCAATACAGATGGCACTTTATAATGGATAAAAGTTAACCTAGTTTATTTTAATGCTCATATGCATACATAGTCAGAATTATGGAAGAGCAGTGTCACTTGTAACAAAACTTCATGGTGAAAGCATTCAAAACAGTCTGTGATTGGCAAACCATATGGGGACAACAGAGGTCAGTGAAGACACAAGATGCTATTACTTACCCTCCACTGCATGCACTTTCACTGCTAACAATGTTTGCCTAAGCAGTGTTAGGGGAAATGAGGTGGAAAACGGCAAGTGGGTTTGTGGGTGGGGTGCTGTGTGTCAGTATAGTGGGTGGGTTGATTTGGCATGGTGAGGGGGTATCAATTGAACCCTGTCGTGAAGGAACAGCGACAATGCTTCATCTTAAGATGTCATCTCACTGGGCTTCTGTCTGTGTCGCTCAGGGACGTGCTGGCCATTGGGAAAAGCGAGACAACTCCCGAACGGCCGGTTCAATCTCGGCCGGTCCAGGCCGGGACATTATAGGAAAAAATTAAACTGTTTGCACTAAAGTAGTGAAAACAGCAGATCTACAAGCACACAACGCTTCGCACCGCGAGGCGTTGTGTGCTTGTAGATCGTCTGTTTTCACTAGTTTAAATAATTTATTTAATGATAAATACAAAACAAACGGTTTTGGACATACAAGGTCTCCACCCAACAACAACGAAATATAGGCCTAATTCATGTAATTGGCCCACTGGCTTGTCACTTGTCATGATCTGAAATGGCAAATCTTTGAGTAGCAGCAGTGCTATAGAGAGAGATCTCTCTCTATAGCGCACAATGAGGGCCTCTCCAACTCTTTTTCCTGGGCTGAATCAGGGGCCCAGCACGTCCACTGGTGTAGCTCCCCTACTATCCTCCCTCCCTCGCTGTGTTGGTGTCAGGGTGGTGGTAATCCCTGTGCTAGGACAGCCCCGGATCATTATAGACTCTGATCTGCACTCCCTGAAAGGGGGAATTAGCCGGGAACACAATCCCAGCGACCTTTGTGACACGGGGACAAAGCCTCAGCTGTCTGGGGGTCTAGCGCCCTAAATCAGTCCATATGGCTCAGACAAAACTGTTACAATGTCCAATACAAAGGAAACACAGTGGGAGGGACTGCTGGCCTGCCTCTCTCTCTCTCTGTGCATGCGTGCATGCGTGTGTGCGTGATCTCAGTCTGTGAACCGTACAAACTAAAGTATATGATGCTTCCATTACTTCAAATGCTGCCAGGGTCAGTTGTACTGTCACTGTATTGTAAATTGGCAAAATGGCAATTGCACAGAGTGTGATTTAATTCCAATAGGTAGAATCGGGGCCACTACATGTACTCAAGGTCATAAAAAAGGGGATTCACCAAATGCTTTGTGTCATGTTAAAGGTGCTGTAAGTGATTCTTTTTTGTTAAAATAAGTGTTAAATAGCTCTACAGTATATTCCCATAGTAAGTGTTTGTTCAGTAACAAAGGTTTCCCCATCTCTCCAGCTCTTTTGTAAACAGGTCATGGCCCCTACATTCTACTATTATGCCACAAAATGTGGAATAAAAGAATATCAGTTCAATATTGGCCCCCATTTCATTGATCCCCAGAGGATGTGCGTATGTGTGTACTAAAGTGTCCATGTGTCAACAGTTACCAACATCTTTCTCCATAGGCAACACTCCATTCTTCCCCATAATTTTCCTCTTTGCACAGTAAACTCCTCAGTAAGCGTACATCTTTTTCATGTCAGAGTTAAATTAAAACAGGAGTAGGAATTTACCGTTTGCTTGATATTGGAGGAGAGTCAGTGAGGAGGGTCAGTTTAGAGGTTGACACACTCAACTAATCGTTTCCCTGTCTGGTCTTCTCTATGTCTTTCCATTGCCTTGTCCCTGGGAGCTGATGAGTTTTCTGAAAGCCCCCCTGGTGAGTACATGTGGGGCAGCTCTTTGTTTGTGGAGAGTCGGAAAGACATGCTTTTAGAATATACACACACAAGAGCCCTCTGCTCCCTCTGCGCCGCGCGCGTATACACGCACGCACGCACGCACACACACACAAGACACTCTCTTTGTCTCTCTATCTCTCTGCCGGTCACCCTTCCAAATCCCAAACTCACATAGATGCAAACATACAATATATTTATGTGAATTTTTACATTTTCTTTTTGCTTCTTTTTACAAACAACAAACCTATTATGTAAATGAAAAACTGATTTTCAGGTGCATTTGAATATGAATATCAGCCTAGCTAGCTAATGAAGCTATGATAAAAACTATTACACACTTTTGGATCAAAACCAATTTTATTGTCTCCGGAGACTGCCTGTCTATGTGTCTATGTATGAACAGTTAATCTCCGGCACCATTGGACCTATTGGCATGAAACTGAATTTGCATGCACACGCCCCCAAAATGTTCAAATGGGCCTCATGGTTGGCACTATAACCACAAACATTTTGGCCTATAACTCTTGAACCCATGGATTCCTCTTGACGCATCTCCCGATGTAGGCCATGCCATCAAACACGCCATTTTGCTATTTTTTAAAAACTCTATTTTTGCAACTACTCCTATAGATTTTGTCCAAAACTCATGCAAATCTGTACACACGTTTGTGGTACATGATCAAGATGGATCAGCTTTTTCTAATTCCATTCCGACAGGCGCTTTCAAACCTTTTTGACTCAGGTCACCCCTGTAAATAACCTTCTCATCCATGGCTCCCCTGAATTACACTGTTAATATTTAGAATCTTACACCATATTACTCATAATAAATAATACAATTCACTGACAAAGAGCTCCATGCACTCAGGTACCAGGTACAGCAAAATGTTCAACTTACAATGCTCCTGTTTTCACATATCTGGATGTGTTATTTCTCTAATGGTCCTTGGTAAAGTAAAGTGGGTTTGAGAGTGGACTAGCTTCCACTCATACAGCAACAAATTGCAGAGAGATGCTGTGTTATCGAGTTACAATACAAGCAGAAAACAGAAAGTCTCAATATTTAAATATGTTTCTGAGGATTGTATGTTATATCTGTATCTTAACTTATGCCCTTGAAGGGTTCAATGTTCATGCAACAACTCTGTATCTTATGCTCTGCTTCTGGGAGGTTTGTGATCTTAGATTCTGTGTCATGCTTGCGGATATAATTGCGACCGTCAGGTCGCACTTACTACCAAAACCTCCACCGGCTGTCTGTCCGCCTGTCCGTCCCTCCGTCACACGTCACACTTTTTCCCTGCTCATATCTCCGCAACCGTTGCCGATCCATGCCAAATTTTGCACACATACTCCTTGCCTGCCAAACCACAACCTCCACCCATCAATTCTCACATGGGTCTCTTCTAGCGCCACCATGAGGCCGATTCTTGAAAAACACATTTTTGGACACTGCTCCTACAATTTTTGCCCTAAAATCACGCAAATCGGTACACAGTATGTCTACACTCATCTCATCAACATGGATATGTCCCATTTAGCGCCACCTTCAGGCCGATTCTTTAAAACACATTTTTGGACACTGCTCCTACAGATTTTGCCCTAAAATCACGCAAATCCGTACACAGCATGTCTACACTCATGTCATCAAAATGGATCTGTCCCATATAGCGCCACCATCAGGCAGATTTTTTCAAACACATTTTTGGACACTGCTCCTACAGATTTTGCCCTAAAATCACGCTGCGACCTGACGGTCGCTTATCTCCCAATTAGGGAGTCTTACTGGTCTGTAGTATCACAGGAGCAGAGTCACACCGCCATACTGAATGGAAGAGCATTGCAATACAAACGGTTAATCCTGATGAAAGTGTCTGAATTGTAAGTGTAGTATCGACCTGTAGCTGTCAAAAACCTTGTTGCGTCCGTAGGTCGCAGTTTACTATGACACCCGGAAGATCCTGTCCGTCAGTGAGTGAGTCAGCGGGTCAGTAACGCCACGATGTGTATAGCTGACCTGTTGTGACACCACATTGTTGACTCAATGACCAAGACAGCTGTGTGTGTGTATATGGACACAGGCTCCATATATGGCCAAGACAGAATTCATTTGCAAATCAAGACTGCTGACTATCACCTGGATCTCCATATATGAAGATCACGACCAGTGGTGTGTTCTAGATTTTTTTTGAGGGCATACTATAATCTATGATCTGCGGCTATTCGTGTGGCCAGCGCATACGCCAGTGCATAATGCCTATCAGATACGCTACTTTGAAAGGTTCATGAGGGCAGACGCTTTAAAAAAAAAAGTCTTCACAGCATACGTTGTAAAAAAAGAAAAAAAGAAAAAGACGATCTACCAAAGTTAACCTTGCTGTCAAAGATTATCCTAGGGATTTTGAATTTTTGTTAGATATGTTACAACTTCACGAAGACATTGGTGAAGAAATCGTTTGGTAGGGAATTTATTCCCAGCTTTGACAGGTATTCTGATATTCCCTGTGATTCTTGTACCTTATTGTTGTCTCTAGGACACTTTCTGTAAAGCACTTTGGTCAACTCTGTTGTTTTTAAATGTGCTCTGTAAATAAAGTTGGATTGGATTGGATTGGACTATTTCTCTTTGATTTAGCATAATGCCAGGGCTGTTAAAGCAGAGGTGCACTCTACTTATTTTTTCTCCCTTCTCCATCCTCTCCACCCTCTCCAATTATGGGGGCTCCAGCTGTGCTGTAGCCAGGATCAGAGGCTTCCTCTATTAGCCAAATCTATTTGTGTGTCAAATGAAGCACTGCCCAATCTTCTCCCCCATCGGGTTTGTTTAAGATATCTGAGTAGTAATGCTGTAGTGGCCGGCTCGCCCTTTAGGAAGGGACTGCAGTATGGACAACATATACTGCATCGCTTTTGATGAATATACACCTCTTGTAATTCCTTCATCTTTAAGTACTAAGCTTTCACTTTTTCAGCATTATACATAACATTATACATAACGTTATTTGGCAACAAATAATTATATTATAAAGCCCTTAATATATTATAATAACCATTCTGTACTTTTAATGCATTATAATCTGCTTACAACACTATAATTATAGCTTGTATGCACTCATAAAATACCAATAATTCTTTATATAATAATCATATAGACATGTATTTTATAATGACCTAAAAGTTAGGTCAAATGCATAACTCTGTTAATAACTCTGCATAATTACATTTATGACTCCTCAAGTCAAATAATAGGAGAAAAATGGCCACTTTGTGAATACGGTCTTTTTAAGACCAATGACACAGAATACAAAGGTTTTTTTCACATAACTGGAATTTGTACAGAAGGAACTAAAATCATTACATCTACAGTCATTCACTTTAATACCTAACTTTATATTCTTCAGTTAGGCCCACATACTGACTGACATGTACTCTTTTATCCCAGAAGGTGGCACTATTGTGCAGGGACTGATCACAAGCAAAGCATGCCCCCATGTTCCTGGAAAAAAGATCATCAACTGGGGTCTTCTCATCCAAGACCTAGAGAACAGTATCTTCATCTTTGTTCAACTCATCTTTGTTCCATTCCAAGGGCCCTTTACACTTTTTAGCCTTGGGGATTGTGTTAATGACCTACCAAAATGTCAGTCTTGTTCTTGAGCATGTGTCGCACTGAATAGAAACTGAAGAGTATGCACTGTACATTCCCAATTATTCATTTAACTCTTGGGTGTTAAAAAGAATACCTGTAATTTGCAGTGTGGTCCTCCAACGCACAATGTAACTTCACAAATAGCAAATCCTTTGTGAGGGAAGATTTCTTCACTCTCATTCTCCCTCCTTTAACATCTTTCTTTCCTCATTTGCTTGCTTCCTTTCTCTCGTTGGCAGAGTGAAGCTCAGTTTAGAATTGCCACATTGACCCTCAAGAAAAATGATTGGCATTCAATTGAGTTTTTCGATGATGCTTAGTATTAAATGATAGAATCAAAAGACCAAGTGAAGCTATGCAACTTCAACTTTTTTCTAAGCCTCTGAAAGATACATCATATTATAGACATATGAGTTGTGACTCGTGAAGACTGGTGTCAGATGTTAGATCATATAATCATGCTACATAGCCTTTTGTGGACATTATATTCAGTGAAATTGCTAGTTATTGGGAAATAACTTAAGGCCCTTTCCCATTTGCACTGAAAGCTGTAAATCCACTGTTTACAATGTTCTATATTGGCATAATGTAACAGGGTGATTCATGTAACATTTAGTTCTGTAAAGTGTAAATAATGAGTATTGTTTATGTAAATTATCACCAGCAGTTAAAGTGGGAAAGAAAGTATCCGATCTCTACTCTCCATGGCGCTGATCTCCATAACGTGATGGTGCTTATGTACAGTAGCTACACAGGAAGTGATGCTTTAAAGGAGTAGTTCACCCCCAAAATGACTTTTTTCTATTGATAAGTCACGCCATGGAGAGTAGAGTTCAATAATATTTTTAGTTTTTTCTCGCATTCCTAAGACAAAAATGTGATAACAATAAAATGTAACCCCATTCGTTCCGGATGGGGACCCGTTTATCCAGAATCAATGGGGGTAAATTTACTCAAATTAAATTTTTGTCTTAGGAATGTGACAAAAACCAAAAAATATTATTGAACTCTACTCTCCATGGCATGAGTAATCAATAGAAAATAAGTCATTTTGAGGGTGAACTACTCCTTTAAATCCTGCAGCATGTGAGCAGGCATTCATTTATGGTGCAGAAGATTTGGAAAACAAAGCAAACAAAATAACCGAATACAGTGTTTCAAGAAAATGGCTGGGAATTATACTGACAAACAAATAAAAATAATATTGCTTTGCAATAAATGAACGTGCAGACCAGTTGAGTGCTCTATCATTTTATGTGGGTAGTCATTTATGAAGTGCCCAGGTAGTATGTTTTTTTTATACAGTTTGTCCTTGTTGAGGACCGACGAGATGAGAATAATAAACTGCTGTCTATTATACATATGCTGTTATTGCCAATAGTCTTTCTTGTATGTTATCTCCTGAAGTACTGTTGTAGCCATAACAGTCATCCAATATGGGAACAGAAGCGACACCATATGAAACTCCATAAAGGAGGCCAATGTGTGAACAATTTGGCCTTTTGGGGATATTTTGTTATCCAGCAATGTTATAGATTCCATTGTGGTAAATGGGGTTTACTAACTAGATATGAAATTCATCCCATGTTTTTACTCTTCATATTGCCTCTTCAAACCATTCGGAAACAGATCTTGGGCCCACTTGGTGGAAGAGGTAAAGAGATGGTGGAACAAACTCAGGTTAACAGGCATATCATTCTTATCCCGAGAACTCAGATTAAGCACAAAATGTATTATTTCTTATGGAATGTATAGGTATGTTATTGGACTGCACCAAGGTCCCCAAGGTTTCAAAAGCTCCCTTATATCCTTGTATATATATAATATATATATATATATATATATATATATATATATATATATATATATATACTATATATATATTATATTTTGAGTTCTCTCTACCTCTCTGCTATACTGCCGTTTAAAATATAGGCTATTCACAGTGGAGAGCACACTCTCAAATCTGAGGAATTGTATTCCAAAGTTGTGGCATTGATGCAGAGACACTTAACATGATAAGCATATAGAACTAACACAAAGCCCATGGACATATACGCGCCTTGGGAATGGAGCGACACTGGTGCTGCAAGCATTTCCCTGCCCAACGGTGGACCAACCGAGTGACCTACAGCTCCACGCTTAGCAATACTTCCTGCACTCTTGATCACACAAAGTTTAAAAAATAGCTGCGGTTAAAAGGCTTGGCAAGATGCTCTGCATAGGCAGCTCAGAGTGTTTGCTTGAGGGGGGTACACTTGACCTCCCCTCTCTTGAGGAGAGATGGAGGAGACAAGAGAGAGCTTCTCAAGGCTGTCAGTCAGGCTGGGTCCCTGTGCTGCTGCCATCACCTCGAGGATTGACTGTCCTCAGGAAGAAGACCCATTCCGCCTGCTTCTATATGCACTGGCACACACATAAAGGAATGTAAGCCTTTGAGCCTCTCTCGATTTTCTACCGGTTTTAATACAGTGTTGTAAAGGTTTTGTCTTCTTTTGTTGTATTTTCCCCTTTTTCTTTCATTCACGCAAAGTTTTTGTGCTATACTGTATGGAAAAACAGTTGCACATGCAGGCCATCCTTGATGTAACAATATTTATTATTTAAGGCTGCAGCTGTTAAACACAAACATTTGACACATGTATGCCAATACGTGGTTGAGTATAATGTATGCTTGAAGTGTAAAGTGAAGTGTAAAGTGAATTGATTAGATATATGATCTTTTATACCATTTTTCTAATGTAATATTTGGTCAATGTGGACACAGTCAGGTATGCAGAATGTTGATCTTTCTCTCTCACCTGAACCTGTTTTCTTAGATAAATCTATCTATGGAAAAACAGACACGTTCCACCATCGTGACTACTAATTGAAGCCGAGGCCGAATTGCACGAAAGAGCCCTGACAACACATGGTTGGTTCTACAGACTCCAAATTTCGCACACAGATAGCTCAGACCTTTGCCTACGTTCTTAGCTATGCCTCGACCCGACCCGATATGCGGTTTTCCGGAACCAACGCGAAAGGTTCGGAATCTCCATATGCGGAGTCCTGACTACTAATTGAAGTCAATGGACGCGAATCCGAATTGGCCCGAATCGCATGAAAGAGCCCTGACAGCACATGGTTGGTGCTACAGACTCCAAATTTCGCACCCGATACACAGTTTTTCGGATCCGGCACGAAAGGTTTGGAATCTCCGTATGCAGAGATGACTGACATCGGGCCGTTCCGGAGCAAGCACTGACTCATTGTGACGTCACTTCATAAAAGGCTCTGACATCACATACGCCACATGAGTCAACAAAAAATCTCTGTGAGTGTGTATGTATGTATGTATATATATATATGTATGTATGTATGTAATCCGCGTATCTTCAAATACAGCGCGCGTGTTCCCTGCTGCAGCAGGTAGTGCAGTGCCCGGCCTCGACCCGTCCCGATACGCGATTTTTCGGAACCCAGCGCAAAAAGTTTGGATTCTCTGTATGCAGAGCTGTTGTCTGACATCAGGGTCTTCCGGAATCGGCACTGTGTCTGCAGAGATCTCCATATGTATGGGCATAAAATGGACGCAGACAGACAGATACAGATATATCCATATATGAGCATAAATGGACTCAGGCAAACAGATGGTTAAAATGGATCCTATGACAACAGGTATAATGGGGTTTGCATTACACAGAATTCGGCACACGTGTTCCCCGCCGCAGCAGGGAGTGCAGTGCCCGGCCTCGACCTGACCTGATACAGTATGTGGTTATCCGGAACCAGCGCGAAAGGTCCGGAATCTCCGTATGCGGAGCTAATGTCTGACATTAGTGTTTTCCAGAACCGGCACTGTGTCTGCAGAGATCCCCATATGGGCATAAATGGACGCAGGCAGACAGATACAGATATCTACATATATGGGCATAAATGGACACAGGCAAACAGATGGTCAAAACAGGTTATGACAACAGGTATAATGGAGTTTGCATTAAAGGGTGGGGCATTCATTCCGTATTTACATCGTTCCCGAGTAGGCCGGTCCTCGACTAGACGCTCGGCCGTTAGGCAGATACAGAGATCTCCATATATGGGCATAACTTGGACGCACTCAGACAGATATCTCCATATATGGGCATACATGGACACAGTCAAACAGATGGTCAACATGGGTCCTATGACAACAGGTATAATGGGGATTGCATTAAAGGGTGGGGCATTCATTCTCTATTTACATCGTTCCCGAGTTGGCCAGGTCGCCGACTAGACGCTCGGCCGCCCTTAGTAACCCTAATAGGATAGGGTTTGATCCATTGCCAATTCACTGTCCATACATGTACTGCAAATATACCATAAAGCCAAATTACATCAGTATAAAAACATTATGACTACTTTAACAAAAATAATGAAGTGCTTTCGCTTGCTATTTGGCTAGTGTTCAAGCAGACTATAGCTGAGACAGCTAACAGACGATAATCTAAGCTAAGTCACAAGAACATTGACCACATTTGAACATTCAATCAGCAAGTTTATTTGTTAATATTAATTGCAAAACCTTCAAATTACATGAAGCACTTTGAACCTGCATCCCCTGTCTCCAGCAGACAATATAACAAAATCTAACATTAGAGGGATACAATTAAAATGAATCATTATTAGTATTAGTATTTTAGGAAATAATAAATAAAGTATTTCTTTAGGGGGGATGAAATGACATTTAAATGTGCCTTGTGCTCCCCTAAAATCTGTCTGAAACCACAAACATGCAAGTGTGCAATAACAGGGGTGTCACACCAAATTCTGGGCCCTGGGTACAAGGATTCACTGCGGGGCCCCCATGAATGTTCTGCATAGGGGGAGGGGTTTAACCCATTTGGACTGGGGACACATACGCATTAGTTTGTGCTTTAACTATTGAAAAATAGCAGATATAAAAGCTCACAGCGCGGCACTCGGTGCCTGTGAATTTGTAGATCTGCAAAAATGTGTGCAAGTCTCAAACCTTTTCATGTGAAGGACCCCCAAAATGATATCTAATTTGCCACGGACTCCCATCTCAAAATATTTAGTTGCAGGGACCCCCCGGAAACAAAATTTGAGTTACAAATGTTCGCTTAAAAAATACCTTTTTTTTGCACACATTTTCACAACTTTTCAAAAATAGTAGATAAATAATTAAGGCCCCTCCACCTTGGGCCCTAGTAACTCAGTCCCACTTCCCCCCCCCCTTGTAACACCCCTGCCACCTACATGCAGGTGTTCAATATGCTGAAGGAGGCCATGTATGAATATATTTTCCAGGGTCCTTTGCAGCATGATGACACAACTCATTGTGAGCCACATGACATCCTTGACCTGTGACCTTCTGCATAATAGTCACAGAATGTTAGTTTCTGTGTTTTATGTTGTTGAAAACATTCAATCTGACCAGAGCAACCAGAAGACAGCCAACGTCGTCCTTGGAGGTGTTCAAACTCATTATCTGGGGGTTTAGAAATGACAGGGACCACTGTAATGAACAACTGTGTATTGTCCATACAATGTGAGGTTGGATTTAGCCTGCCTGATTATGTTCAGAATAGGTATTGTGAGATATAGGACATTTGTTGAGTGAACACGCAAAAACATTGGCCATATAGACCTGTCACCTGCTTATTGTACAGAAAGGTATCTGCAATGAAGCAGACAGCCCGCAACACTCCAAGTTAGATGAAGGCTTTTAGGTGCACGGCTCAAAATAGCATATATACAACGCTGAAGAAGACCGAAGGGTCGAAACGCGTCCGTTGACTCTGTCCATTGAGGTAAATAAAATCATGTAAAAAGGAGATTCCTTGAGTGCTGGCGACTACTTCTTTCTCACCTGCTTATTTTACCACATTATACAAATAACTATGTGATCCATATACGTGATGCCATCAAGTAAATTCCGTTGTACACTAGTGTTCAATGACAAAATAAAATCCATCCATCCATCCTGGATGGGATGACAGTGGATGGGACGACAGTGCTTATTGTGATTTTGTATCTTCAGAGCTGGGGCATAAGAGAGAGTGTGGACGTGATGGGATGTGTATGTGTATTGGGTAGATTAGGTAATACTAGCAGAAAGGGAAAAAAACAATACAATTAAATGATTAATGCACAGCAGCATCACTGACAATTAAACCTATTATAGCAATTAAAATGGCATTATGTCACAGCGGAAATCTGATGATAACTGTGTCGTCTTTTTAAAAGCAATTTTCATAATTCCAATTATTGGAATTATGGCATATTCATCCATTTACTGGGTGAGCAGAGCTAAGAGCGGCCACTAATGAAATGCAATCATTGGCATCCAAACAAAGTAATTGGCTAGTCCTTTATCCTGGAAGATAGGTGATATCACAATCACCCCTCATCACCCCCTACCCAGTCCCCACGCAAAATGCAAAAGCAAGTAATTAATGCGCAACGATGAGACCAGCACTGATGCATCTCTGAAAACAGCCCTGATTGCCTTGAATAAAGACCTTACTGTACCCTCTGATTTTGTTGGATACTTTGACATTCTTGGGGAGAAGGATGGAGTGGGCGTGTGTGAGGGTGGGGGCAATAGATGAATGGGAGGATTTAAGTTTGGGTTGGGGATGAGTGACAAAAAAATATCCACAAATGTCCATAGTATTTTTAGGGGGATGAACCAGACTATGCCGGCAGGAAAAGTGATTGCAACAACAACAAAAAAGGCTCCCCAACGATTCAAAGCTTGCCTAACTCACAATACCAAGGCACTGAATTCACCGTTTGTCAGCCTTCTGATTGGTCCCTGAGACTCCCTGACTGGCCAACCAGAAAAAACCATTCACTTTTTGCTATCGGGGGTGGAGTTTGTGCAGTGGAGAATGTTGTTTCAGGCTTTCAGCAACTGTCTGCAGTGCGGAGCACGACCTTCGTCCAGTACGGCCGCGGCAGTAGAGGGCGATCTCGCTCATCATAATGAATAAGCTTCAACAAACTAGTTCACATGGACCTTATCAATGGTCTAACTAGTTACGATTGGGTACATATATTTTAAATGGGCAGAATTACGAAAAGCCAGCCTATTATGTGAGGAGAACAGATTATAGTTCTCCTCTTCCTACCCAAGATGCAAAGCGCTTTCTTTTTCTATTTCTATTCTCTCTCTGATCCAGAGGATTAAACTAATTAAAACATATATTTTCGGGGGAAAATTACTGTTTTGCTATGTAATTACTGTACCTTTTTCTTCCCTTTTTATTAATATCACGTAGATGTGTTTTTTTTGGTACTTTATATAGCTGTAATGAGGCTATGACGGAAAAAAAAATCCCATCCACTTCCACTATAAAATAATCTGCAATAGTGATTCTGTCCCACTGGGATTAAACAAATTAAAACATATATTTTCGGGGAAACCCCCTGTTTTGCAATGTAACTACTGTACCTTTGTCTTCCCTTTTTATTAATATCACCTAGATGTTTTTCCTTTGATACTTTAACTCTCCCCACGCTTTGAAAGTTCACGTTCGCCCCAATTCTCCAGAGACCTCTGCGCCAATACGGCGCTCGTTCGGTTCGTTCGTCTGATGACTGTAAACTGATGAGGGGTCGCGCGGCCGTGTACTGTAAACACATTTTCCGCGGTGATGGTGTAAAAAATCCATTATGCGTTAGATCAACGGAGAACAATTCACTTCCTTGTTGATTTCCTCTGGCTGTAAGGCTCTGTGGCCAGTGACTGGTCTTCTTCTTCTTCAACACATAACAGGCAAATTCACATTCATTCTCGCATGACGCCGCCCTCTGCTGCCTGGCAGACCAAAGTGCACTATTGCACAATAAAAAATAAATAAATAAATAAATAAATGTCTATCTGCTATAACGTCGCAAAGGTAAGCCGCGTTTTGATGGCACCAGACCCAATAAATAAATAAATAATCTGGCAGTAGGAGAGTTAAATTGCAATAATGAGGCTATGAAAAAAAAAAAAAAATCCCATTCACTGCCACTATAAAAACAATCTGGCCAGGGTTAATGTCCCAGCATAGTAACAGGGCAGAATGGGGCGGGATTTGCAAAAGCCTGAATTCCTGATGATAGATAGAATCCAGCACTTTCATACACTAGAAATGTTCTACATTGCTTACTTGAGGGTCCCCTCTAACACCCAGCAACAGGGCTCCAAGTCAAACGGGCGCTGTTGAGACCACAATTCAACTCAATCACATATTAGCTCTTTGTACATACTTGAGCTAATGGAAAATAGTTTCTGTGTGCAATAATGACCAAGCTGCTGCTGAGGAAAGAGCAGTGAGGAGTGTGTGCAGACGGGTGTAGGTGGAGAGGTGGGTTCAAGAAGAAGGGGGAGGTTGGAGAGGTTAGGAGAAGAGGAAGAGGAAGATGAAGAGTCTTGAGGAAAAGAGGCCCCTCTCATTCCTTTTTTTTTCCTCTAGTGAAGAAACCATTCTCTCTCTCTCTCTCTCTCTCTCTTTCCCGTTCTGGCTCACTCTCCTCTACACACACTACCTCGCTTTCCCTTCTATATCTTTCTTACTCCTGTCGTCCCGCCTTCCTCCCTCTCTCTCTCTCGCTCTCTCTCTCTCTCTGCAGTTTCTTGACTGCTCCGTCCTCCACACTGAGGCATTGTGGTGCTTGCTTCCTCCCGGTGCCCACCCCCCTCCCAAACCTCCTCAAGGCGGTCATAATTGGAGAGCTTCATTAGGCACCTCCTGGAGGGGAGTCAAGAATATAATGCGAGAGGGGCCACCTTCATACAAAAAATACATAACACACGTACACGCGTGCGCACACGCACGCACACACACACACACACACAAAGAAAAAGCTTTTCTCTTTCTCTATGCCCCCCCCCCCCACCACCACCACCACCACCACCTTCATTACCCCCTCCCCTGGCCCCCTTTTTTACACACCTACTGCAATTCCAGTCCCAACTCCCCACTCTCCTCTGGTTCATCCTCACTGTAAAGTACCTCAGGTTTTCCATCTCAGAGGGATGGAGGGAGGGAGGGAGGGAACCCAATTTTTTTGCTGGTGGTATGGGGAAAAAAAGTTGACATAACTCGCACTCACGCACACGCACACACATACACACTCACGCACACACACTTCCCATGAGATGGACTGATGAGAGTCCAACAAAGGAACCTGGAGTGAAGCTCTTCTTCTTACACCATTGGCCCTGAAACCCACCATTCCATTTTGCAGTCCCCCCCGTGAATGCAGGGGACCTTTTTTTTCTCCTTCATCTCAAAAGATCAACACGTCTCCCCCCTGGCAGGCACCTACACCGTTTCATTCTCCCATTTTCTCCTTCTGCCCTTTTTTTCTCCACACGCCTCTCTCTTTTCTTACTCCTCTGCAAATGGGAAAACTGTCCTTGGTTGGATTCTGTTTCTCAAAAGAATCAATTCTCCTTTGTACACACTTGATCTGACCCGGTGACAGGCATTAAGTGTGTCTTGTGTCTGATGCAGAGGGCTCGTGTTCTGTGTGCTGATGGACACGGGCCATTATCACACACTCACTCACACACACACACACACACACACACACACGCATACGCATGCAAGCCCACACTAAACTGCACATAGCACGAACAATGCACAGGCAAGCATATGCACATGTGCATGTGACCATGGCGTGCATGCATGTTCAGGCATGTACACATTCGCACACATGTAAATGTATGCTCACATAACTGCGCATATACTGTATACACGCATAAACACATGCAAAGGGAAAGATGTATGCATATCTCCACATGCATACAGCATAAACACACAAGCATGTATGTACAATTGTATGCATAAACATACAGAAGTTCAATTGTACACACACAATCAGACAGTTACTTACACATTCAGTAGGCAGGGCCTTAAAAAAGATGTGTAGATATGTGTAAATACAAAGAGCATTTTGTAATTGAAGTGCAGTAGGACCCATACATTATGAGGCATAGTACTGCGGGTGCTATAGTTAGTCAAAACAACCAATTTCATCAATTATACACAAAATTACACATTTTCGGTCTACAAGCTCACAATGCGACGCAGCGCATTGTGAGCTTGTAGACCGTAGGGCTTAAGTGGTTAATTATGCTTCGATTAAAAGTTTAGATCATACAAAAAAGTGCTTCTCAATTATTAGATTATTCGAAAAAGTACTAGAATAATTGCTGTGAAAATAACAGATATTTGCAGCAGCCTTACTGCAGAATATTGTCTTCGACACAAATATGCCACCATAAAGAGGGTCATTGGCAAGGTCAGTGGAATGAAATGATAAGTGTTCATATCCGAATTATGAAGAGGAGTGAGGCTGTGAATCTTAAACATGGAGACATGCAGACACACAACATCAACCCAAGGTGAAGAGACGGAAAATATGAATATTGTAGGGGAGGCTCAGGATCTAGTCTGGACCTAGACATGGACAGGCAGATAAAACATTTTAATTTCTCCACACTATGGGAGGGTATATGTTTCAGTTGTGAGCTGGTAGTCATTGTCCTAGGTTCCATGTGGCACCTTAACTAGAACCAATTCCTATGTCCTACATTACTAGCAAAAGAGTGATTCTGAATTCAGACAATGAGAAAGGATTATGTACCATCTCAACCTTTCCCCTACCTGAAAAATAATCAATTCAATAGCTAGGTGAAGGCAGCCTATTCTAGCTTAGCAGTGAGTTTACACCAAGGGGGGCCTTTAAAGGAGTACAATAGGAAATAAGCTCTTAAGCTTTTATCTTATTTTATCCTTTTGAAATATATGTACAAAATATATGTTCATCCTAGTATCCTACAATAAAATTGCCATGATGGGCAGGGGTGAGATGCCATGGGCTCGCGTGGGCTCGGCGAGCCGACACTTATTTTGCTGCACGCACGCGCGCCTCATATGCACACACTAATTAACAATAAAAACAGCGTGCGCGCATGACGTCATGAATTTAGAGGACCCACACTTCTAAAATCCATATCACACCACTGATGATGGGTGGAAGTCACAAAGATAGCATGTGGATAATTTCAGGCAGCCTGAAAATGTCACAATCACAAACGTAACATGCCTACATATACGGTAATATGAAGACTCTTCAGGCGCACAGACATCTCGCTGGTGTCACTGATAATGTTCTGACATCGCTCTGAGATATCACAGGAGCGGTTACCATATATGGAGAAGTGAAGTGATGCGCCGAGAAGAGTCAGTCGGCTCAAAGGATCTCCAAAAATACGGATAAACCTGCAAATGCCCATGTGTGGAGAGTACCCTGATGTCATCAACATGATATCATTGTACTGACGTCACTGGCATGGACTCAATATTTGGGCATGACACACAGGAATTCATAAGTGGGCATAAAAGGCAGATAGACAGGTACAACGGGTATTGCATCCAAAACTTGCATTGTTCCCGACTTGCATCGGTCAAGACAGTCTAGTAGCCTATATAGTTGTACTTTTGTCAATAAAAATGTCAATCAATCAAAAGCCTCTACAAACACAGTAGACATTGTATGTCACGGCAAGATCCACAGGGGAGAGAAGAGGAACGCACACTGCCAAGCTCCAGATCAACCACACAAAAAACTGTATTTATTACTTGCGCCAGCAGAGCTCGCAAGTACTGCGTTCGGCTGCGTATGTATGACGGTGTCTTTCTTTGTTTAAGCCCGTAGCCCAATCAGGGACCAGCATTTCTGGCAACGTCATCATTAACAGCCAATGAGGAAGCAGCATTCCTGGTGATGCCAGTGGTGATGTCACTGGCATCGCCATACATGTCCTACTTGTGCACAAGGAGCAAGTTGGCACCTCGACAGAGTGCAGTTCTAGTTTAAATTGCAAAGGTTTTTACAATCACAGATTTTCTGCATGTTAAACATGTGCAGTGGGTTACCATCTGTAATGAATTACATCTACAGTGGTTCTACAGTGTTAACATAATTAAATATAGGCTAGGTGTGTAAGGGCCTGTCTACTGGTGTGTCTATATAGGAGAAGACAAAGTGTTGTAGATATGCCCTCATTCTGAAGAAGAATTCGTAAAACTATAATAAAGCACAAGACAATGTCTCCCGAAGTATCCATTGTCAAGATGACAATAAAGTCTACTCTCAGACAGCAGAGCCTGCTGATTTCTGACATGGGAACAGAATGCAGATCTTCACAGCTTCACCCTGGTTCTCCTTCTGTCCTCTACGTGTCTGTCTCAATGCTCTTTAATTGTCTGTGATTTTCTCTTGTTGGCATGTCTTGTGGCTGATACAAAACCCCTGAGAAGTCTTGAAAAGGAAAAAATGAGAAAAGGGGAAGAGAACGGAACAAGGAGAGAGGAGAGAATGCGTTTGATTAGCGCAAGTTCATGGCGTACCATGTGAGAGCAGTGGCCATTGTGTTCCTTGTGTTGCGGCGAATGTGGGAAAAGATGGGGGTGAAAAAGACACACGGAAACACACACTGACATTTCTTAATAATAAAATAAAAAAATGGCAATCACGAGACCAACCGACACTATGCCATTTTCAATCCCTTTTAATTCGTAATCAAAAGCTGAACAAATGAGGGAGAAATTGAGAAATGCTGAGCGGTGGAGGGGTGGGGATAGAGAGAGAAAATTGAGAGAGAAAGGGAGGGACAGAGACATAGGACAAAATACGGGTCATGTCTTCTTTTTTCACTGCTCTGATGAGAGCAATGTAGAATTAATCAGAGGCCATTAGGCAGTATTTACTTGGCTGCATGAGCTGGGATCGCTCTCTCTCTCTCTCTCTCTCTCTCTCTCTCTCTCTTTCTCTCTCTCTCTCTCTCTCTGTCTCTCTCTCTGGATGCAGCCCTGTTCCCTCCAACTCCATAATGGAACACTGAATTTAAGGGGAAGAAGGTCTATTACCTGCCAAACTCTACACTTTATACTATGTTTCTGTTTTATGTGTGTTTGCGCATGCATTTAAGTATTTATGCATGTGTGTGCAATGTGCATATTTATCAATATGAAACCGAGTATGCAATATTGGTGAGGTTGTATTAGAGGCAATATAAGTGGGGTATATTGGATTGTGTAAGTGGGGTATACAGTATATCGGATGAACTCTGAACTCACAATGTCACCCGAAATAACCTATACCTATACCACAAATGCTGGAGCGAAAAGCTTAGAATCTGGAGAGCTCTCTTAAATCAGAGTGTGTCCTCCCTCGTAGGGTCAGCCCACGGCCTCTGATGTTGACTCAGAAATCAGACCACCAGTCCACACATACTGTATCCTTCCTCCTCTCCTAATGCACCGGCACCATTAGTCACCCTCGGCCCACAACAGTACCCAAACCCACAGTAATGGGCCAGGCTTTCCCCAGGAAAGTATCCTGGCAATAAGTTAGTACCATTGTCAGTCAGGATGTGTGTGCGCGTGTGTGTATGTCTCTCTCACGCACGCACACACGCACACAATCAGCACATGGGGATTCCTGTTTTGCCATGTGGCCCTGCATGCTACATTATGTGAGGTGGGCTTTCAGCATGGTGCATCGAGGTTAATTCCACAGGTGAGTCGGGAACTTCAAAGCCTCCTGGCACCGGCTGACCACGCCATTACGGCACAAACCTCTTTAAACAACTGATAGTGGGACAAAGGAGGCTGTGGCATACTTTCTGTGGGCGATATGAGCAAACAGTTAATGACGTTTACTCAAGATTACCGGGTCTCACCACCAAAAAGGACTCTGTCTTGGAAAGAGAAAAAGAGACCCAGGAGAAGAGAAAGAAGGGTAAGAACAAAAGGAGAGGCAGTTCAGCGCCTTCAGTCATTTACTCCACTTTGTTGTTGGTCTGTTTGTTGGGTGTGTCAGAGGAATGCTGTGTTTTATAAGTGAATCATTCGCCTGGGCAGATAGGGACACACACACACACACACTCAGTACTGTATGCACACATGTGCACAAACCTCAGCAGAATACTTTACATGCTTGGCATGCACACACACACACACACACACACACACACACACACACACACACACACACACACACACACACACACACACACACACACACACACACACACACACACACACACACACACACACACACACAGTATACATGTTGTGTAGTACGTTATGCTCACTCATGCACCGCGCACACACACATTCACACACCCTATACTTAGTAATCTAAATGTTCCATCTCCATTTTTTTCTCTGGCATAGTATATATAATGAGGTGTACCTCGCTTGTATGATAAACAATCAACAACAAATATATACCGCTACATAAATGTCAAGTGTTGCCCTACACGTAATTAAAGTCATCAACAACTATAGGGTTGATACCCTCACAAAAACATGCAGTAATCCTGGTCTCAATAATGCCTCCCCCTGGCCAGCCGGGGCGCTTGATGGAGGGGAAAGGAACTGGTTGGAATAACGTGTTCCTTCCACGCGCTACGTCCATCCCGGGGAAATCCCCCCTGTCAGGTGAAAAGAAACAACTTGGACTAGCTCATGCATTGAAGGAAGCATGAGGTCAGTCCGTTGTCTCCCCAGGCGCGGCAGAGGGAGAGCAGAGCCCAGGATTACATAGGCAATTGGCACTGGGTGAAAATGGGTTGCAAAATCGTGGGATAAAAATTATAAAAATAAAATAAAAAACTATTTATGCACTCCAGTCATTTCTCTGGGTTTCAACCACCATAGAGTACTATAGTAGTACACACACAATGCACTAGTACTGAGCGAGTTAGGTTTTCATTTTTGAGAGGTGGATAAAAGAAGATGTCGTGACCTCAGAAATGAACACCTCAGCCTTTACTCTGTCGTATTATAGCGTACGAGTAGTAGCCATACAATACATTATGGTGGAGCATCTTCATTTTTTTCTCAGACCCTTGGGAGCTGCCATCTTTGTCAGTGATAAGTGGATGGTGTCATGCTGGTAGACATGTAAGAAGCCAACACTGGTGATGAGAAGAAGAGTATAATAACCGGATTATTTACAACAGAATATCAGCCCTTTAACGTTTTCAGCGCACTTGACACTCCTGCCTAAGAGACAGCTTTCATCTTTGTATTGTGTCCCTCTTTTATATGGATGTATCAATATTCTGTGTCTGTGCTTGATCTCTACCCAAAAAAGGCTGTTTCACCGCAAAGGCTAATCTATCTATATAGCACTTTGTTGAACAACCCTCTTGAAAAGTGCCAAATTTAAGTTTACAATACATACATAATTTAGAACTCATTTGTGTTTTTTCAAAGGATTCACCTTGACTAAACATTTTGTTAAGGTGTCGTGATGACAGTTTCAACTGAAAACGTGTGGGCACTGGGTGGGCAGTGATCTATAAATTAACTTTAAATCACCATTATTTGCATAAGTTGCCATAATGCTGTTGACTAAGCAATAATATGAGGGAGTGCTGTACCGTGGCTCTGGTGTGCCAATAGGCATGAGGCCAAAGGCAGAGTGCCGCAGATCAGAGATATTATTTGCTTACAGAGCAAAACACTAAATCGAGGAAGTGATAAACTTGTGCCATCTGAAAACATGCTCAAACTCTCATGTTAAGAATTGTCCTTGCTAGCCTATCCTCATCAGTGAATAGCCAACACAGCAAAGGCAAAAGCAGCTGTTCTCCTCTTCACCAATTCTCAGATTTTGCAAGCTGGTTTTGGCATCATGGATGCCATTAAAACATTGAAAAGATCCACTGTACGCTGAAATGAACCAACTGACTTTGCTTTAAAATTTGAATCACTTCATGGTTACTAAAATACAGAAGGAGCAAACAGTGTGTTGCAAATTGTTGATGAAGAAATACTGTATATGGGGAGCACCCGCTGGCCTACCGGTCCAGGCATACCACATACAGTAGGCTCTGATGCATGACAGCGGGTCGCGGGTTTGAGTCCAACTACCTTTACTGCGTGTCACTCCCCATTTCCTGTCAATCTACTGTCCTATCAATAAAGGAATAAAAGCCTCAATACAAAACTTAAAAAAACAGAAATTCTGTATATGCATCAAAGGAGTTGTTGTTGCGGCATGAAATTGAGTTTTGGCTATTGACAGTAGGTTGACTAGTTGTCAAAAGCCCCCCCTCTCACCCCCATACAAATGAATAAATAAAATGTACTGGAGATAACACTCTATAATGAATGAATACTCTGTAAACAGAGATCTCGGCAAACAGAGATCCAGACAACAGTCTCCACCACTGCAGACGCTGGCAAGATGCAACAGCAACCGTAAATGGATCCCCGCCTGCCCCCCTCCCCACCTCCAACACCTCCACCCTAGAACTGCAGCGGATTTCTCCTTGGAACATGTAATTTTCTCATTTCGCCGACAATCACTGGGCCGTGCACCAATTAGCACAGGCCCTGACCTCAGCTGTAGAAACAAGATAAAGAGATGTGTTTCAGTGATGCACCATGTGGCGGGAGCCTTAATCAGCCTCCTGCATACTGCTTGTGGTTTTTACAGTCATCCAATCATATACATAATTAATACACCTTATGGAATGTAAGCTATATTATAACCTCATTACTCTGAGAGTGTCATTATACTGTGTCCGTTTCCAAAATAATATTTGTATGAAATCTATGAATATCGCGATGGATGCTCTTTCTATAGCCTTTTAAGAACCCTATGTTATACCGTATACCGTAGGTTAATAGTAAGCTTCTATTCATTTTTCAGTGGGAGTTTTCGAGTGTCCCGGCTTTTAATACAGAGTACATCAATGATAAGTACACATTTTAGTTTAAATTTACATTAAAGCAGAAAGTTATATACACATGGACCTGGGTTATAAAATAATTATGACTTTGTGTGCAGATTCTACTGAAACCTTACATTAAATGTCATCATTTAGCTAATGTTCTTTTACATAACAGATTTACTAATATCTAAACTCTATATTCTTGTAGTCAGAGAACAAAGAAACAATGTCTCAGATGATGCTGTTACAATTACAATGCAAGGATGATAGGTTTGAGAACCACTCTTGAGCCCCTTTTCCACTGACATGGCCCAACACCACACTACACCGCCCACTTGTGCCAGGGTTTCCACTACAAGGACCTGGGTAGAGTGGTGTGAAAGTGGTACTAAACGTGGTACTAAAAAGTATCCACTCCAGAGTAGATCTGAGGCTTTAGGATCCATAGGAAAGGAGTATTTATGCAAGTCAGTAGGCTACTGAATCTCCACAAAGCAATAACAAAGTACCAGGATCATTTGTCAAACAAACAACAGATAAGTGGTCAAATAATTATGGTGTTAAGAGAACAAGAATATTCTATAAAGCAATCGATCAAAATGGTGAATGAGCAGGAAGTGACTGATTGGAAGATAAGAATTCTAAAGCATTTTAATATAAACAGGTGGTTGGAAGAATGTATAGAATTATTAGGAATATGGAATGATCTTGACAAAAATATACGATCTGCTATTTTTGGCTAATGTTAACCCTCAGAATAGGGATAGGGTTCAAGTGGTTAATGTGAAATGGTAACACACAAACATTTAGCAGCCCCCCCTGTAGTACCTCTGAGGACCCGCTAGGGGTCCTGGACCCCCTGTTGAAGACCCCTGGCCTAGAGCAGTGGTTCTCAACCTTTTCAGGCCGCGACCCTGTAACTGGGGACCCAGTTAAAATATAATATAATATAATTATACCCACCCTGACGAGCACTAAAAGTTGAGGAATTACATTACGTTCCGAGGTGTTGTGAGCATGTAGATCGGCTATTTTCACAATTTCTGCCTCTAATATTTGACAATTTGTTCAATGTTTATTTTGTCATTTTAGAGGTATTAAAAAGTCCTTCATTGTCACTTTAGAAATGTGCACATACCCTCTATGCACTGAGTGAGAAAACAATGTTGCACGCACAATAAGTTAACCCCCCCCCCCCCCCCCCCCCCCCCACTGGTTGAGAACCAATGGCCTGAGAGGGTTAGTGGGACACAATAACGTCCTACTTTAATTAATCGCGTGTAAAATAGTCCATGAATAGTTTTACACAAAATAGCGTATTATTATATCATTAATGTTAATTTCAAGTGGTCTTTGAACACCAATGTACAGAGGAAACGTGCCTATAGAACAAGATGGAATGTACAGTATGACTCAGCGACTGAATGGGCTTAGCAATTAAATGAAGGTGCTAGAGGTTATGTGCTCAAGCCTCATTACTCTGATACGGTTAAAGCCAGTTTTCATTGGAAAGATTGTAAAGCTCTTGAAGAACACTGTCAAGTATGATGGAAACAAGAAGAAAAACATGAAAGAAAACACGACCATACAGAAGCCTCTGGCAAGGACTAAGTGCAGAGTAAAAATAACCTTGGTTAATTATTATGCCATCACTAGTGTCACTTAAGTTGCAATTAGTGCACAAATGTAAGAGTGTGAGAGTGTAAGAAGTTGTAACATGCTTGGCATGCCTGATTCAATACCCATGCACAGTATGTAAATGATACAAATAATTATTGTGCTATGATGATTAGAAGTTTTGTGTTATAGAAGTTTTGTGCTTGAAGAAAGAATACATCGATTCCAGTATTAAATACTGCATATATCTAAGATAGCCTCACAACCTCATGCCAAGTTCATAATGCATGAATACTGCAATATTTATTTCTGACTCAGACACAATTATGCTTACGAATTATGCTTTTCCCCCCCTCTCACATTTTGGTAAAAAGAAAATGCTATGCAATACCACATTTCACCATTGGGGGGTAGGGTCATACCAAAGTGATGGAGCGGTCACCCATGGCCCCTTAATATGAGAGGAAGCCATGAATGTCAGAGAGGTATGGCGGGTAACATGCAATCCAGTGTAATGGTTGAGTCACAGCATACTGTTATAGCCCCTACCCAGACGCACTCCACCTAGATGATTTATTTGAATGAAGCAATGCATCACATTATATAGAACTCATCACTCAATCATTTGCTTATTTGCACAGCCACATATGAACAAAGACTACACAGTATATATTCTGTCTGGTCATTAAACTACCATTAGTTGTACATGCTGACTTTTTGTAGGCTACTCTGTTTGAAATGGAAATCTGCATTTGAAAACTGATCTCATGCATGATTAGTGTGCTTCGAGACTTTAATTTGTGCTTGTGAGTGAAGTGTCTGTATGTACATAATATACAGTATTTTTACATTTCCGTGCACATGCAGGGATGCATGTATGTGTGTGCTGTGTGTGTCTGGTGCATGCATAATATGTATACATATGTGTGTTCGTATGCATGCATTTGGGTTTAAAGCCAGATTTATACATCACCGTCTGACGGTGTCGAGCTCCGAACACAGCTAATATAAAAGCTCACAACGCGTTGCAATGCGCAGCGTTGTGAGCTTGTAGATTTGTTGTGTCCGATGCGCGACACCGGCGGACGGCGGGAGCGTAAATTTATGCATAAGTGTGGGGCGCACACATGTCCCTCCTCGACGTCGCCGTCTGCACACCCCACCGGGCAGCTCTTGGCCTCCTTCCTTTCATTGCTAAGAAACCATCCATTCTGTGGGAGTAATCAGAGCGGTGCCTCCAGGAGCCCGGCCAAGCCTCTCATCCTCGGCCTGCTCAAGAGTTGCTTTAATTAACCATCATACCACAGATGGGATCGATTTTTTCCCCCACCCCCTCTCTTTCACTATGCCCCTCTCTCCTTTCCCCTCTCGTGCTCTCTCTCTTTCTCTCTCTCTCCCTCCTCTATCTCTGCGGCTTCTTTCCTGCACCCATCTTCTCTACCATACACAAGCTCCATAATTGCACTGGAACAGTGCCAGCCGCCGGTCGGGGCCCCCAGACTGCGGGCCTCTCTCCTCTCCGCTCTCTCTCTCTCTCTCCTCTCTCTCTCCCACTGTTCTCCTCTCCTCAGTCCCTGGCCTCACCTGCTCAATACCTTATTAGTGTCAGGATCTGGAGAGAGCCATTGCGGATTAACTAAAGAGATGTGAGATTGATTTCTGCCCCTGCAGATGAAATTGAAGTTTTCTCAGTCCTGTATGTGCGCATGCATGCATTCTTGTGTGTGTGTGTGTGTGTGTGTGTGTGTGTGTGTGTGTGTGTGTGTGTGTGTGTGTGTGTGTGTGTCTGTGTGTGTGTGTGTCGAAGGGGAGATAGAGAAAGAAGCACAGTGTGTCAGAAAGTGGGTGAAAGAAAAAGAGAGCAACAGAGAGATAGAGAGAGATGTCGAGAGAGAGAGAGAGAGAAAGACAGGATGTATATGAGGGAACCTATTTGTCTGAGCACCAGGACACAATCATGCAGGGATGTATGCATGCGCACAATCGAGTTGTGCGTGTTTGTGTGTGCCTGCGTTCTAGAGGGTTTTTGAAATGAGGGTTTACTAATTAGCTGTCGGGAAAGAAAAAAAAAAAACACTTGAGCCTCTGCCTCTCTCACAACAGATTAATCTCCCGGTTCCTTTACCTTGGGCTGTTGACTCGCACTGCTGTGCAGGAACTCAGCAGACCTACGTCCCTCTCTGTCCAACTGTAGATAGATAGATAGATAGATACCTTTATTATCCCACGGGGGAAATTCAGTTGCCCAGAGGCAGCACAGCAGTTAAGGTTACAAGTTACAGAGAAGTAAGAAAAAGAAAAAGAGTACTGTAGTGTACAGTCCAAAGAGCAAGCACAAAAAAAGATAAATAAAACATAAAACATAAAGTGTAGGCTTGGTAGAGAAGACATCATCACACCTTATGATTGTGGACGCACGCACGCACGCACGCACGCAAGCATGCACACACGCACACCCAAACCAAATGGGAGATAAGCAGCCCTGTCATATCTCTCCCTGTTACGCCTGATTTCTATTTGGTTGCGAGCCGGTGGTGTTCGTTTGACAAGGAACAGCAGATCTACAATTGGGCTTCTTTACAAGCTATATGTGCGACACCCGCGCACAACCGACGTATAAATCACCCTGTTAGTATTCAGCGGTGTCACCTCTTTCCCTCCGTGTCCCTTACCTGGGGATCAAACGCACCTCTTTGTGAGAGAGGCCTGACCCCCTGCTATTAGCAAACAGAGGAGAGCCCAGCTGACACCACTCTGGTGATGTGCCATGCAGACAGAGGCCTGTGATTACAGCACAATCCTGAAGAGACAACCCCCCACCTCTCTCACACACACACACACACACACACACACACACACACACACACACACACACACACACACACACACACACACACACACACACACACACACACACACACACACACACACACACACACACACACACACACACACACACACACACACACACACATTCTCCTTCTCAAACTCCCCACACTATAACCCCCCTCTACCCCCCCTTCCTCCTCCGCTCAACAAATTCACCTATCTCTGAAATAGATGTTAATCTCTTGCCCAATTGGCTGCCTTGGTGAACTCGTTGACATATGTAGCCATTGCTAGAGCCGTGCAAGCACCATGAATAATCAATAGGGGAGCTATTTACGCCGAGGGGTCATTTCTCCTGACTATTGCTCAGGCAGATTAGAATTTGAGATGGGAAATTCAGATTGGTGGCGATGCCGATGTGCGTGTGTGTGTGTGCGCGCGTACGTGTATCCAAGTGGATGCATGTGCATGTTCACCTGTGTGTGTGTGTGTGTGTGTGTGTGTAATAACAGAATAATAATAGTAACCTACACCTCCCGCAAGGGAAATTCTGTATTTTCAGTCCATTCCAGCTGATTCGCTGCCCACAAGGAGCGTGTGAGCAATTAGGGGTTAAGAGTCTTGCTCAGGGACACACATCGACATTGCTGGCCTGGCCTGGAATCGAACCTGGGACAACCAGGGGCTCTGGTCCCCCAGCGGGCTCCCTAACCATTCAGCTATGGCCGCCCCTAGTGTGTGTGTGTGTGTGTGTGTGTGTGTGTGTGTGTGTGTGTGCGCGTGTACCCAAGTGGTTGCATGTACATGTTCACCTGTGTGTGTGTGTGTGTGTGTGTGTGTGTGTGTGTGTGTGTGTGTGTGTGTGTGTGTGTGTGTGTGTGTGTGTACTGTATATATGTGTGTGTACTTTGTAGTATATTTCTGTTTTACTGTTTACTGTGTTATACTTTTATGACTGAGGATTTACACAGAGTTAAATTAACAGTGCAGTGTATGAAGAGTACTATTTATATATTATTATATTATATTATACTACATTATCATATCCTTAATTGCAATTATCATGTAGGTCCGGATATCCTGATATCCTGTGCACTAGAACAATGTCAGCGTTGGCTGTGTGATGGCAGGTGCGTTGCCTTTGTCTGTGGTATTAAACAGATGCTGATTTGGTAGCGTTGGGTTGGTGTTGTATAGCAGTCATGTGGCCGTTGTGCAGCAGAGCCCTGCAGTCCCAGAGCCCAGCTGCCAAAGAGAGGCAAGAAGAGTAAGACGTCATTGTAGTGTGATTTTGCCCTCTCTGTGCAGATGGAGTGTTTTTGTCAGAGCGACGGCCACTGTGATTGCCTCTTTGCCACTGGTGTCAGCCTGGGATAATATTGCAGCCTGTCTCCTGTACCCCCTCCGGGGACAAAACGGGATCAGCAAAATCCAATTTATTTTTTCTTTACTTCACCAAAATGTAATAATTTGACAGAGACTATTCCTGGTAGTCTGTCAATCCGAGGGACAAAGTCAAAAGACAACCAATATGGCAAAAAGAATATCCATTGTGGTGCCAACTACTGGCATGCCTGACCTGGCTTTTAACAAGCCACAGATGGGCAATGAAAGTGGATTGCAGAGCAAAGGCTAGCAATCTCCCAAAACAGAGCTCTAAATTGATGCATGAAAGACGTGAGCACACAGATTGTAGATGGGAGAGGCAATGCAGTCCCCTCCCAGTACAACCACTCCCTTCTCATAGGGTGATAAAGTCATCTTTACATTCAAAGGGAGGCTGTGTTTCTATCTAAGAATCCCTGATATTTCTGTCTCTGCAATGCTATATCTGTGGCAGCCTCCTGTCCTTTTAGAATCCTAATGACACTTCAGCAAAGTGTGGCCTGGCTGAGAGAGGGCGGGAGCCGGGAGGCTTTCCCTCCGAAAGAGCTGAGAGCATCTTATCGGAGGAAAAAGGCGGCTAAGAGTGTTGTTGTGATGTCTGACTCCATATTCTTGGGTCATAGATATTCAAGAACCACAACTGCCTCTCCACTCTCACTCCCTGCATGATGCCATAACACATAAGCAAGGGGTTCCTATCAGCCACCTGTGAGTGAGGATCCACGAAGAGATAGTGACGGGAGAGGTGAGGTTGAACTGGGGTTGATGGATCGGTAAAGGTAGACAAAGGGATGGGGAGAGGCGGCTGAACCATCTTCATGTTCTTACTGCCTCTCACTGAAAGAGAGCAGAGCAGCTCTGTGTAGCTATGTCCTCTCAGATTAACATCTAATAGGGTAAAGGTGAGGAAAAATGTCTAGGCAATGTTGGCCGGCAATAAGCTCTATCACAGTATCAAATGCTTGAACAACACATTTCTGTACAGGTTCTACCCAGCTACCATCAGACTATGAACAAGGCATAGTTGAACACTGTCTGCCTGAGGTGGTTTTTAACAATGTGAAATATGTGTTGCTTTCCATGCTGCACCTTAAGAAACACTGTACCTGCTGTTCCTTTTTTTTACCCAGCCTACCTCAGTATTTCAGAAAAAGGATAATTAATGATGAAGTAAGTAAGTAGTCTACGAACATTTGCAAACGAGTGACGTACACACATGCATATGATACTAATGTTTCTGAATAGTATGTACACACCTGCACAATGCTAATGTTTCTAAAAGAATATGTACACACCTGCATACAATGCTAGTGTTCTAAGTATCATATCATATCATATCATATCATATCATATCATATCATGTATGTATGTATGCACACCCAGTAATGTTTGTAAACAAGAAACATGTTGAGACGGACTACTCTGCTTACACAGCAGAGAGGGAGGAGGTTGTTAGGAAGGAGAACAAACTGACCCTCAAGGACACCGGATTGACTGAGTATTTGGTGTTTGGTACTGATGAAGTGGAAACTACAGGATTGGACTGCTACAGTAGGAGATTGGACAACAGAGTTGGAACACGGGTGAACAGACTTGTAAACTTTCCCCTTATTTGGGGCTGGAGTGGCTGGGTAGAGAGGCCCTCTGGGAGCCGGAAAGTTCCAGGCTCAATTCACCCTTTGTTAGCCTTCTGGTTGGTCCCTGACTGACCAACCAGCAGGCTCTATCCGCCTTGTCCCGCCCTGGTTCCGCCTTTTTTATGTTGAATTTGCTAAAACATCACTGTCACTATACTGCCACTGAGCAGCTCCATTTTACTGAAACCAAGTTTGAAATTAGAACAATACGAAGCATATGAATTAAAATGGTAGTGCATGGAGTGTCCCACCGAGTGTCCCACCAAGACACAGCAACCAATGGGTGTGAAGAGGGGTGGGACAATGGGCGGGACTTGACCAAGGCTGAATTCCCAGCTCCTCCTAGATGTGTGTTGAAGTGTCAATATGCAAGCCACTGACTCCTTCACTGCTCCAGATGAGCTGGTGCCTTGCCTGCACTGTTGGTACTGCATATTGTGCATAATGCATAAGTAATAGTGTTTCACTGTTGCAGTCTATGTGTGTGAATACGTGAATGTGATGTACATAAGGCACATTAGAGTAAAAAAAACAGAAAAGGCATTATAGAAATGCGGTCCATTTACAGTACCATCTGTCCATTTTCTAACCTCAGTCTTCTGTGTTGCCCCCAGGTCAACTCCCACTCCACAGCCTGCCAGACCTAGACGACACTGGCTCAGTGTCCATGAACATTGCAGCCACAGCCCTTCCTCCCCCACACACACCTTTAATAAAACGTGTTGCTTTGCACCTCAAAAACCGTCTCTATTTCATTCTCCATGGCCAGGTGCCACAGAATGAAGAGTGATTGAGTGTAATACTCCACTCTGCTGTATATACAGCACAAGTATAGCAATGTGAGGGCCAGATAGACAGGGTAAGAGAGCTCTAAAGGCCTAAATGAGGTGAGGGGTAAGTAGAAGTGTACAGTAGGGGGTATGGTACTGTAGGGGAGAGGGGAAAGGGCAGCGGGGGGCTTTAAGCAGCGCCTGGGCCAAACGTACGAGGGTTTGGGGTTTAAGTGTCTCATCAGCATCCAGCTCAGGTGCTGCCGGGGACCACGCAACTAACTATGCCCCTGACTTGATTGTAATTGCCTGAATTCTGCTCCCGCTGCTCAATCCTGGCAATATCACAGACACATTTAACTCCAGAGAGCCTGGGGACTGCAGGGGCCACGGTGCACAGAGCAGCTGACTGCCTCTTATTTCAAGCCTCTCTGCAGCAGGGGGATTGCTCTGTTCCACTGTGGCTGGTATTCTGGGTGGGGTGGGGGAGGGGTGTGGTTGGGGGGGTGACACAGGTGCATGCCCCTCTCCCTGGGTGTTTGTACAAACAAGTTCAACAGCGCTGAGATGTACTAGCAGAGTAGAGGCATGGATATACACAGATATTTGATGTGTAACAACTGCCTGAGTAGACGATAAAATGATCAAAAGTTTTTTTTTATGTGAAATATCCCTTAAAACCCATGAACCACCTAATTCCAACACACTTTGCTAGTTTGGGATGGCTAAGGGTAGAAGACAGGGTTAATAAAAAAATGAGATTGGTATTGATAGTCAAAGGGACAGTGCTCTCATACCTACCGACAAAGTACTTCTCTAAAGTGAGTGACACCCACAGCCGACCAGGAGCGACCATTATCTGGAGCGACCATTATCTGATTCTGTACCACCCAAAACTAGAACAAAAATGGGAAAATTCGTATTCTACAACTCTGCCACCAAAATGTGAAATGCACTGACACCATCCATTAAACGATGTGAATTACTGGTTTCTTCAAAATTGGGCTGAAAAAGACATCTAACCCCACAATGGGAGATAAATGTAAATTCCTCTCGAAAGGAGGTATCATTCACTGTCGCCTTTTTGTAGCGTTATAATAATTTGGGGTTGAAAATGTGTCAAAGCAATTTAAAAAGCTTAACAAAATCCTCCACGGGCCTCTAAACCGAGACCACAATCAATGTCAGCACACTACTTTAGCCCATGACAAAGCACAGAAATATAAAAAGTATAGTTGTAGTTCTCTCACAAAATATTACATTTCTGCCAGTTCAACCAGTTGTGACTGAAAGCTCTGAAATGAACTATCCCTTTTCTCTGATAAGGCTGTATACAAAAGGGAAAAAAATACACCAAAGATTAAAAAGAACAGAAACATATTTCACTGCAGACAAATTGCAGCTGGATGGAGTCACAAATGTAGTTCTGAGAGGGTAGGAATTGACCCATTTTTACACTCCCAACTCCCAAGAGATAAATGAACACTCCAGATTTTACAGTGTAAGCCTGCTTGTAATGAAGAACAAGCATCAAGCCAACAGGTGGTCTCTAGAACCCCACCACTCAGGACAGGGTGAGGGGGGGGGGGGGGGGGAACTGCCATGGCAAAATGTGTCAGAATCTAATGTTCTGCAGAGTGAAAAGCCTGTTTTCCATCTTTTGTTCACAGCTACAGATTCAGCCTTGTTCCTCATTGTTCATGGCACAAACGAGCAACAGTTTTTTTTTCTTCTTCTTTTTTGACACAGAGCCACAGACGAATAAAGACTGGGGCTGACTAGTCACAGGAAAGAGGTTTCTTTTTGGAGGACCGGAGCCCATTAAGAGTTTGAGAGATATGAATGGATATGAATCCTCTCCCTCGACCTAACCCCCACCACCTCACCCCCGCCTTCTAATGCAAAGGGGACCCTTACAAGACTAGGAACATCTCAGTGGCTTTATGCAGAGGTTCCCAAGCGACATAAGAAGAAATTGTGGAGTGGGAAAGATTGATCGACAGACAAGACTTTGGAGTCACAGTGGAAGTGGCTCAAGGTTCATCTGAAAGGGCCTGCGGTGCCCAACCAACTGTAGCACAATTACCAACTGATACTACTGCTGACATATGGACTTTGGAATCTTAAGCTTAAAATGGCTGCATGGCAGAAACACATTGAATATATAACTGCATCACTCGTATTCAAGTAAATGCATGAACTTCAAATTGATTCGCATTACACAGACAACGTATAGCAAAGCGGCTTTGATGCTGCACTCCAGGAAGTTGAAAACATACTGTCATGGTGCTCATTTATTCAAATAGGCAGGGTAAAGATAATGAGATATTTATCGCACAGCACAGACGGCTCTCTACACACTCAGCTCAATGGGCAGATGATGGGTGGATCCCGGTGAGCCAAGGCTCCAAAAAATACAGGCCTTTGTTCACCCTCATAATCCATTTGTTACACTCAGAGCAATTTGTTCTCATTAACCCTCATATGGGCTGTCTGTCTCTGAGACAAAAATTTGCAGTGAACAATAAGCAGCCCCCTTGTTCACTATTGCCATGGCTTTCGAGTACTAACCCCTCGCTAGTGTGCACTGTAGCCACTATTACCCCCAAAGTTCTCTATGAGGAACAGGAGAGAGACAAGAGGTGCACCTGAAAAGAGGAAAAGAAAAACGTTCTCCTTTACACAAGGACAATCAACCCCCCCACCCCCCACAAAAAAAAAGAACACGCACAATGCCTGTGGACTTCCATTGTACTCAGGTCACTCAATCAAGTAAGTCTATGAAAAATCTTGATGTGAAATACCAAGAGGAACAGTCGTGTAGGAAGGGGCATTATAGTACATTGCAGATATGCTGGTTCTTTATGATTCGCAAGTGCCGGACACATTTATTGTCGAATTAGTCAAAAAAGCCTTGACAAACGCCAGGTATTAGCATTGCCCTTCTTATAACTTTTTTTCATACAGACTACAGAAGACCTTTTCTGGTGATAATGGTATGTTTTATACCTGTCAGAAAAACATTTCAAAATGGTTCAAAATTTGCAGACTAAACATTAAGAAAATAAACTTTTGTTTTTGGGAACAAATACAAAATGCGCACTGAGACGAACATAACATATTGGTGTACATCAGTGGTTCTCAACCTTTTCAGTCCGTGACCCCCAAAAAGAATCATATTAAACTGGGGAGTTGAAGCATTCCGTTTTGTTTGACTCAGTTACACAGATAATATTGTGAAAATAGCCGATCTACGAGCTTGTAGATCGGCCATTTTCACAATGTTTGCCTTTCTTATATTATTTGACAATTTGGCCAATATTTGACCAGTTTTTATAGTATAGTTTGTTGATTGCTTTTGATGCAGTAATGGTCTTTCTTTGATTGAGAACAACAAAATAGAAACTTGCAAAACGTCTTGGTATACCAGTTTTTGTAACGTTGCTTGGGACAGAATAAACTGCAATCCATTTACTGTTTTAAAAACTAGTTGTGAGAATCACAGCCTAAATTTGGTAATTACCAAATGAACAACCTCCATCTAAGTTCGCAACTGGTAAAAAAACAAACCTAGCCCAGCCCTACCCTCCCCTGCCCCTTCTTTGTATATACTTTGTTTGTTTAGACTTACTGTTTTTCTTCTTTCATTTTATTTCATTTACATATCTACTGCATAGTACTGTGTTCTATTCGTCTGTCATTCAATGTTATATGAGATACTTAAATGGTTTCCTGTGGAAATAAGCTTAGTCTTTTCATGGATCTCCTTTTAGTAGACCTTGTACCAGTGAACTGTACCGTCATGAAACTGTACCTTTTCCTATGCAAACTTCTAATAAAGTCTTCAATCAATCAATCAAAGTTGCTCAATTTGTATATGGTTCCTTGAACAAAACACCCAATTTATTCTTAATTTCTTTACCCCAAACAAGCAATTTCATAGCTACTCCCCCCGAAAAGCATTGCAGCTTCAGCACTCTCAATCACAAACTACTTCATCTTCATTTTGGATCACTTACAGAGGTGCCAATGGAATTCACTTGATTCCCACTTCAACATTTCTGCTTTGTCATTGACAAAATCTGTGAAAGATATCTTGCTATATTTCAATCTTTCAATACATATATTTAATCTTCTGTCTGTTTGAATTGTTTTGATATGTCTCTTAATGTCTGCCTGCAGCCATGTGCATGTGAATGAATGCATATCTCAGAGCAATGATGATAACTTACATCTCTCACGCCCCTTGTGGTTTTTTGGGGCATGTTTCAAAATAAAAATAAAACACTGCATAAAAGATTGGACACTACTAGGGTAATAAGGTCACAGAGGTACTAGGAACAGATACATACGATCAAAAATGTTTTATGAACTGAAATAGTGCAACTCAAGTACATCACATTCAGTCATTATGTTCTAACTGGCCCTATGCATGCATGCTTATAACATGACAGTTTACAGGGCAGTCGTATTCATCCACTTAAAACCAATATGCTGTGAGCTTGTAGATCTGCTATTTTCAGTGAACGTTCCCCCCAGAACAGGGATGCTAGGGTTTAAGTGGTTAATGTTGGTTTGTTGGTTTCCCAACCAGTCTCAGTAATCAGGTCATTTGTTATAATGACAAACATCGGGGGAGATGATTCACGCTCAGCAGTCAAGCAGACAAATCAGGTGCTCCATCTGACTCACCTCAATTACTCACACACAGGTCAAATTAATCTGACAGTGAATGAGAACGTCAAGATCTTCACCCCAATTTACTATTATTGCAGATTGCTGTGGTGTGTATATTATTCCATTCCATGTGGAATGCACACATTCACAGAAGATCGGCATACCAAAGCATTCCATAACTGGACTTCTTTGTGCTAGAGCGAAAAAATAATAAGCGATGGTCAATTAAATGCACAGCATGATTAACATTTAACAACTCCAGTGAGAGATTAGAACACAGGTTTAAAAAAAGAATCTGGTTTGTTTTATTTACAAATCAATGATGTCACTTAACACAGGTTCAGAGAGAGCATATAGTTCAACTGTGTATATTATCCATTTTCTTTCTTCATAATGCAGTAGTGTGAGTGTGTGTGTGAGTGTGAGTGTGTGTGTGTGTGTGTGTGTGTGTGTGTGTGTGTGTGTGTGTGTGTGTGTGTGTGTGTGTGTGTGTGAGAGAGAGAGAGAGAGACAGAGAGGTGCATGTCAGGCATTAGAGTGGACATTCGGTTCCATATCCTGGTCCAAATTCGTTCACCCTCTTCAGTAGTGCTGCTTTCACTGCACTGATTTTCCCATCCAACTCTGTCAAACTGCAGGCCTGCAGGGACATGGTAAACCCAAACAAATGTCAATTCTACCGTAGGATCACTCTGTGCTGACCAACAAATAAAACCCACATGAACCTGCAATCCTGGATGAAATGCAGTGGCAGAATTGACGAACCTGAGCAGAAGACGCCTTTGGTCGTTTGTGAAGATAGCTCTGCAAGAAATGAGAGATACGGGTTCATAGGTTTATTGGTGACATACACAATCCATTCCATTTTGATTAAAAGAAATGAAAAAAAAAAAAACATTTACATTTTAAGAATAACCCTTTAAAAAATACGGCACAATAATTATTTGTCGTTCTTAATTAGCAAAGGGAGAATGGCAGCAGATTTTCTCATGCTTTATTTAATTAATCTTTATTCATACATGTAATCTCATTGAGACCCATTATCTCATTCACAAGAGAGACCTACCTAGTTCAGACAGCAGCAAAAATATACTTTCTTAAAAATATGAAGAATATCTATGTAGTTTTTCTGGAACAAAGAGTAGCAGAGGTTTCTCCATTGAGACCCAACATTCCCAATCTGCGGTACAACCATGAATTATTTTTATTTTCAAGTCGCGCCATGATTAGCTAAGGAGCACTTTAGTTTTTGGTGCTGAATCGACTGGGTTCTGGGAACATGGGCCAAATGTGTTAAGCACTTTAGCATTCACTGAAAACATTTTCATGAAGTGTGGGGAAAGAAATGGTACTCTAGATCTAAAATAACCATCAGTTTATTCAAAGACACTCGACTTCTCCTGCTCTGCTCACACAAACATACAGTCAAAAGCAGATGGAGAGCAATAAGCTCATAGAAGTGGCACGCCATGCTTAGAATTGCCAGTGTGAAGAGAAAAGGAACAGCACAAGGATAAATAATTCAATTACAAACGCAATGGATAGACTGCTTAAGTCAGGAATTCATAAGATCATTTAGGTCTGCATACAATTTTGGACAATTTAAAAAATAATTGTATTGGTTATAGTTCTAATAGGCAATCAACAGCAAATTTCCCATGTGAACAGTGAGCTCTGAGGCAAATAGCACTCTGCAATACTGCCTCAGTTAATCACCAACACATTTTAGGGGTCCTGGTGGTTCAAACCGAAAATGTGCTGACCGTTGCCCACAGTGTCCTGGGTCTGTTTGTGGGTTTGAAGGTTCTTTCGTTTCTTTAAATTAAAATATTCGGAACTTTTCATACAAAGGCTGACACCAAACCATGGCTAGTGTTCCAAAGGACTTCTTTATTCTTTTCTCCTTCTATATTTACCCTAAGTTAGTCATTATGCCAATTAATTCCTTCCTACACATTTCTGTGTTGCCAATGCTATTTGTAAGCTAATGGATCTCCTGCCATTGCGGAGGCCCCACCAGGAGGACGTAACGCTTCCGCCCTACTCCTCCCGTTCAACACAGCCACCGCCCCAGTTCGTAAGAGTTGCTAGCAGTGCTGTGTTCTACCTGATATGGGGGTCTACTCTGGATGCTGTGAGAAGAAAAAAAAAAGAGAAATAGCGTGTACCCTCTCGAGATGTCCATGAAAAGCGCTCGGTATAGGCTCAGGGCAGCAAGACTGTGGACTTCAATAGACGTTTTCGTGGTAATGTTGCGTGGTGTCTTATGTTAAGGAATGCATGGCTAGTGGCTATTATCTTCCTTGAGGCGATAAAAGGAATGACCACGGGCAATTCACACATTAACTTAAAAATCACACCCGTGTGAAGTGGAGCTGTGTGTGTGTGTGTGTGTGTGTGTGTGTGTGTGTGTGTGTGTGTGTGTGTGTGTGTGTGTGTGTGTGTGGATCATGTGTACCGATTTTTGTGACATTTGAAGAAAATATGTAGGAAAAGCAGCAAAAAGTGTGTTTTGGAGAAAATTCAAGATGGCGGAAAATCTATCATGGCGCAAATGGGCGTGGCCTATATGGGGAGATGCGTCATGACCCAAGGAATCCAGGGAAAAAATATTTTTAATTTTCCGACCTACGGTTCAAGAGTTACAGGCCAAAACGTAAAGTGGGGTGTTATGGCGCCACCATGCGGCCAAATGACACAATTATTTTTTATTTAATCCTTGAAATCATTATGAACCTCCTCTCCAAGTCTTGAAACTCTAGCCCCTATGGTTTGCGAGAGACAAATAATTGAATGTGAGTTTTTGCAATTCCCATTATAAGTCAATGGGGAAAATTAATTCACTAATAAATTAATATCAATTAAACTATTGAACCTTTCTCTTAGCAAGTTACTAGCCCACTATTCCCGAGTAAGCCGGTCGATTTGACATATGGCGCGAGTGTGTGGTGGCAAAACTGTGGGACTAGTAGCGTGCCGAAGTTTAGGAAGTTCAACACGGCCAACTGTGTTCGTATAGACACTCAGTCAAACCATAGAGTTATATATAAACTAGAGAGCGGACTGCCCGGCCCCAGCAATTCAATTCATGCAATTCAATGCATTTTCGATGGGAGGAACTAAGTCGCAACGAACGGACGCAAGTGGGGGAAACAAGGATTTCATTAAGAACCTGAGACAACCCTATATACTCTGTGGTGGTGGGCAGGTGCTTTACTCCTGCACCACCAACCTCCAAAAGACTTCCTTTCATACACGTCAAAACTGTAAACAGCATGTCTCTCCACCACACCAGTATAGGGATTACGACTAAAGTTCAAGTGCCTTATCATTAACAAGAGGACATGTTATGTGTAGAATGTATTGTTAATTGAAAATACTACATCCAAGGCAAATCCACAAACTCACAGATGATTGAAAGTACTCTGGTGACAGTCCCTCCAGTTCCAGAATACGATCTTCCAGCTTCTTCAACCTCTGGTACACACTCAATGGGACTGGACCCGCTAGGAAACATTACAGGAGTTGAAGAGAATCATAATTAGATAACGGTTAACCAACAAGACAAAAAAACATACTAAACTTCCTTATCTTAGTAAATAGTAATTAATGTTTGTTTAAATGAAATAGGTCATGACCAAATGGAAGGTGAGCCATGTTTTTAAACTCAAGAGCCATTCAAGATCCAACAACATTGCAAGAATGCTAGCACAATAAAACAAGTCTAAACACTGTCACTTCAACCCAAATAATTACTGTATAGTGACCACTTAGCTGAATGGTATGGCAACACCATCTAAGTCATGTGCAGTCTAAAAGTCTCAATTTTGAAGGAGGTAAAGTATTGCATAAAATGGAATACAGCCTTAATTTCCAAATAAGCATTTTTTTTCTGGCTATGTAATCTCCACAAAAAGTTGTTCTCTGAAAGACCAGGCTGGTTTCCTGCTGACCTGTTGGGAGTTTTAGATGAGTCTCGATGTTTTGAAGGCGCTCTTCTATGGCAGCGTTCCCACAGTCTCTGGTCACGTGTCCCCTCTGCAGCTCCCCGGCCTCCCCCTGGCCAACCCCAACGCGAGTCTGAGGCCCATATGTGTTCACTACCCGCGTCACTGTCCAGCCAAGGCACACCAAACAGGCAAACCAGGGTCGCAAACAAATGTTATTTTTAATCACACACACTGGATAACAATAAGTCATGACATATGCCCAATCATCAGTACCGGTAAATGCCACCCCCCACACACTCTAGCGTTAGATATGAGGTCGGTTTGTAAATACTGCTTTTCCGGTTTATAGTTGAATGAACTATATAATTCAATAAAAAATTAAGTATAGAAAAATCTCATCAGACTTAAATAAGGTTTTCCAGCATCATCAGCTTACCTTTCACATGGCTTTTAAACCCTGGGTAAGGTGTGAATACTGCATCTGTTCTGGCACAGCTGTCTTCTACACGAGAAAAATCGTGAGGGAAAAGAATCAGTTTATCATGCACTCTGCTTTTGTTGAATTAAAAAGATAATAGTGAACATTTAGCAGCTCTGGTGCTTAGAAGGCCCTATCAGTCCAAGCCAAACGTTAAGATGTCCTGATTTTTATCATCATCATTGCTTTAAATCTGTCCATTTTATGTTTCTTTCTGGACCTACCCAGGTTTAATTTTTAGGCTCTGTGTGTAAGCTGTTAGAAGAGAATAACAGCCTGACCTCTCGCCTGTGGAAATCAGCACTCTCCCAAACATTGGCAATCTGTGTGCAGGCTCCCGCTCCCCCCCTCCCCCCCCAACTCATTCCCATTCTCACCCTGATTGCAGTCGATCACGTTGCAAAACTCCCGCACATTGTTTTCATTGATCTCCATCTGCTTGCGCTCCATAAATGCAGATATTCTTCGGTCAATCTGGATGTTAGGAATGGACAGGGAGGACAGATAGAGAGCAACGACACACTGAATTCTTGAGCTGTTGATAGATTGATTTTTAAGAAATCCCATTTAGTGGTCAAGAAAGACAAATCAATGGCGTTGTATGGAAATTCACATTTTGTAGGACGGAAAAGACATTCAAAATTATTCCCAGTAGCCTGGCAAAAAAAATGATAATGCTTGCCATCCGGCATCATCAAAATGACAAAGCACAGTGTTTGCTTGACTACCAAAATAAATGCACAACAGAATAGGACTCTCGTCCTTCATCCACATGCAATCTCAAAGTAATGAGCATCCACTTCATAGTCCATCAAGGGCCTGGCCATCTCTCAAAGCCCTCCAGCAATATGGTCTGCTTTACCCAACCAACAGCAGTGAAGGACCCCATCATTCTCTGCTAAACTCGCTGATCAGGTCTCACATCAAGCATTTGATTCACTGCAACACTTCATCTGCACATACTTGGTGGGCAATTACTTATGATTATTCATTTGTTTGACAGAGAGTTAAGAAGAGCGCTCGAAACAGAATGTCACTGCCCGAGCCGAGCGGCCTGATGCACGATGACGATCATATTACAGACCCTCACCTCTGACTTGCCGGCTCGGATCTGCACTGTTAGGTCATCAGCCTGCGGTTCGCTCTCCTCCGCCCCTGAGGTGCTTCGGCGAGCAGCGGGAGGAGGATGGTGCTGAGGCTCGACGGTCACTCTCTCACTGCGTGAAGGTTGGACGACGGCATCGTTTGGCGTGATGCGTTCTACTGACGTTGGCTTGTTTTCTGCATCCGCTAGTGCCACAAGGCTTTCTTTAACAGCCTGAATAAGCAAGAAATACATTTAAACAAAAGTAACATCTTACACATTTTCCCAAAATTTACTCAGCTTAAATTATCTATGCAAACATATTTTGAGTCGTGACGATATTAACAGAAAGCTTTCAATTATCAGTCATTGTTGTCTATGTCATATTGTTATGTGGTTACCTGTAGTTTGGAGATGTGTTGCTGCACACAGTTGTAAAGGGAAGCAGTTGAAGCAGATGACACATCCACTGCATCAGTATTCACGTATATCTTCAAAGCAGCATCGTCAAGTTTAAGCTTTAAAAAAAGAAAGAAAAACTATGTAAAACCCGCAAACGACAGTAGATCAGTAAAACTTCCCAAACCTTTTAGCTGCCCTCTTCCCTCACCTCCTTTAAAACGGCACTGAAAAGCCACTTAAGAGGCGTCTGCTACTCGAAACTGGTAAATAAAAACAAAGCCTATCCGTACCTCCCCCTGACCTTACTATTGTGAATACCATTTATTTTGCATTGTGTTTTACGATTGTTTTTCTGATTATATCTTCTGCATAGTACTGTGTTTTGTCTGTCATTCAATGTTATGAGTTTTTAAACAAGCCATTGGCTTTTTTGGGTTTATCCTTTTAGTTGACCTTGTACCATTGAACTGTACTGTCATGAAACTGTACCTTTGCCTATGCAAACCTCTAGTAACATCTTCAATCATCAATCAATCAATCAATAGCTCGAGACCCAAAAGAGAAATTAGACGTTTGACTGGGACCCAAACTAGTTCAGATCTACAAGACTACAAAGTCAGCTTCGTGCCACGTTGTGGGCTTATAGTTAGGCTATTTTCACTACTTCTTAAACGGGTTTACACAAGTGTAATACAGTTTAAAAAGTGTACCTTTAAAAATGTTTTCCAATTTATGTAATTCCTTAGATTTTTCTTTTATTTATTAATGAAATTACTTCATTGAGATTTTATTAAAAAAATTGGGTATTAAATGTTTTTTGAATATGTTTTGAAATAATAAATGTAGGAAACAAAGAAATTAAGGGACCGATACAAATGTGTCCGTGACCCACATATGGGTCCCGACCCAGCGTTTGGGAACCAGTGCTGCAGAGAACTAAATACCGTACAACGAAAAGCTCGACCGCTGCCTGCAACTCAATAAAAGGAAAATTCGTAAGCTAAATTATTATTTGTTTCCTTTCCTCCAATGAAAACTCATTACTGCCAGGCAACAGTGTAACAGTTTCATATTAGAATCGCGACACAATGGAGATAAAGCTACCCGTATGCTACTGTATATCAGCAGCAGCTAAAAACAATAGCATCAGCCAGGCGCTACTACTACTATAATATGTCGTCATGCTATGGCACAGAAACCTGGTACAAACCAACCTCTTCAGTGAAGCTTTTCAACAGGTTCATTATGGTGCACACACAGTCCTTAAAAGTATCATTTTTGGCCGCGATGGTTGGAGCTGCATTTCCACTGAGCTTCATTTTCTCCGCCATAGCATTTCCGCGTTTGCAGAATGCTGGCGTTTCATTGGTTGGGTTGGCTTGCGCAGCACGTAAGATACTCTACTCACCACTGGTTCCCAAACACTGGGTCTGGACCCATTTGTGGGTCGCAGACACATTTTTATAGGTCCCTTTATTTTTGTCTCCACCAGCCGAAGGCATGGGGGAGAGACGGAGAGTATGTTTTCCCCTCCGTCCGTCCGTCCGTCCGTCCGTCCGTGTGTCCGTCCGTGCGTCCTCGCAGTTTGTGAGCACCTAATCTCATGCAGTCGCCGTTGGCCCGGTCGCTGCCAAAGTGATCACACACATTCCCTGGATGCCAATCTAGAACCTCTGCCCTAAATTTTTCAAATGGGCCTACTCTAGCGCCACCTAGTGGCCGATGTTCGCAAAACACATTTCTGTGCACTACTCTTACAGATTTTGTCCAAAAATCCTACAAATCGGTAGGCAGTATCTCGACAGTCATGTGATCGACACGGATCTGTCCGATTTTGCATATTCCATCCTGATTGGCTAAGATTGGCTTCCAAAGTTTGTAGGATTGAGCCGTTTTGAACAAAATGCCTCAAATCACAAACGCAAAGTGCAATTATCATGAAATCGCGCACACACATTCCCACTAGGCCGAGGAAGAAATGCCACTTATTTTTTTTTAAATCAGCCTCATGGTGGCGCTATAACAAGCCGATTTGTGGTTTTACCTATAACTCCACCGATCAGTTTCAAACTTTGTAAGCGCACTCCCTATACTAGGCTAAGGACAAACCTTTGCCCTGCATTTTTCACATCAGCCTTTTATAGTGCCACCTTTGGGCCAACTTATGTAAAACACATTTTTTGATATTACTCCTTGAGATTTTATCCAAAAATCACGCAAATCGGTACACAGTATCTCTATAGTCATGTGATCATGTCCGATCTTTCTGATATTTCATATTCCATCCTGATTGGCTAATATTAGCTTCCAAAGTTTGCAGGATTGCTCCGTTTTTGAACAAAATGCCTCAAATCATCAACGCAGCTTGCGATTACTGTGAAATTTGCCACACATATTCCCACTAGGTCAAGGAACAAATGCTACCTAATGCAGGTAGACTTTAGCAAAACACATTTTTGGAATACTATGCTTCAAATCATGCATGCAGCGTCCGATTGCCATGAAAGATCTAAGGTGAAGAACATATGCCACCCTTTTTACATTGGCCTATTATACACCACCAGGACGCCTGGCCTGGTGGAGACCTGTGCTCGGAAGAGCACTGCTTCTAGTTTTAATTTGTTTTTGTTTCCTAGGTTATGTTTTTAATTATCATTTCAAAACATTCCTCAAAAAGCTAAGATTTTCTTGAAGAAAAAAAATGCAATGGTTTTTCTAAGTCATTTAATAAATAAATGAAAAATCTAAATTCCATAATAGAAAACAAATGTTTAAGTAGTAGTGAAAATAGCCGATCTACAAGCTCACGTTGTCTGGTGTCTGTTTTCACTTAGTCTAGTTTGGGTCCCTGGGCAAATAGGTCTAATTTTTCTTTTGGGTCACAGGCTAAAAGGTTTGGGAACCACTGCACTACACTGATGTGAACCTGCTGGTCATAATAATCATCCCACCACAGAAGCCGAGTAGGCCACTGTACAAAGTAAGTTCATCATTTTGACTTTTCATATGGGTGCATATGATAATACATCTCAAAAGAATAACACAGGGTGTATTTTTTCCACTTAAATAGGAGTCAAATGAGAATACTGAACCACTGATAGTAGTAGCTTGGGTTTTCAGATGCAATAACATTTCCCACTCAATAATAAGGCTCAGCAGGCTACTATACATACAACTGGAAATACAGCAGAGTCACTCACTCACAGTTAATATTAGAACAGCTTTCAAACATTGGGAGAACATAATGTGAAATATATTTTATAGATATAATTAACTATTGGCTGCAGACTAAAATATGTTAGAGCCAAATAGCTGCCTTTTCTATTGTAGCACATGTATTTGTATCTATGTAGCTGCTATATCTACCCACCATGCAATTATTAAACAACCTGATGTACTGCAAGTTTGTGATACAGGCTTAAAAAAATACAATTACTGTGAAAGGGATAATCAGAAATGGCTACTGGATTAGATAGACACAAGCGTACGGTCTTTACTCACATTTAACTGCATGCTCCATCATTTACTTTTTTAGTAGCAAACAAGAGAAAGAATGGTCACTCAATTATAAGAACACTGTCCATCAAACTAGAGGTGGCAGTGTGAGGCAGTGTATTAGGATGGGAACCTGGCTACAATGGCGTATTTTCAGTGTTAAGTGACTGTGGGAAAATCTCCCTCCTCCATTCAGACATTTTTCCCTTCTTTTCATATAATGAGGAGAGAGAGGGAGAGAGACAGATAAAGGCAATAACAGAAAAAAGAACAATTGCAAGGCAAAGAGAAAGCACAACCACTTGGGTTGAGCTCAATAATGCACTCTCGAAGGGTTAATCATTTTAGGAAGGGGTTTGAAGACAAGCCTTTTTAGTTTAATTCATTTCTGGGGAGATATTTTTCCCTCCTGCGACAGGAAGGGAACTGTAGCACTTGACATGGTTTAACACGCTGAGCCGTAGCTGTTATGTTCCCACACAGCAAGGAGCAAGGAAATTAACTGCTCATTTAATTCGCCTGACCACATGCACTGCAGCCACAATTAATTTGTTCTTTACATTTCTTTAAGTTTCGTAATTTCAATTAAGGCACTCAACTTTTGACAAAGAAAACATGTATTTCTTTCTCTCTCTCTCTCTCATGTTCCTCCACATTTCAACAAGACAATCAGACATCAACCAAAGAAAAAAGCACAAATATAAATAAAGCACAAATATACAGTATGCTGTTAACACAAAACTAATCCCTTGCACCCAGTGCCTTCATTGTACATTATAACAGCCACATTTTCTGGATGATGCATTTGACATCGGTTCCCTAATGAACAGAGACAGACAGATTGCATGGGAAAGGGAGTTTGTGCAGGTTTTTGTGTGCTTGGGGGGGGGGGGGGGGGGGGGGTGGGATTGGGGATGATGGGAAGGGAAGTGATGGGGGATTGTTGCACCCACTTGCTACAGCCACATGGGCCACCTGCAGGAAAGTAAGCTTGCTTTTGAGCCTGCCTGCCTCCACGGTGGCAGATGATGTTGACAGAGAGAGATGGAGTCACTCTGTCTGGGGGAGGGGGGGGATAAGGAGAGGGGAGAGAGAGAGAGAGAGAGAGAGAGAGAGAAGAAAGAAAGATGGAGGGGGATAGATAGAGAAAAGAGAGAGAGAGTAAGATGGAGAGGAATAGAGAAAGAGAGAGAGGGGGGCATGCAGGGAAGACTGTCTCCACAGCACTCCTTTAAATTATTGAATATAGTGGGTTTGAAAAGAATCCCTCTTGGCAGAATATCACAGTGCATCATTGCAACGATGCCTTCTGTTTTGTATTTCCAATTTTTACACTTATATGGCCAAGGTCATGAAGGAACCACCAACTTTGCATTGGCTGCTCACTCATGATGCATTACAGACCCAGTGAGAGATAAAAGCATTTCAAAGTCTCAGTGAGGTAATGTGATAGGGATAAATTCGAAGTCGAAAGTTAGTCACAAATGTTAAAGGCAAGCAGGTTATTGTTTAAAACCACTTCTAACTGTGGAGAGCATTAATTATATGGACAGAGAGCAGAGGATACTATTAACTAGCTTTTACCTTGGCAACACTACTGTCATTGCTGTCTACATGATGTTATCAGTAGGATGCACCAACAGCAGCACCCTGGTCCGTGTTCAGTAGCACGCCTCTTGAGAAATTCTGTTAGGAGAGATTTGAGGGGTCTCTTATTGGGTCTGAGAGATCCAATGTGTTACTAAGAAGTGTGTTAGTTTGTGTGTGTTTGTTTGTTTGTCCTAACTAGAGCCTAACACTTCTCTCCTCATTTAGAGCCATCTGAGCAGCCATTAGCTGGGTGAGGCTGTAAATTGTATTAAATATGTATTTACCCTCCCCACGTAGACCAGAAAATACTCCCTACACCTTTCCCCAGGTTTTTCTTTTGTCGAGCAGCACAGTTTCCGTACCAGGCCGTAACACAGCCTGATAGACCGCCTTCAATTGAGTTTAGTACAGTCCTACTCCAAACTTCTCCAGGTGGCAAAGCCAGTACATGCGCTGCTGAGGCTGAGCCTTTTTCCTCACGTGCATGGTTTATGTTCTCAGAGGAACTTGAACTCGCTGACCCTTTCCACTGGAGCTCCATTGATGAGGACGGGCGCATGATCTCACCGCGGACTCCTGAAGTCCACGATCTGCTCCTTGGTCTTGTTGACGTTGAGGGCCAGGTTGTTCTCCCGGCACCACAGTGCCACTGAGTTGATCTCATCTCTATAGGCAGATTCGTCATTGTTGACGATCCAACCTATCAGATATAAAAGATATTGCATCGTCCATGTACTTGATGATGATGGTGTTGAGTTATTTGTGGCTCTGCAGTCATGCGTGCACAGGGAGTAGAGGAGAGGGCTCAGCATGCATCCTTGGGGTGCTCCAGTGCTGAGGGTCAGGGGGTCAGGTGTGATGCTGCCCGTTCTCACCACCTGATGTCGGTTTGACAGGAGGTCTGGTATCCAGTTGCACATGCTTGGGTGTAGCTCTAGGTCTCAAAGTTTTGTGTCAAAGAGACAATGGTGTTGAATACTGAACTGTAGTCCACAAACAGCATACGTACATATTTGTTCTTCAACTGCTTGTCATCCATGTGCAAGAGGACGTTGTGGAGAGCCATGGAAACATAGTCATCATGGATTTGTTTTGACAGTATGCAACTGCCACGGGTCCAGCGAGGCAGGTCATACATACAGACAAAGCCAGAACTGGTCTCGAACTGGCTGTAGTAGATGTTCAGTTCACTGGGGAGGGAGGGTTCACCTCACTTCTGTTTTTAAATCTGTGAAACAGATTTTATTAAAGACGTGCGATTGTGCTGAGACATTCAGGCTACCTAGGCGACCTATTTGCCTATTGGCTGTCCCCATGTCACATGGTAACCGAGCTAGTTTCAGGATTGGGAGCGGCCTTGCGCTGTTCTGGCGCTGTTCTTCTTCTCGAGTTTGGAAAAAAAGGATCCGTTCCGTTTGTCACATTGTCATGATCGTAAAACTATCTAGTTTTAACGTTCAGAACGTTTTCTTTTTGAACAATAAAAACATTGACAGCCAGGGGGAAAAAAATCCATGAAGGACACGGAATGCAATCGTTCACTCGCCGTTGGAAAATTGACTTAGACTATTCTGGATGTGTGGCTAACGGCTAACGCTAACGTTAGCTAGCGCTAGCTGCAGGCTAACGCTAGCTAGCGCTAGCTGCAGGCTAACGCAGGCATGTTATACACAATTACTCATGGAATAAAACGGCGTCGGCTACCCAACTCGGAATGCAATCGTTCACTCGCCGTTGGAAAATTGACTTATTAGACTATTCTGGATGTGTGGCTAACGGCTAACGCTAACGTTAGCTAGCGCTAGCTGCAGGCTAACGTTAGCTAGCGCTAGCTGCAGGCTAACGCTAGCTAGCGCTAGCTGCAGGCTAACGCAGGCATTGCGCACGTAATACATTCACTTCAACCTCGTGTTGAGCAGTTAAACCTATTTGCTACGTACGTCTACAAAAACGTTCTTATTTCAAAGATAAAGTGCTTACTGAAGTCTCACAGATGTCACAGTATGGTACGCCCAAGCAGAATTACCCGTATCTTTCGTATTGTTTAATAAACAGCATTTTAATCCGATCAGACGTCATTTTCTGTTGTTTTTCAGCCATGCGACCCCATCGGTTGCGAGGTGTACTGCACTTAGATACATTAATACCTTTTTAAGGAAACGACGACCGATCGGATTAAAATGCTCCTCTTTAAATAATACGATCATTACGGGACATTCTGCTGGAGCGTACCCTATGGTGACATCCGTGAGCCTTCACTAAGCAATTTATCTTTGTAATCTGACCGTTTGTGTAGACGTACGTAGCAAATTGGTTAAACTGCTCAACAGCAGATTGTGTTGAATTCACGGTTGGCGCAGCGTAGCGTCTTTACATTTAGCCCAATAATGCTAATCTACAAAGCAATAACTGATTGATTGATTGAAGAATTTATTAGAAGTTTGCAATAGAAAAAAGTACAGTTTCATGACAGTACAAATCACTGGTACAAGGTCAACTAAAAGGAGATCCTAGAAAGCCGAGGCTTATTTCCACAGGAACCACACTTTAAGTATCTCATATAACATTGAAAGACAGACGGATAGAACATAGTACTTTATCTAACTTTAACTAAAGTTTAAAACATACATAAACCACTTTAGCCCTATGTTATACCAAGGCTATTTGAAAATAGCCGATCTACAAGCTCACAACGCATTGCGGTGCGAGGCGTTGTGAGCTTGTAGATCTGCTATTTTCAAACATTTTGTACTTTTACTTTTGGTACTTTAACACCTTGACGTCCGAAATAGAATGGTGGTTGGTAGATTAGCCGTGACATTTCTATTATTGTATTGTGATCTGAGACATAATATTATGTTTATAAACATGACCCCGCAGCCCCTCCATCTTGAACAGCGCCGCTGTTTTTTCTTTTTTTTTTTTCCCAGGCCAGTAACTCACCATGATTTTCTCGATTTCCGTTGGGATAGAATGGGGGTTTTGGCCGATCGTCGATGTCCCCGTGCGTTTCGCGTGCGCGATCCTTTCACGTAAATGTCCCCGCAAATAGTCCATGTGTGACTGAAGAACAGAACAGAAAAGTTTCGCTAGCATAGCCCCAAGCATGGCTGCTGTAGGAGCTCGAGTGTGCAGACAGCAAACGGATGGCTGGGAGTAGCCTTGGAGAAGGAGAGGCGCTGACGTCACCTCTGCTTCATGCACGGTCTGCATGAGCTATCAGTGCACGAGTGGTGACTAGGGAAGGTTAGACGATCGCCAATTTTCGGATCAAAAGCTGTTATTCCGGTTTTAAAGACAAAGTCCGGGAATGTACGACGTGGCTGAGAGTCCCTGGGGGGATGTGCGATATAGTACGGTTTTAACATTAAGGGGCTCCCCGTGGCTTAGAAGGTGTTAAGTACATTTGGATACCAATACTTTTGTACTTTTACTCAAGTACATTTTTAATTCTGGACTTTTACTTGTAACAGAGTGATTCTACATTGCAGAATTGATACTTTTACTTAATTATAAAAATGTAGGTACTTTTTCCACCACTGTGTAAACGTTTGTGTTCTCATGCCAATAAAGCTTCTTTGAATTGAAGATTGAATTGAAGATTGCTCCCCATGTGGCGGAGTACACAATAATGGTAAATAAAGTAGCTTACTCTAAAATAATCCATCCATCCATCCATCCATCTTCAACCGCTTATCCAGCATCGGGTCACTGGGGTAACAGTTCAAACTGAGATTTCTAGAGTTCCTTAATAATAATAATTAAAATAAACAATTCTAATGATTATAATTGCGACCGTCAGGTCGCAGTTACTATGAAAACCTCCACCGCCTGTCTGTCCGTCAGTCTGTCTGTCTGTCACGTCACATCACACTTTTTTGCCCCTATCCATGTGAAATTTTCCACACACAATCCTTGTCTGCCAATCCACAACCTCCACTCTTCCAGGGACCCCCGCAGCTCCAGGGACCCCCGCCAAATTTTTTAAAACACATTTTTGAATACTGCTCCTACAGTTTTTGCCCTAAAATCACACAAATCGGCAAATCGCTACACAGTATGTCTACACTTATCTCATCGACATGGATCTGTCCCATATAGCGCCACCATCAGGTCGATTTTTTAACACATTTTTGGACCTAAACCTTTTTTTTTTCTAATTTTTTTTTTCAAACTTTTTTTTTTTTTTTCAAACTTTTTTTACACTAACGTCAACACACCAATCCACAGATTTTATATTGACTGTGTGTCAATTCTTGTTTGCTTTGACGTCCATCAAGGTGTGCATCACCTGCCATATGCCTGATGTCACAGCTGTTGAATTGGTCTTTCAACTTTGCAGTGAAGACCTTCTAAGTTCTTCACCCTCCTGATGGCGCTGTTTAGGGCGGCACGCATAGTTCATGTAGTTTTACTGTACATGTACCTCGCCGTCGATCCACGGTTTCTGATTGGGATAGAGCGCTACTGTTTGGAACTATGTCGTCGATGCACTTACTGATAAAACCAGTGAGTTCGCTGACATTATCGCTGACTGTAAAAGATCAAGGACAGTCTACAAGACCACTAGACCAGCATCCAGGCTGGTAGTCCTCCCAGCAATCCCAGGTGGATTAGAGGAGAATACTATGGCCACAGCTCAGCCCACTTAGAAGCTTTTCAATGGAGGAAAGGAACCTATTTTAGGACGACTGTTGTCCCCTTGCAACTGTGGTAATAACTGGGTTGCCTAAATGGCATATGTTCTGTGAGTCAGGGATTGTCAATCACTCTCCAGATTTCCCCTGAGGGTACATTATGGTTTCCTTCTTTTTACATCCTCAGAACTCTGGGCACTTTTCTTGCCAGAAGTCGAAGGCTCAACGCAGACATGAAATATTAATTAGCTATTCATAATGAGCAATTTACAAAATGGCAGCAAAGACAAAGTGATGCTTTCATTAAGAATCAGTGCCCATTTTACTCTCTGTAGTAGTAACCTATCCACAGGACTAGTTGTTGCACATGTGTAGAAGTACAAGCTTCATAAGGAAACAAAAGTGGTCAAATAAATAATAAATCCTATTGTAATCATTGAGAGCAGACATCCATGGTGTAGCAGCCTAACTCCTTGACATTTACTTTGTTAGAAAGGTTCTGAATATGTTTTACTATCTACTATTCTATAATTTTGTATTAAGTGCAATTCATGTATTATGTTCATGTTCATAATTTCAAGAATCCCTAACAGTTCTAGTGGATTATTGGATAGTCACTGTGATGGTTCACATGCTAGGACTGACTAGCATCGGCTGTACATGGGACAAAATTGCTGCTTTAGTTAAATGAACTTACATCTGGCATTTGCGCTTGCTGACCGACCACACACACACACACACACACACACACACACACACACACACACACACACACACACACACACACACACACACACACACACACACACACACGTGTACGTGTACCAATAAACAACAGCCATTGCACCTTATGAGTTATTTAATATTTAAGTTGCAAATGAACCCCCTCTTCCCCCCACCTTCAGATGCTGCACCTGTCACCTGGGGGCCTCTGTCTGCATTCGGGATCAATTTACATAACCTCATTTAGCAGTTCACAAATCAGTGCCATTAAGAGCCGCTAACAGGAACCAAGGGTTCTAATTTAGCCTGCCTTTCACAGTTGGAAAATCGTTCGGCTCAGGCCTACAAATAAAGACTCAGGTCTTGGCTTTGATTGTTGATTGTGATGGTAAATGTAAGGATGATTAGAACAACCCCCCCCCCCCCCCCCCCCCAATATTGATTTCCTTCCAAAACACAGCAGGCACTGGTCCTGTACCGCAAAACCTGGAGTAGGAGGTGAGCACAAGCAGCCCTAGTTACAGACCTGTAAAAGATCGAGTAGAATAGTATTCCTTATGAATAATGTAAAAAAAAGGGTTGTTTGATGGCCTACTGTGTCAATCTATGAAGCTTCTTGTCTGTTCATATGCATTACACGTTTTCTAAAGCTGACATTTTGTCAATCAGAATACACAATCAACACAGAATTTAATATATTTACAGTAGCCTACCACAGTATTACATTTTACGCCTATTACTTAGGCTACTTACTAGAACTATTCCATCAAATGCAGCCACACAAGCATGTGAAGGATTTACTGAAGAGTGAGGACTTAAACGCATTTTATTTACATCGAAATGAATTGAATTGAAAACACTTCATTGTCTACTTTAGGGTAAAAACTCTTACACATTACATCCATACACGTTTATACACATACACATGTACTGTGTGTGTGTGTGTGTGTGTGTGTGTGTGTGTGTGTGTGTGTGTGTGTGTGTGTGTGTGTGTGTGTATGCGCGCGTGCGTGCGTGCGTGTGTGTGTGAAGAAGAATAGCATACCACTATTTTGCCACTAAACTTTGACGTAGGCCACAGTGAACACTGTTAGGATGCATGTTTAATCAAGCAACAAGTCAGATCTTCTCTCGTTTTGAATTGACTTTCCTAGACACATGTGTTTGCACTTCAGACTAGCTGGATATTGAGGAGGCTGCGTGAATTCCTATCTATCCGCCTACCAATGCAGACAACCACTGCTGCCAAATGTGATTACATAACACCAGCCATCAGCAGTCAGACAAGTGTGAAACCAACACAGATATTTGACAGATTTTTGTAAAGAAATGTATGTTTTGACAGAATAAAAACTCTCATGTCACAATAAGTTGAAAATGTGTGTGGAGTAGGCTAGTGTTCTATGATTCAGTAAAGTGCCCTGTCCAACCCGAGCTGTGGTAGCTCGTTTTTAGCTGTTTCACTTCAAGATAATTTATGACAAGTGCACGGAGCAGGTTTATGTGGGGGCAGGGACTTAGTAGAATGGTGCTTGAAAATGCTATAGCAACCAACAAGAGGTAGCTAGTGGGCCTTTGGTAAAAGCTACTCTGTGTAAAAAGAAAGGCAATAGCTTATGCCTGCTGTCTGATCACGAGAGTATATAAAATGTGACATTTTAGCAAGGAGTTGTGAAATAAATAGAGAGAGTTCTGCAAATATTGCAAGTCTTAAAGTCTTAAATTAGGAGTGAATGTGTAGCTACAATCTTTTTACAATGCCTTCTTTGTTTTGATGTACACTTTGAAGTGATGATGTCTATGAAGGACTCTGGACTTGCAATTATTAGCCAACCCTTTTTTATATGTATATATGGGAGAGTGAGACCCAATGAACCCAATGCCCAAATGACTTCAATCAAACTTTCAAAAGTAGCCATACCCTATAAATCAGATTGGGATTTGGAAGGCTGCCAGTGAACTGACATTGCTTAAAAGGACAGGGTGTGTGAGACTGTTGTTGCTGCATAGCCTGGGCGAATTACGTTTAATGAACAAGTAATTAATGGAAATAGACTGAACGGTTTCAAAGCAAACAACCATTCTAATTGATTTGCATGTCCCTTTTTGCACTCTTTGTCCAGGCTCTCTATTGATTACTTGCTATGTGTATCGCTCCGCATGTGTTTGCCTTCATTAAGAGATAACGGGTTCCTGATTACTCCCGTCCCTGGGTTTAATGTTGCTTAATGTCTACTTTGTTCCCGTGTCATGTCGGAGGGCAGGGGGAATAATGAGAGGGTGGGTGGGCCGTGATTTGCCTGTAGTAAAGGAATAGTGTTTAGGATGCCGGCTGCAAGGGGATCAGTGGAGAGGTTAGAATAGCAGAACCTTTGGGCTGACTCAAACGCAGCATGTGGCCATGGACCCACGCTTCCATTCTGGATCCCCACGTCCGTTTTTGCACTTTCGGTGGAATTTTCTGTTAAATTGTCATTCTACAGCTGACTCCCCTTAGGAACAAATCGTCCTTAGCCTGCATAGCCCACCTGGTGGGTTTTAATGGAGAGTTTAACAGATGCCTTTTCTACAGAGAGGTTTAGGATTAGAGCCCATAGCCTACCCCTATATGCCAATTTCCCAATGGTGGAAAAAGTAATTTGTGTATTATTATTTCTTTCTTTTTTACTTAACTAAAAGTAGGCCTATCAATACTGCAATGTAGAAATACTCTTTCACAAGTCCTGTATTCAAAAAGTAAAAGCACAAAAGGTGTTTTAATCAAAATGTACTTAAAGTACCATTTTAAAGCTTAGATGTTAAAATGGCCAAAATGTATAGGATTATCGATCAAAATCTGCAAAGTCATTAGTAGTCTATTACTAATGACTTTGCAGATTTTGCAGACTACATTTATTTGAACACTTTAGTTAAACTAAAGTGTTCAAATAAATGTAGTGAAGTAAAATATCAATATTTGGATCAGAGATGTAGTGGAATAGAAGTAAGTACTGATAATTGGAAATACTCCAGACCAGTAGCCTAAAGTAAAAGTACCTCAAACTTAAAGCTATACTGTGTAAGTTGCTCACCTAGAGGTCAGTAGCTCTATAGCAAACCGCGGTCACGTCCGCGTCTTTCGGCCGTTTTTCGCCGCGGACCACCCCCGCGTCTGCCTCCACCTCGCCGAGATCTCTCTTTAGAGGGGTCCCTGGTTCCTGTGCGTTCAGGCATTCCGGAGAAACGGACTCCTTCACCGAGTAAATGCTGTTGTTATGTTGAGGCAAGCTACACGGGCGCCTACAAATATGGCCGCCGTATTGTGATAGCGACCCCACTTCAAGATGCGCTGTGATTGGCCGGCAGTGTATAACCCTCGCTGTGATTGGCCGGTAGTGTATGATGACGCAATTTTGCCGCGAAATTCTCCCCCCCTCACGGCTCATAGAAAACATATAAAGAGAAGGCTTCAGAAGCTGAAAATAACGGAGTGGGTGTTCTAAAACTTTAGCGATTTAACAGTTAGGACAATTTTAAGATTTGTTTTATAAAAAAAGTTACATGGTATAACTTTAAGTATACAGTACTTAAGTAAATGTACTTAGATAGGCTACTATCCACCACAGCAATTTCCATTCATTTGATGGCCAATGCCATGATGAAACAAGCAATTCAGCAACAGGAATAAAATCGCCTTATACGTTTCACAATAGGACAAAAAGAGAACTACGAGTCTACGACGTTGTAGGCCTACACAGAATTGCATGTTAGCTAATTGTTAATTTAAGCGGTTCGCTGTGGCTAATTATGTCGGCACAGCCAAACCATTTGAATGACTAGCCACCTGCCCCAACGCGAGGCGGTCCGCTGCCAGGGCAAACTATATAATTACTGAACAGCAGTGGGACAATTTTTGACTGTCGCCCCTTTTGTGTCACATGAATTCCTCCTAATGACATAATTCATTAGGGGGCAAATAGCATCTCCCCCTCTCTCTTCCCAAACAAAACCTGAGACTACAGGCTGTATAGTCTCAACAGGTCATCATAATCAAGACTTAATCCACCTCCACAGAATGTTTTACGTTGCAGACTTGCAGTTGTGTCTTTGCTAGGTTGCTGCACCATGCAGTCACACAGGACGGCCTAGACTATTCTAGTTATTTTAGGCTGATGGTCAAAATGGTCTCTTTGGATCTTGATTGCTTTTGTGTAGCAACATTCATGGAATGTTTTATTTTTAGTTTTTAATAAGAATCGCTAAGCTGTTCTGTGAAGTGATGGACATGGATAATCATAAACTGATTGCGCAGCATTAGTTTATCCATGCAGTTAAATTAGTTTTGTTACTTTAAATAGGCCCGATGTTCTCTCTTTTTTTTTCGATTTATTTTTTGCAGAATCAACTAACTTGGCGTTCTTGTTTCGTGCAGTGGGTCGCTGATATCTCTTACAATTAGGCTCAACGGGTTGGATTTCCATGGAAGTAACGATGTTATGGGGAATAGTTTACCTATCCTTGAGCCATTCACGCCGTACGCGCGTGCGGATCATCAACCATTAATGAGAAAAGTTGTAGCCTCGCTTGGCTTGGTTTTAACGGGGTTAGTGATGGCTCGTTGGCCCTGAAAGGGCTCCCGCTGGTACTGAACAGGAACATGACATCTCTGCTTTAGTAGTGCTCTCATTGAACTGCCCTGCAAGAGGAGCGAGCCCCAAATAGAGCTAAATATTGTGCGGCAGCATAACAGCTATATATATTTATATATATATATATATATATATATATATATATATTCCTCAGTAAAAAACACAAAAGCCTATAGTCTTTCTCTTAAAAGTACAACTTTTCATAAGTTAGGCCATAGCCTATTTCTTGTGATACAGATGGCTTGCCTGCATACAATAAACATGTAGGCTATACTAAAGTATGCCTGCTCCACAAAACTGGCAATGAAGCCTGGCTATAGCGAGTGATATTTGTAGTTCAAGTTCAGAGCCTAGCCATGTTCAAAACAAGAAAACACCATGATTAATTGAGCATTTGCCTACCTCCAGTAGGGCTGGTGCAGTGGTTACTTGCTTACTTGGAAGATTTAGTCTGAAAGAATTTGTTAGCCTATATCAAGCATAGCCTACCTGCATGTAACCTTATTCTGCAGTTGCCTATGATTATTTTATATATAGTGCCTCATGCTTTCATGGATGGGGGGCTTTAAAAACGACACAATAAAAACAACCCCATAATACATTTTGCTCGTGACGCTTTAAGATTGAAAATGTTTGACATATACGGTGCTACCTTAGATCCAGCATTCACTGTAAATCGTGCAGTGAAGAGATATATTATTACCCCTATTGGATACTGTGTACCTCAGGTCGTCCCAATTGTTATCACGTGGTCAATTCAGAATGTATTTTTAGAATTTCACTGTATGGAAGTGATGCTTTGTGAAATTTAGTGGGATGCATTATAGCTAAATATTTAAATTGAGATACTCATTTTTATCCAAAGTTAATGATTAATTCGTTACATTACAAGTTTTTTGTTAATAACTAACACTAATGAACCCAATTTGGATGACTGATATAAGCCATGGCCATGTATGTACGATGTTTCTTCTCTATTTATTATAGTAATCAATGAGATTATTATTATTAGATAATTAAACCAAATACATCAAGAACATGGAAGGGAATGAGCATGATTCCAAATCGTTCAATTAATAAAAAAAAATATGTGGTCTTCGTTCATTAGTCTTGAGTCCCTATAGTTATTTTTGTTTATAAAGGTAAACAAAACAAACATAAAAAACTTCGAAACGCGACATATCAGTGCTAATTGTTACTTGAACTTTTCAACGTAGACTACGGTCTCGTTTCAGCATGGAAATTCATAATTGTCGGTAAATAAAAATAATTTAAAACCTGGCTGACGCATACGGCTATCCAACTAATGTCTGTTTGTGTCCAAGTCATTTGCGTATCATCCCCATGCTTATTAAAATGCATTGCTGCTACTCCCATTACATTTTCCATTGAAAAAAGCAAAACCAAATGGAAAAAAGTAAAATGCGTTTCGTTCCTCGGAGGGGGAAAACACTCCACTCAGTGAGCCCTGAATGCTGTATTTCATTGCTGCAACGATTATGCTCAAAGGTCAAGTATACAGCATCTTGTGTTCCGCTTTGCATGCTAAGTATATTTCAGATTCCAAATGACCCTTGGGGGTGCTCTTCGCACAATGGATTGAAGAACCAGATAAATACAGGACAATTAAATATTTTTGATGTGTGATTGGTGTTACCGTGTAATTGTCCTATTTATAATCCACATTAAGAAAGCTCTGCAAGATTAAAATGTTTTGTAAAAGGTGAGAAAAAAGTGGACATGTGCAAATTTCTCTCATCTTAAATTTCAGCATCCATAATGGCTTCTGTTGAAAAGTTCTTTGCCTGTACAGAGACAGTATCGTGGAAAACATAAGCCAAATGTCATACTTGGATGCCTGTGCCACCTCCTGCTGTATTTATATAATAAACAACATACAAATGAATCAGCACTGTCATCATATGTGCTATATCGGAAAGCCGCCGCATCCTATTTCAGCACCATGGACAGCGCACATGCCTATATGCCCCTTTTAAACGTCACAATTTCAAAATGACGAAGAAGCGCCAATTAAGCTGTTATGTTTAACCACACATTGATTGTGTTGTGGTTGTTTGCTCAAGAAATTACCAATACAACATATATCTTATAATATATAATCATATGAGCAATTATCCAATAAAGATAGGCTATACTCCGCCGAAGTCCACCGATTCAGCCCTTTGGGATAGTTTAAATAAGGGGGGAAAAGAAGAAGAATTTTCAGTCAACCTCAATTTCAATCTACAGGCTATTTTGAAATTGTATCCAATTTAACCTGCCCATTGGAAAGTAATACATTTCCAACGCCTCTTTTTAGATGCGGTCTGGATGCACAATTTTAGGCCTATCCAAGAATACTGGCTAAAAAAGGGAATAAACCTCGGTAGCCCTAACTCAAATATGATTACCTTAAGATTACGGACTAATTGCTTGGGGTTCAGGGAGACTTTATACTGGGGATGTCCACAAAAGAGAACGAGGAGAGCACACACGCTTCCAACAAGTCATTCTCAACAGCTACAAGCAGCACACAAAGACCACACACCGCGCCAAAGACATGTTAATGTAATCCCGAAGTTCTCAGTCCTCCTCCGAACAAAACAACCCCAGCAAATACCTAATTGAACATAGTTTGCGATGCCGGTAAGATTTCATTTAAAAGAAAACACCAATAGGCTTCAAGGTAACCTAAATGCTGGCCTGCATGGGGATATTCTCTTATAGCTCAAACCACACACGCGTAGTCAGGGTATTTGAGAGAAAAAAATGCTGAGGGGAAATGAAAAATTCCTGTGTGGCAGTACCACTGAATAATGTCACGACTGCAAAGAGGAACATTTTGCCAAAGTGATGTCGACTCGAGGTTGTATTAACGCTGAAATGAGGGGCGACTGGGCGAGTGTGATGAACATGCTTGTATGTGAAAGTAAATCAGCACATTTGGTCTATATGTCAAGGGGAAAAACTGTATTCGGATTCAAACAGTCAAATTATAGGATGCCATAATCCTACCGCAGGTAGCGACATAAATGTCAGGAGGGCAATGAAGAAGAAAGCAGTCCATTAAATCAGTGATGATCCCTTGTCAAAACCAACCAAGTGGGCATGTGATGATATACCTTGGAGGATGTAAGAATTAATAGACAGTGATTGATAGTTGGGTCTTAAACAAGCCTCTGGTCAATGTTCACCTAAGTTGTTTTTCTTCCTTCACTAGAAACAAACAGACACATAATTGAATAAAAACAAATGGCTTCGGTGTTAAATGGGCAATTCACGAATGAGGCACCCACCACCATGTAGCATTCTGCTATTTAACAAATATTATTTTCGTCAAAGATCGAAAAAGATATTACACCCGGACCCCTGAGAAAGTAGCATATTCATCATTATTATTAAGCTTACCCAGTGAAATGTGTCTTGATCAGAATATGATAAAATAATAATTAATATATATATATATAGGTCTATATATATATATATGTGTGTGTGTGTGTGTGTGTGTGTGTGTGTGTGTGTGTGTGTGTGTGTGTGTGTGTGTGTGTGTGTGTGTGTGTGTGTGTGTGTGTGTGTGTGTGTGTGTGTGTGTGTGTGTGTGTGTGTGTGTGTGTCTCGAGTCCGACTCGAGCACCCGAGCCATTAAATGTACCGGCCGGTGAGGATTTGAAATGAGCAACACATTTCAGTCATAAGTAACCTTCTCCAATCAATTATACGAAGCACATTTGTTCAACGTAATGCTTTCAAAACATTTGACAATAGCCCAGTTGGCCGAGCTACACAATTATTAGATTAAGATAGATTGAATCCACAACAGCCAGCAATTAGGCCTATAGGGCACCGCAACACGCTTTGGGGACGAGACACACTTTTGAAAATAATAATAATAAATAATAATAATAAACACATTGTGTCATGAGATGAAAAATAAATGAGTGAAATGTTTTTCTTGTTTTGTTATAGGCATTCGTTGGTTTGGTTTCTTATCAAATCGCGTAAAACAAACAACCTCAGTCCATTCTTTTCAATGCACTGATTGATTATTGATAAACCAACTCCTGATAGCGCCTAGCGCAGAGAACCCATGTCTCGCAAGCTATTTGAGAAGAATACCGTGCTGTTTGGCCAGGGATTTCATCGATAAGCTTTCCTTTGAGGAGCGTTTGTTTGATGTTGGGAGCCGAGAGACCTCACCTTTCTGACTCACATTCATCATACGAGCGCACACCCCGCGCAAAAGAGAAAGTCATGCCGCGGCAGTCGGCGGCACATAAAGATAAATAGTTGCTTGGCTGCCTGCAATATGGTGTATGTAGCTTAAACGATTAACCTGTCAGTTATATATGATCGAAGAAAATAACAAATGCTTAAATGCTAGAGTCAGAGTGATACACCTTTATGGCAGTATTTATTTGGCCGTCACTTACTAGACCTATAGGCTATGGTTCTTGGGACGAGCAGATCTAAAATGAAGAATTTGTCCTCAACTGTTCTGTTTCCGTGTTTCCAATAGAATAGGTGAAGGCTGGACAATGTAAAAACACATTACAAAGTCATTTGTAATAGGCCCAATGATAACTAATAATTTTAGACTAATTAATAAAAATAATAATAATAATAAGTAGATTAGAATATTGTTTGGGTACATGGGGTTCGTTTCAGCCGATTGAAACCAAATACAATAGATACGATCAAAAAAATATATCAGAATTTTGTTTCCATAATTTATTAATAGTACTGTTTTGTATTAAGTCAAATATCTATATAAGTTACAAAGAAATTAAAACGTACAAATACCAGTGGAACGACAACAAACCGCTAAAAGCGTCAAAACTGTACAACAGATACAGTACCTATCCAGTTGAAACCTTTTACAGAATTATACAAGCTATAGGTCTACGTTTTACAATAAATTCAATTATAAACCAGAGCCATCTGTGGGTGGAAAAAAAGTTTAAAGGCCCCCCCATGTAGCAATATAGCTACAGGCTATGTCGACGTGTTTAGGTTCTTTCTAAACCAAAAGCAGGTGCGGCCTAGAACTGTGAATTCTCCGTTCTTTTTCCTCAGTATAATTTACATAAATAATCCCCAAGAAGCCGCACTTCTGCAGCGTTATAGGTCAAGTTTGTTCTTCTTTTTACCCCCCATTTTCGCGTTTCAAAGTCTTTCCAGCAGCCTTCTTTCAAAAAAGTTTTCAAATTCAAAAACGAGAAGATCAGCGGTCTTGTTCAAATGCATGCCACACATCATGGTTAACGTAGGTTATCAGAGTCTGTAGCGAAAAATGTCAACGGTGTTTTAAAATTTGAAATAGGCTTTTTTTCTTGTTCTATATGAGTTGGCGCTCCTGTCACCACGTTCTGCCGTATAGCAAGGCGGAACATTGGAGGGCAGTGCCGTAGTCGGCGCTGGAGGAATTCAGGTGAGAAAGGCCGGTCACTTGGGTTTGGAGCGACGGCGGACTGGTTGAGTGTTGCGCTAAATCTGGCGAGTGCCCCGTGCTGCCCACCTGCTGGCTCTGATGCGGGCCGAGGCCCGAGGTGTTGTTGGACATGATCATCACGTTACCGGCCTGCGGGTGGTGGCTCTGCCCGGCGGAGGTCGGCGTGTGGCCGCTGCCCTGGCAGGGCTTCCCGTCCTTCACCAGCACCGGCACGGCCACCCGCCGCGGCGACTGCTGCTGCTGCTGACACGAAGCGCTCTCCTGTTGCATCTGCTGCTGGGATACCTTGTCCTTGGCCTGCCTCTTCATTTTGTACCGGTGGTTCTGAAACCAGATCTTGACCTGGGTCGGGGTGAGGTGGATCATGCTCGCCAGGTGCTCCCGTTCCGGCGCCGAGAGGTATTTCTGCTGCTTGAAGCGCCGCTCCAGTTCATAGACCTGAGCCTGGGAGAACAACACGCGCCTCTTTCTCCTCGGGGTGCTCGATAATGGACCCATGCCTTTGCCCACGTCTGCCAAGGAGCTGAGACTGCCCATGCTGCCCATGTTCATGCCCGAAGAGGAGCCCATAAAGCGAGAGACTGGAAAAAAGAAAAAGAATTAAAGTTCAAACAAACAAACAAAACACACACATTAAATACAAATAATCTAAAGCGGTGAGAGAACTGTTTGCCTAGGTAAAACAGGGCTATTGTAGGCCCTCTCAATCACTAACCCTGCAATTGTTATTCTGTTTACACAGGCTATAAACTTAGGTGGGTCAAAAGCACCGCTGTCAATTAAATTCAGTGAAACAAATTGCAATTCAATAGGCTATAGACTACATTGCATTTTGACATGCGAGCGTTGGCTGAACAACTGTAGGCCTAAAAGGGAGTAGCCTATGGAAAATATAATATAGATAAACAGGTGTCAGACCTGCAGACACAATGCACCTGCAGGCTGTACATATAAAACCATGTACACTTTAATATTAACGAAGTCTTGTTTGAAAGTCATTACAAAGACCAGGATCTAAATCCCTATATAGGGCCCCTGAATCAAAGTAAGTTCTCAAAGTGGATTCCAGGGACTCTGTGGGTTCCTTTATGGGGGTCTACATGGACCATACATGTCTGTAACGCTGACAGTGTACAAATGGAACCAAATGAACCCTGACGGGTTCATTTGGTTCCATTTGTACACTGTCAGAGTTAAGGGGAAACCTTGAAATGTAAAAGTTTGAGAAACACTGGTATAGCCTACTCACTGGTTGAAAAGCGCGGATCCGGATTGGCTCCGTACCAGCCGGTCGCTGTGCCGCTGCCCCTCATGCCGTCCTGGTACGGCGGCAGGTCGCCCATGTTCCCCAGGTTGCCGTTACAGTAGCCCGCCCATGGCGGTGTGTGACAGCTGAGATACACCTGCCGCGGTCATATGGTAAGCCGCAGAAACACTTCCATTGTGGCTCATGTGGTGCTGCTGCATCGCCGCCTGAGAGACCTGCGGCTGTCGGTAACAAGTGAGATGCGCCCCCAAGTTGTTGTTCTCCATACTTACTTTCTTATAGCTCTCCTCGAGGGGACTCAAGATATCGGAAACAGAAAACGGAGTCGTATGCTTGGGGCTCATCGACATTGTTCTGGGGCTGGAGAGGGAGAAATTAGAAGGCAAGGCAATCTGTCCTTCTCTGTGTCTTTTCTTTTTTTTTCTCTCTCCCCAAAGCCCCTCTGCTGGTTCCTGTTGTCTCAGCGTCGATTCCTGCTACATGAACACGTACGAGAGCGCCTGAAGTCCGCCTTAATTGGATTGAGTGGGAGCTCGGTGCTGGCTTTTCGTTTGTTTTAGCTGGGTGCCAGGTTTAAGGCTACCATCAGAGGCGGGGCATCGGCAACAATACAAAGCAGCTCTAGCCTTCTTTCGCCCAGCGTAATTTTCACGTTGGCTCCCCCACCCCTCCCACCAACAATAACCAGAATTGTACATGATCATACATGTTCATCCTGTCTGTCATTGAATATAGCACGTAGAGTGGTGCATTTGGAGTTACTGACATGATGCTGCTGTATGTGCTGATATACACAAGGCAGTATTTTAGGTCTGCAGTGTGACCACAATACACTTTATTAACTGTAGTGATGTTTACGACGAGGGCCTCTTCATGAAAGGAGGCCTATATGGACTTGAGAGTTGGAGAACCACTCCGCCTCTGAACAAGCCTCAGTTGAACTACTGACTTTTAATGGCCATGAGAGGGCCTCCAGTGATTGCAGGATTGTTTGTGTTATGCCTTATCAGACATGCAAAAGTGCACTTGCGGGGAGGGAAATTGACTGATAAGTAAATAAATACACATCCGCGTGTTAAGTGGCTGCGTAAATGATTAACCCCCTTTTTATACCATTGGGCGCAAGCAGCGTGCTATCATGCTATCCAAATTCAGATGCACAGTCAGTGCACACTCGTCTGAGATCGAGTCAAAAGAAAATCTTGCCTGGAGTAGGAGAGCCACTCAGGTGAAGTTAACGGCGTTCAAGCGTACTCTCTTCCTAGTAGCACCATCAGGGCAGGTATAGCCGGCCCGTCAGTTGCACGTCGTCTTATAAGGAGCCTTAATAGTTTAACTCAATAATATAGGCCTATATTCTAATATTTGTGATTTAAAAAGCCAGGCTTTTCCTGTCGCCATTTTGACTTTTCACCTTGCAGAATACAATTAAATATGTCTGTATATAAATTAACTTAACAATATTGGAGGCATTGTTGTTACTAGTTAGTACCAGTAGCCTATATTATTGTTGTTAATAATAAATACGATGAAAATAATAATAACAACAATAAAATAATAATGAACCGACTTATTATACATCCGTAATGAATGAAGGTCGTAAAGACAAATGAATAAAGATGTTCTGAGCTGTGATGACAATTTTGCAATTTGCGCTGGTATAACCTATAAGTTCCATTGCACCTCCCATGCAGCAACACATGATTTAAAGCTATAGCCTATAACATCTTTATTTCACTGAGAGACAACTGTCGTCTGAGTTAGGCTAATTACAGAATAGGCCTATAGGCTAATTATAATTTTACCACGTAAGCCCTATGGGTCTACTTCGTCATATTCCGCAAAGCGAAAATAGCTTTTTAACCACTTGAACCCTGGGCCCAGGGCAGCATGCTGTATAGGCTTATATAACATTCGCCAAAAATGGCAGATCCGGCTATTTTTGGCAACGAGATTTGGTGTAAATAAACGGAGTAAAAGGTCCGTTTCACTGATTGGTTGATTGATTGATTGATTGATTGATTGATTGATTGATTGAATACTTTATTAAAAGTTTGCATAGGAAAAGGTATAGGACAGTACAGCAGGTAAGGTCAACTAAAAGGATAAAAAGGCCACATATAAGAGACCTGTTATAGGCTTGTTTGCATTGGGGTCTCGTTGTACTCAATTCATGCAACATTATAAGTGACAGACAAATACAACAGTACTATGAAAAAAATATCAATCTGTTGTCATTAGACAGTACGGGAAACAAAATAAATGGTAATTACAGTAAAAAGGTCAGGGGGGTTTCAAGTGGTCAAGGAAACATGGCGTCATGGCTATAGCCTCATTGGAGGCCCTCTGAATTCTGCAGTTCTATTAAACAGCAGCCACTAATAAGGTGGAACAACTCGAGTGTTAGCCAATATGCAAATTCTGCCTTGACTTCTGCTTGACTCTGCTTAAGTCGAATTTCACAGACAATTGCACGTGTGGATGTGCACATGAAACAAGGAATTGCAACCTTGAAACCAGGGAAACAAATAGTGCTCTCCACTATAGATGGGTGTTACATTCGGAACCCTCGGATTTTTCTTAACGGGGATTACAATTAGGATTTCTCTGCATGCCGAAAGACTATAATGAGTTTGAACCAGCTGGCAGTAGCATATTTCATCGACATCGAGCAACTCAGATCTTTTAAGTAAATAACACAGTGTAGAAATACTCTAAAAGTCCTGGATACTGGATACATTACAGAAAAGCACACATTCCTTTATTGGATTTATACTTATTGACGTATTATGTAGGCTATACAGCAGCATATATGGCGAAGGAGAAGTTTATTTGACCCCGGATAGATGTTTAAACCAATCTATGTATGTTGCATTTTAAATGGTTAAAATTGATATGCAAAATAACTAGAGGATTCACATAGTGGAGTAAAAGTATAAAATAGCCGAAAATCTAAAATATTCAAGAAAACAAGGCATATAACGTAGGCCTGCCTCAAAAAAGTAGGCTACAATATGTAGACTATA
>NC_137827.1:34269530-34522030 GCF_963921795.1 Nannobrachium achirus | reverse complement strand
TCACGCCGTCACCGGTTCGATTCCCGATCCGGCGACCTTTGCCATATGTCATTCCCCATCTCTCTCCCCATTTCCTGTCAGTCTACTATCAAATAAAGGCATAAAAAGCCCAAAAAACAAATCTATTTTCTTTCCTTTGCGATCATCCTTTGCGATCAATAAAGGTCCATCTAACTGCAGCTAAACTATTTCACCTGGTGTCATCATTTTCACGTGTATTACATTCATATTGGTGATCTGTCAATTTCTATTGAAATAGAGAACTTCCATCTATTATGGGTAGTAAGAATCTGTTTTGTTTTGTTTTGATTTTGAGTCCTGTTTTACTATAGTGCATGGAAATCTTACTTCAAGTGTCAATCTCAGAGCACAGAAGCTACAGTTATATAAGATTGTCAATTTTGACTTCTATACTGTATATAATATTATCCAGGGCATATGGCTGTTAAGACTCATGGGCCCCCTAGTGTTAACCAGAATGAGCAGCCAGTGGGTACCACCTATGGCCATAGGAGGCGCTATGGTAAGCTATAAGGTATCATATCAAGGCCATAAAAGAGGTCTACTGCATGGATGAGGGACCCACATCCTTGAGTACTGCACTAAATGTTAATACATTGGTCAAAGGGCCTCACAGTTAGTCCATGAACCTGGCACTGGTCCCATCTGACCCGGTCCATAATCTGTCCATGAAATTTGGGGCCCAAGGTTCTATACCAACATTCAGCAATGATAATCTTGAATCTACCACTTAAATTCTATTCTGAGCAAAAACATTTGGAAACAATTTGGAAACAGATAGTTTGGATGCTTTTTACTGCATGCAGGTGTTCTCATATATGAATATGACCCTTGATAATGTTTTGTCACAGGAGCTTCTAGCTTCCTCTAGAGCAGGTAATGATGTCACATTAAGTCACCAATTTTATACCCCTATAATAATAATATTGCTAACCAGCTGCTGAGGTCAACTTCAAATGCAAACAATGCAATTAATCCACTGGTAAAGCATCACTGGTTATAGCACCCCCTATTGGACTAATTGCCATTTCACCACAAGAATTCAGGCCATTATGGAGGGATCCATCAGAGAAACCCAATAGCATGTACTATTCTGCCATCTAGTGTAGGCACGATGTAAAACACCAACACAATCTCCCAACAGAGACCGGCAACCTTGCATAGGCGCACAGAACAAAAATCACCACGTCTTTATCCTTGTTTAAGAATTTAGAGAAACATGCAGACACATTTCGTCTAATCGCCAGATCATGGGAAATTAAGATGAGACACTTTTTACATGTTGCAAAATCACTGCCAGAAACTTTCAATACAACAATGAAACATTATATGCCTACTTCAGATTATTGTGCACAGCTAGACTGTAATATAGACCAGACGATCTTTATTACACTATTACACTGAAAAAGACTGTTCCTTTGGTACAACTTACACTCCCTGTGGGGTAGGCCTACAATTTAAATAATATATAAATAAACCTATACTGTTGTTGATCCAAACACATTGATGTACAGCTCCATTGTGAATGGTTTTTGAACATGTAATACATGTGTACTACCTGAAGAAGAACTATTTCACTATTAATGAATCATCTTTAAAGGAGTCATCCAGACCAAAACACATATAGGGTTAAATCTGTCTTTTATCATACCCCTTTATACCTGCTTTAGTCGATTTTTTTCATAGCTGCCCCTGTTGCTAGATTTCGGCTGCCCCTGTTGCTAGATTTCGCAGGCCCTCTCATAACTAACAGAGTGTATAGCCTTTATACTAGTGCGGTTATTTCTTCAGCTTCAAAGTTAGTATTTTTTTATTGGATTGTGTTTACACAACGTCCTGAGACCAACCAAACCGCTGTTTTGACCTCACAGGCACCCTTACTTGTCAAACCGACCCCTCCCTCCCCTCCCTTTCTAGCCTCTCCTCTCCCTGCTCTGGTGCAGAGCAGAAGCCGTTTGACAAGTAAGGGTGCCTGTGAGGTCAAAACAGCGGTTTGGTTGGTCTCAGGACGTTGTGTAAACACAATCCAATAAAAAAATACTAACTTTGAAGCTGAAGAAATAACCGCACTAGTATAAAGGCTATACACTCTGTTAGTTATGAGAGGGCCCGCAAAATCTAGCAACAGGGGCAGCCGAAATCTAGCAAAAGGGGCAGCTATGAAAAAAATCGACTAAAGCAGGTATAAAGGGGTATGATAAAAGACAGATTTAACCCTATATGTGTTTTGGTCTGGATGACTCCTTTAAATCAAAACACCTGTTGCTCAATGCTTGTAGGAGATTCTCATTCTTCCAGCCACAAGGATGAATGATTGGTAAATCACAAGATTCGTGTTGATTCTGTGCATGGAAGAGGTCTTCAGTATAGGTTGAAATACAGGAAGTATTTTACTATAAAATAAAATGAATTATCGAGCACATTTGTCTGGAGGTTTTGCTATAGGCCTATTGTGTTCGTTTTAACGTTTTTGTTGAGAAAAGTGTATTACGAGCAGGTGTCTGCCGAATGAAAATGCAGGATCCCTGACGATTGGAATCAGCTGAAGCCTATCATAGGCCTACTTTGACATATACTTTATAACCGCCACTAACCAAAAATAACTCGTTTTTTGCAGCAAGTCAGACAAATAAAAATACCTTGGTATAGGGCTATTGTAAGTGGTTTGGGTAATGCCGCAGGAGAATGGGATAACTTAGCTCATATATATTGACAATTAAATGTTTTTAATTCAGAAACAAAAGAAAATATTATACAGCCCCTAATCGTTTATTGGCAAAATATCTCTTAAACCAAACGCCAATTCAGTGCTATATAGGTGAAAGTTTCACAATTGTTCTATAGTGAACTAAGTGAAGTAAAGTGTCTGTCGTGCCCTCTCTCCAGCCATGCATGCCAAGCATTCTCAAGTTAACTGTGGCTGGCAGCTCTTCATTCACTGGGTTCAGGAGACTGGAGAGGCACCAGAGCCAACTGTTTACACAGGCCTGGTGAGTTTAAATATGGTGGTGGGATTCTGAATCATGGAGCAGTCGGTAAACAGCCTGTCAGGAGGATAACCTTGAAGAGAAATGTTTGACAAAATAAATGGATGAACAAATAGGCCTATATTGCAACGGAACATTGTCATAAGGCTGTCCTTGACAAACATTTAGCCTATTAGAAAAGGGAGTGAAGAGATTAGAAATAGCTATTTTATTGAGAATGTATTTAAAAATTAGCCTGTAAATTAAGATACGACTTGATAGCCCATAAGGTTGTATGAACGCTAAATTGTTGGTTGATTGACTGACAAAGTTGATAGTCCGAACTATCACTCACTGACTGTACAGTCCGTGATAGGCCTAATGTTCCAGCAATTTGGAACATAATAGCAACGCTTCTGGGATTGTAATACGTGTTGTGTTTTAATAGCGTGTAGGCTTCTTTAAGGATATTCACTTTACGAAAGGGGCCCAATAGGCCGAGTAAAACTACAAGATGGGTAGGCCATAGCCTATACCTCCAAACCCCTTTTTCAGAGTTCTTCTGACCAACTTAAAAAACCAATGGCAACCTCTAAAAGCCTGTCTTTGTCACCCTTAAAACCCACGATGCTCTAAAACGCCATTGTGCTGTTAAACCTCATAAATTTGTCGCGGGGACTGATTAAACATTTCGGGAATTGAAACACTAAAGATTTTGTCTAGGTCCCTTTTGGGCGGGGGACAATGGTCCATTCACAGGGAGACACGCAGACAAAAAGGGTGTTTAAGGGGAGATGCAGCGAGCTGAGGGGCTCGGGCAGTCCCCTCCATATGTGATACAAGGTGGCCCTGGCGAGCAGCACAAAGGACCAGGTGACAGGGACGATGCGCTGCAGGGTCACAGGACGAGCAAACATCACAGGGGTCGTGAAAGCACGAAGAAGCCCCATGTTTTCAACATATCAAGACAAGCCCCCCTGCTCTGCTACACATTTAAATAGCCCATACAGCCTGTTGCCCATTCTCCTGGCCAACTGAAATATTGTATTATTGCATGAGACTAAAGAGGGGGGCCGGGGGATGCGTCCCCCAACAGACAGACAGACAGGCCCATTTCCAAAAAAAACATAAATCAATCTTCTTATGCTACCGGTATATACCTTGGAGGAGACAACGATGTTTTCCCACAGCAGATTTATATTATGTTCGGAAAATCTGATCTGACCATGAACAGTTGCTATAACTAAAAGCCATATACTGACAGCACAGACCCTAAATAGGCTATTGCCTAAATATATTATGCATGTGGCAACTATCTGAAAGCTATTTTCAAAATAAACTCCGGGAAATATAGGCTGTAATTCCTCCTCAAACCAATATACCAAATAATATAGGCCTATCTATTGCGTCGGTCGGTGGCTATACTCTTTCCTTTGGATATACTGTCACTTTTACTCCTAATTGTGTTAGAGTGAAAAGCAGTCCATGGGCCAAAACGACAAAGGCCTTTCTGGGTGTATTGTATGGCTGTAATGTTTACTATGTATTCTTATGCTGAGCCAGATCCAGTCTTTTTACAGTCATGTTTGCTCAGCTTTTGGCTCTTGCTAGTTTTTTATCATTATAAAAGCCTCCTGGGCCAATGTCTTGACCTGCTGCATATTTTAACGTCAAGCGTCGTCTATTAGACTGCCATGGCAGCATGGTAAATTAAGCAAATTAAGTCTAGAAATATAAGTAAAATGCATTTCATTAAAATATAGGCTATATAGCCTATACTTATAGGCCTATAGCCAGTATGCAGCACACACTCACTTAATGATCTTGTTAGACAACAACTTAAAATAAAGTGGGCCTAAAGTAAAATAGGCCCACTTTAGACTATAATGGAGCAATTAATATACAGGAACATATATGTGAAATTATTTATTCATAATTTTGTTCAGGAAAAAAGCAACAATTAAAACATGTGGCCGTGGTATATTTCAAAGTAAAAAATAACATTAAGTCTAGATATAAGCTATTAGCTACTGGCACTGCTGTTACAGTAAACGGCAAACATATTATTTAAATACACAAGTATTGTGTAGACTATAAAACAACTCAATACAAATACATTATATTACAGAATAAACAATTGGCCTATATACACAGGCTACACATCACCAGAAGGTTCACTCTTCAGAAAATATTACGAAAAATATTCATATGAAAATAGTCACAAAAATAATATCAAAATAAAATGTGCAAAAATATTTCCTAGTAGAAAATCTATGTTTTTAAGATGCTCAAAAATTCGCAAGAGTAAACATTCAGAACACATTTGATGCAATTCTTAAATGAACTTGCACACATAACATATCGTCACTGTCGGGCAGAAACCTCGTATCTCCAAATTTCTAATTTGTACATTTTTTTTCGCAAAGTAGGCCTACAGCAGACAGCACTGCTTCATCACACAAGGCCATCGCACAAAAGTAGTGAAAACAGCCGATCTACAAGCACACAAGGCCTTGCGAGGCGTTGTGTGCTTGCCTTGTAGATCAGCTGTTTTCACTAGTTTAAATCATTTTAAAAATGATAAATACAAAACAAACGGTTTTTAACACCCAACAACGACGATATAGCGCTGCATAGGGAACTTCACTTGAACGCGTTGTTATATTGAACAGAATCGTTCATAAAGTCTCTCCAGGCGAAGGCGTGTTTGGAGGCCGGCGGCCCGTGATGAAAGTGCTGATATCTGGGAGCCAAGGCGAACGGATGCTGCTGCAAAGACTGATGATAGGCCAGGCTGAAGGGTGCTTGACAGGAGGTCGGCGCTGCGACGCAACCCAAGCCCTTCTCCGTGTCAATTAAGCAGCTCTGATGATGATAGGGCTTCCCGTCCCGCACCAGGATCGGGACCACGACCCTGCGATGCAGGAACGGAGACTGATGGGGAGGCAGGTCGTGGTGGTGGTGCGCGGCGCCCTCCGTCCGCCCCCTCTTCATCTTGTAGCGGTGGTTCTGGAACCAGATCTTCACCTGCGTGGGCGTCAGGCCCAGGAGGTGAGCGAGCTGCTCCCGTTCCGGGGCCGACAGGTAGCGCTGCCGGCGGAAGCGCCGCTCCAGCTCGAAGGTCTGGGCCTTGGAGAACAGAACCCGGCGCTTCTTCTTCTTGCTGCTACTGTTGTTGTTGTTGGGCTCAGAGTCCGAGTCGGCGGCCAGCTCGTCTGGCTTGGTCGAATCCGGGGAGGCCTCGAGACTGCCTTCATCTGAAGCTGCAGAAACACATGGGATGTTAGGTTAATAACAAGTCGGGTTATACGGTATGAAATGCCATAAAACCAAAAATTAGATGAGGTTAGGGTAATTTCAGAAAGAGGGGGTGGGAAAAAATAATATCCCCATTTCAAGAGTTTGTCACATCGACGGGCATCGTCTAGATTGCAATGAAATCAGATTAATCTGCTAAAGAGTTGGGGACAATTGTGCGTAAAATAAGGTTAGATGTGAACACTACAGGGAGGCCATTCCCATCCGCTGATGATGACCCAAATGATGCCCCTGGTTATAGGTGAGGGCGAATGGATGTTGCCAGCGTTATTATGTATAGGCTACATATCAGATCACACGCGTTAATTAATATGGCACTTACATAGACAGGGGCTCCGGTCGCACTCGATCCATGAGGAATAGGGGGAGCTGGTGCAGGAGCGGACCGGCGACGGCTGCGAGGCCGTCTCGGTGTCATCATGCTCGGGCAAATCCAGGATGCTCCTGACGGAAAAGCTGAACTTTGACGGCACAGCCATTGCGTTGCGTCTGCGTGCCTCGAATCCGTGCGCGTAAAAGCTGTCCAAATAAGGGAAACACTGCACTGATGTCCAACAGAAAGCACCGTGGGAATAAAGGCAATGTGTATCCTCTCCACTTAAGAAGCGCAGGCTTCCAAAACAATTACCTAGTGTAACCGTGTGTGCACGAGGCTTACTGTTTATATAGGCTAAACAGCACTTTGGCGTCGTTTATAAGGCTCCTCTTCTCTTCGGGGGACGCCGAGTACCTGAATGGCTGGAGTGCTGTCATCCAATGGACGGTAGGTGTGGATCGCTCAGAAGAATGAGACAGAGGCTCAACAATGACCGAGGGAAACACTCGTCATCATTACACATTCGTCCCGTATCGTCCAACTGGGGAACAGATAATGGTAATTGTTGGGAGGCTGAATCACGTCTTGGGTGGCAACAAGTGACAACGGAGGCCGTCCCATCACTCCCCCCTCTTCACCGAAATAACATGTCTAATATTTGCATACAAAGTGAGCAATTAGCGTAAATGCCCCCGAGTTGGTTTAACTAATACATTTATAGTGTGCGTATTGGGCCGTTATAGTTATTGGGAAACGTTCATATGTAGGATCTATTAGGCTTGACATATTGGCGTGTTTTATTTGTCAGTCAGACCCAGCAGCATTCATTAAAACACTTTTTGGGGATAGGCTCTATAGTGGTTCTCAAACTTGGGGTCCCAAGTTATTTTGGTCCCCAGATGATTAGCTTAATGTCATTTCTTTTCTCACTCAATGGTAAACTAACCAACACACAGTATAAGTGTATACAGGGTATATCGACAATTTAAAGGGGAAGACCACCCATTTTCAATATTGAACTATGTCATTAATATACCTTAGAGGAGTTGTGTGGAAATAGAAAAAAAGTCCCCCCCCCCTTCTGTGGAGGATTGATTTTGGGGTTTGTATTGTAAATTTCAACTTGATGACATCACACATTGTAATTTACAATACAAACCCCAAAATCAATCCTCCAGTTCTAGGAAACACAGAAGGGGGGGAACTTTTTTTCTATTTCCACACAACTCCTCTAAGGTATATTAATGACATATTTCAATATTGAAAATGGGTGGTCTTCCCCTTTAAGGACTTTCAAGACCGTTTTAATATACCAAACAGTCAAATATTAAGAAAGCAATTACAATTAGGCGAGGCGTTGTGAGCATATATGTAACGGATATTTTCACAATATGTCTGTGGAACCGAGTCACATTAAATGTAATACCTACAATTCCAAGTGCTTGTCAGGGTGGGGGGGGGTCCCCAGTTAAAATATGTTTATTTTAAATTTGGGGGTCACGGCCTAAAAAAGTTTGAGAACCCCTGCTCTACACAAATGTAGGCTATATTTGTGTTATAAATAAATAAGGTGGGGAAGGGTATAGCCTATAAAAAAAAGAACAGTGACGCTTGATGGTCTCTAGTCTAACCACTTCACTGTGGCGCATGCACGACGAGGCAGGTCAGTGTCACAGTTCCCACAACCTGCTGGAGGCTGTGATGTGCACTGCAGCGGCGCCTCGCACGGTGACAGCGACCGGTCCAAGTCCGAGAGGAGAGGAGAGAGGAGAGGGGAGGAGAGCGGTGGTCGTGCCTCCCAGTCGTCCTGGGTGGTCGGACGACAAGAGGGAGCACAAATACATGCCAACCAGAGGAGGGGGAACAAAGGGCAAAATGTAGCCCCGCGTCCGAGACCCGTTGGAAGCATTTGTTCCAGTCAAGATTTTGCATTTGTTCAGTCTCGCAATAATGGCTGATTGACGCCTCCGGCACAATGTGCTTTAACTTTCCAGGATAAATCCGAGCTTGTTCCGTGTTGTCATGGTTTTGAATGGGACTGAATGGGATCTGGGCTACTATATCTACTGCTTTACGTCTACTGCTAACGCGTTCTATAGTGCAAACCCATTACATATGTGATTTGAAACGTATTAAATTCCTTTTAGTTTTTCCACATTTCTACACAAACTGACGACCTCATAGTCTGCAAATGGTAAATGCATTGCTGCTAATTCAGATTATATTTGTCACATATATATATATATATATATATATATATATATATATATATATATATATATATATGCTAATCACGATGGCACAATGGGAAATGTTATTTTTGCAGAAAGAAGCCTGATCAAACAATCACATTTAAAAAGTGAACATCCATATATAAGTATCCTTAACCACCTTAAATAATCCTCACACAACAGCAACAGCAGCACCAACACAATTCTCTCTCTTGTGGTAGTCTTATCTCAAGTGTAGCTTTTCTGTAGTGTGTGTACACAGGCTACCAGTGGTTGACAAACAATTTAGGATTACAGTATAGGCTATCCTGGAGTGGCTAGTTTGCAGAGGGCTCTCTATTGGAGAGCACAACACTGAAAAGCAAAGAAAAGTCATGTCCAGAGAGCGGGAATTTTCTGTCCACAATGACCCTGCCAGCCCTTAATCTATTTAACACCCACAGGCTTCAGTGAGAGTGGGTCCTCTGCAGCTCCCAAGAGCTCTTCACAGCCAAATATTTACTCTGTTGTTAAACTCCCCATTTCCACCCTCTTTCTCAACCAAATGGATGTTTTCTCACTGGGCATTTAGCAGATACGATCTAAACACCAAGCAAGGGTTTCTTAAGAAACAGCTTGGCTAGCTGCCGGACTTAATGGTAATATGTTAAATTTAAATATTTATAACCTAAAAGATTGTAATATGCCCCACATGGAAACATGTTGACCTGTTCATAATTCCAAATGATCAGCCAAAAAGTATATCTCATGGATTTTACTCATCAAAATGTCTCCCCTGATTTCTTCTCTGGATATAAATCATTGTTGTTGGGTGGAAACCTTGCCCAAAACCTTCCTTTATTTTGTTATTTTTAAAACGATTTAAAATAGTGAAAATGCACACAACGCCTTGTGATGTGTGCTTGTAGATCTGCTAGTTTCACTTCTTTTGTGTGACACTTTTGTACGATGAAGTAGGGCTTTAATTTATAAAAAAAACATACAAATTAGAAACATGGAGATACAAGCTTTCTGCCCGACAGTGACAAAATGCTGTCAGGTTTTCCAACAATGTGTTGGGTCACTCACTGTTGCATGATGGAGCCTGCACCTGCCTCTGGAATCCTCCTCTCCCCAGGCCTGCCCTGTAAATTCAATTAGCATTTTGGTGGGGGGCATCTAATGACTTGGCAGTCACATCCCTCTGCGCTGTAACTGCAGGGGCCTTGTGTGGGTGAAGCTGTCAAGCATGGACCAGCTGTGCATGGGTTCACTGGTTGCTCTGGTTTTAATATGACACCAAAAGACGCTTTTGGGTTGCCGTATCTGATGTGAAGCACGCCAAACCGAATGAGTGCTGGACTGGAGTTTGGCGTGGTCATCTTCTTATGAAGAGCGGAGAAAAGACTCTACTACAGTATGTCTTCCCTTTGCTTAAAGCAGATTAAAATGTACATTAAACTGAACAGATTTATTTATTGTTTTCTCAAGAAGAATTACCAAGCTATGTACTAGGAAATATACAGGCTTACTAAAATAAATAAGTAACCAAATAGTGAAAAGTATTAAGATCATGTCCCTATTGTTCCCCCACTAGTGAACAATATTCATTTTGGCTCTTCAAGATTAAACATCACATCAGTCCAACATGTTGGAACACATTCCATTTCTGATGCTGAATTTATGTTAAGTAAAGTTTAGGGTCATTACTATTTAGCCTAACTGCTCTTTATTTAAAAAAAATGCAATCAAGTATAGTATTATTTAGTCAAATTAATTAGTCAAACAAATGTCCTAATTTGTCATACTGTATGATAATTAGGACATTCGTTTGACTAATTAATTGCTATTTTTGGGTCATGAAAATAGCTAAATTAAACAATCTACAAGCCACATTGTGAGCTTGTAGATGTTGCCATTTTTGAAAAATAATTTAAGTTAAAGATGAAAATGGTTATAGGTCTATCTGTGGGTTTTATGAATATTGAACCAATGAGAAGTAAATGTTATTTATTGTTTAAGTATTAACAATAGTTTTTGACTAAACAACTACATTGGAACAGGCACAAACAAACGTAGGAGGTGCAAGCAGGCATATGAACTGTAAACAAGGGATGGACCTCCCATAAAGAGGGGACTGCACACTCCAGAGAACAGAGATGACAACTTACTACTGAGAGTCCATCCCTTTTTTTACAGTCCATATATACTGTGTGTGTGTGTGTGTGTGTGTGTGTGTGTGTGTGTGTGTGTGTGTGTGTGTGTGTGTGTGTGTGTGTATGCGTGTGTGTGTGTGTGTGTGTGTGTGTGTGTGTGTGTGTGTGTGTGTGTGTGTGTGTGTGTGTGTGTGTGTGTGTGTGTGTGTGTTTTCTTCTCACTCAGAGAGTGTGCAAATGGGCCCGTTACGTTTGGTTCCATTTGTACACTCTCAGAGAGTTCAATTAACTGAGGATTGTACTGTGCAATTTCGCATACCACACAGAACAAGCACTGGCACAATGAAAAGGTGGCTGGCATGATGAGCAGTAACAAAGGGATGCCACCACTTGACATATCCCATTCATTAGAAGGTGTCAAAGGTGGCAATGTCAGCAAAAGGCGGCATATATAGCGTTTTCTTGTAATCCTCATTAGTCACCACCCTAAAGCCCACAAGAATTGCAGCAGGGACAAACCAGCATTTAAATATAATATGATAATATATATTTACATCTTCACTGGTAAGGATTATACTAAATTCTATGCTGTCTTTATCACGCAGTGATCCGGTGGCTTATACATTCCTTAGCCAATGGTATTTTTAATCTGGGCAGTCCACTGTACCCTTAGTACATGGACAGGAGAAGAAGATTATTGTTATTTCTGCCAATTATATGTCCATCTGAACAGTCAAATCCTCAGTGTAAATAACAATTTATGGAGTGTATGTTTGTTATTTGGTCAAATTACACATATTCCATATCCTATCTAGGCCTATATATATATCTTTATACTTTTTATTTGATCCTACCACTGCTTTGTGATGCTCTGTCAAGCATCAATAATATCTGCAAATGAAAAGGATTTTCTTCAGTAGATCGAGATGATACAGCGAGTATTGACTCTTAGGTACACTTAGAGTTGACTATGTTTAATACATGGGAATGAGACTCTTTGGAAATATAACTTCCATTTGGATTGGCCTAAGACTAATTAGACAAAGTATTAAAGTATTATGGTATCGAATCTATCCATCACCATCAGTAGTATTATCTGCAAGACAGCAGCAATATAGGCACAACATTCTTGGTTGGAAGAACTCAATGAAAATCAAAGCCACCCAAACTCACCCTAGGCCTATGTGCTGAACTGAGCAGTGTGCACCCAAAGAGCAAAACACTTTCTGAGGCGCAAATTTGTAGTTAATGATGCTCTACTGCCCCCTTGAGGCCACCCTTTAATTTCGACAGCCTGACTTAATGTATACCATCCAATCCAATCCACTTTATTTATAGAGCGCTGTGTTGAAACCAAAGTGCTATAGGCCTACACTGAGAACCAGAAATAGGCCTACTAAAAATACCAAGACAAACAATACAAGACAACATATAGGCACATTGCCTAGTGGAAACAATAACTTTCAGCCTGACTAAGCCTGAGTTTTCGAACAAAGGAGTACAAGTGAGTTTTCAAACTTGATTTAAACATATTGATTGATTGAGGAATGTATTAGAAGTTTGATTGATTGCATAGGAACAAGTACAGTTTCATGACAGTACAAATCACTGGTACAAGGTCAACTAAAGGAGATCCTAGTAAGCTTTTCGGCTTATTTACACAGGAATCACTTAAAGTATCTCATATAACATTGAAAGACAGACAGATAGAACACACTATGCATGAGTTTGTGAGACGCTTTAACATGTGGTGGAAGCTCGTTCCACAGTTTGGGCGCTACAACAGAACATGATGAGGTATTGTGAGCTAGACTGGCCATTTTCCAGCACAACAGGATGTAAAAATCAACCCATATGCTGATTTTGAAGAGTTTTCCAATTCAGGTTAAGATTAAAACTGCACTATGTAGTATAGGCTAACTTCCTGTTCTACCCTGGATTTGAACCCAGATCCCCCCTGCATTTATTTACCACTGAGCTAATAGAAGCTGCCCGCTTACTCTGGGGAGAAATTGATCATGTCAAAGGTCATGTCCAACCTGACACAGGATTACTAAATGTCTCAATAGAAGAGCAGGAATACCAAATACAATGCTATGCTCTGCTATGCTATGGGACTGCTAGCCTGGCTTGGCCAGACTATATACTAATGCAGCTAACTAACTGCAGTATAACCTCTCATCCCCTCCTTGTTTTAACATGGATTGTCTAGCTGCGGTAGGCTATGGGACTGCAACCACGACTACAGATCCCATAGGCTGTAAGGACCACACACACACACACACACACACACACACACACACACACACACACACACACACACACACACACACACACACACACACACACACACACACACACACACACACACACACACACACACACACACACACACACTAGACCTTTATCCTTATGCCTACTTTTATGCAAGGGTTATGCATCATCTTGATGCATAACCCTTAACCATCCCCAATCATTCAACACACAAAGAACTGTAAATTCAGCCAGACAGCCAGCCAACCAGGAAATGAAGGGGTGTTTTACCTTGTATGATAATGTGTAATTTTATTTTATTAGGTATTAATTGGATAATCAATTAAGTGGAATGTCAATGGCTCAGATTGAGGGTTAAGAGATTCCAAGGGGCCTTGATGATGCCTGAGATATGCCTTTTATTTGTAATGCAAACTGGGGTTAAGGATGATGATGATACATTTACTTGGGAGATGATCATGGGATTTGTATCAAAATCACCAGCAGATGGCGCCCCAGCATTATGGGATAGGGTATTAAAGTGATTGTCAGAACTGAATCAGTGACACAGCACTGTGTAGTTCTAAATAGGGACTGGTTCTTTAAGGCAATGACAAAACATTTTGTGGACAAGTTGATACAAACTGTGATGTACAACTGCTCCTTCGGGTTCCTTACTTAAAAAAAGAGGAAAAAATTATTGGCTTTTTGGAAACTTTGCCTTGGTTGCTTGCTGCCTGTTGGAGAATATTGCCCATCTCTAGTGACCAGAAAAATGCCCAATGTGTCACCATGATTACACTTTACAAAACCACTGGAAAATGTGTTGTTTGTTGTGGGGTTGTCATAAAAATTGACTCACCTCATTGTACCTGTTTCTCATTCTTCTGAAGCCGCTGCGGTTTCATGGAACACAAGATCATTTCCAAGGACCCTGCATGCCTGGCTGGGTGCTTGACACAAGGACACATTCTCCAGTCCATCCTCAAACTCATCTGAAAGAGAAATCAAACACGATTCAATTGGGAATAGCAAGTTACCCCATTTCTATAGGCTACTTACTGTACGCAACATCCTGCAAAATGTAAACGATTTGTCTCAATTTCTGTTGACAGTAGACATATGCATTTGATTCTTAGCATTCCAAGCATATGTGTGTAACATTGTCTATTACCAATCGTTGTATTTATTCACACACATTAAAACCCAATCAAGTGTTCAACCAAGACAACGTAAAAGAACAAAATATACGTAGGTAAGGCATGCAATAAATGTACTCAATCAAAAAAGTCAAAAGAAAACAAAGTTTAAAAAGAAAATGCACAAAGGTGAGGATATACAATTTTCCCCTTTTGGGAGCTTATTAACCATAGAACACTAAAGCAGGGTGATTTTCACCCAGACAAATGTTTATGTGATTTTCATATTGTTGCTGATGTCTGTGTTGGTTGGGTCCTTTATATACTGTATACATTCAGGATGCTCAGTGACATCATAGAAGGTAGATGTGTTTCCCTGCCCCATCCCTGTTTTTTTCCTACAGACAGGTGTCCAGGTGAATTTCACCCAGCTTCAGTGATAGAGAAATCTTCACTGGACCACTCTCACTTGTCCCGAATGGATGGCTGGACCAAAAGAGCTCCTTACTTTTTTTTTATTAATATTTTAAAAACAGTACCCAATTCTTTTCACTGATGGTGTTCTAGTATTATACACATATATTTGATTGAATATCGCCCCCTGTGGGTGTGTAAGAAAGGGAGATGTACATGATTTCAGTCTCTCATTGGATAAGAATGAAAGTAAGGAATATGAATTGGAAATATAATTGGTTAGTTAGTGAATAGTTTCAGCTATTTGAAACATCTTTATATAAAAATGTCAATTGTTTGAGTATTTAATAGAGATGAAGATGGTTTCTTGGACTTGAAAATGCTGTTAGCAACTGATATGTGTTAATTATATTAGGGAGGTATGTGGTTATACTGGCCCATACAACATGCAGGTATTAAGCTGTAATATAGAAGGAAAGCATTGGACAAACCTTCCGAATAATTCCTACAGATGTCATCACTTAGTTTTTACACACAAAATCAATTTGCTCTTTTCAACAGAGTTTTTCATTCATTATTACCCCAAAAGTCTAATGGATGAGATGATATCAATGTCTTTTCCCTGAATAAAAGGCATAGCTTAATAGTCTGTTTTACTGTATCCTTCCTGAACATGTAATTAAATTAGATTATTCATATGTAATGATAATTTACATTGGGTAACAGTTGGCTACTCTCAGAGTTAAATTACAGGAATTTACAGTGTCTTCTGGGAGTGCACTGTCTAAACAACGTGTGCCATACATGCTGCAACATTGACCCAAAATGCCTCACCGCAGAAATGTGTCTTGTGTTTGAGCATGAATCTTAATGAGTGAAAAAAATATGAATATTTACATTCCTAAATTGTGAGTCAACTTTCCACTACCTTTATATCAGCTTGTATATTTACATTTATGCTTTTTCGTGACATATAAAAGGCACACTAATGCAGGCTATTAGACTCCTCAGTTTTTCCAGTGTCCTTGGTCAGACAGGACAAAGGAGGTTCCAAATTAGAGTGGAATGTAATATTTAATACTAATGAACTCCAGGTGCCAGACGAACAGATGTCAAGAGTGATGGATGCTTAAAAGTGTCGTAAATATTGTTTCTTTTGTCCCTCTCACGTGAAACCCGGCCCTGGCCCTCTGAAACACGACTACATACGTCGTTAACCTGCGTTCGTCCTCATTAAGGGTGCACTAAAGTTACAGGGCCACTCAACCTTTGAGAAGTGTTAACCTGTAAAGGCCTTTTAATGGCGTCACCACCATTTGGACGATAACAGTGGCGTCCGTTCAGAAAAAGGTATGGTATGGCAACATGACTGGTGTCCAGTCATGTTGCCATACCTTAGCAACAGGCATGATATATTTATTTTAAGAAGTACATTCTAATTTTTTCCCCCAAAATGTCTATGGTTTATTGGGCTGGATATGGCAATAATGAATTGCACCTGTGCAGCTGGCCTGCGGAACCTGGGAATATACCATTCTGTCAAGATGGGGAGAATACAAGTGTGGAGAATATAATTATAATACCTTGTTAAATTTTGCATTTGTAGTTATTTTAATGTGATTTAACAACATAACCAGCAGATAGACAACGAGACATTTATATTTTAAAGTAACTTGTATTCTCCCCCCTGGACCCAAGGTATGGCAGCTGCAAACCCCTGCCATACCCAATTGACGCCCCTGGACGATAAAGGTTGAGGTTTAGACTAGAGTCATCAATGGTTATTATTATTTCAACAAGGGCTTGAAAGCGATGGCATTTACCAAAAGCAAACGCAAATACAATAGTTCAATATGTTCAATGTAATTCGTGCTTATATAGGCAAGCATGATGATGGGAGCCCAAGCCGTTATATGAGATATTGGCCTTCCCTAACCTTTGCTGTAATAAGAATTACTGCACCTCCTTATAGCCTTAGTGGTTATTTGAACTTCCCACAGGCTATAATGCAGCAAACTGGGTATATGGCACCATTTATTCATCACTGCTTTAACCCTGTATCTTACTCCTGGGAGATCTATGAGACTCCATATAGAGAACATTGCATCCTGACAGACAGTCGCCACATGCACCAAACTACTGAGAGCAAATGATGTTTCTGGGGAATCCCAGGGAATCACTGAGAGGATTAGAGACAGTAGCCTATATGTCTCAACTCTCAAGCCAATTCCATTAAGCTGCCTCTTGATAAAAGATGCGCGTTTGATGCGTTTTTGATGTCTAGCCCATTTGATGCACATCCATGTATACTATCAGGTTACAATGAATTTGAAGCAGATGGATTGTATTATGGTCAAGTCTAACTTGGATAGATAAAAACCTGTGAAATGCAAACTCAATGGATATGCATACTTGAATAGCCTAGGTTACGAGAAGAGGCATATATTAACAATAATACATAAACAAACACATGCATAAATAAAATAAAAAATATATTTTCAATAAAAGGGGTAATATATAATCCATATCAATACATACATAGTTATTGTACATTTGTAATAGAAGATATGTCTACCGATTAATTTGAACGGTATAGCCTATATGGCAACACAACTGACAGAAATATGACGCCTAAGGCCTATTGAAATGTTAAGTTCCGTAAAATTACAGCGGAGACTGCAGACATTCGAGCCGTGACCTGCTACTTAGCGTCATCAATGTCTTACCATGACAAATCGTGTTTTCTCTTTGGTGCATGGGCCAATAACATGATGTTCTTCCTTGTATGATAATAACCCACTTCAACACGCATCCGCGTGCGTTCACGTGTGTAAACCTACATCATCATCACTGCAACGGCCCACCCATCGAAATATAGCATAATAGGTTATTCGCTGCAAATTGATGGCGGCCTATAAGATGTTAATTGAGTTAGTTGTTTTTTTCTCGTACATGCATTATTTATTTAAGGCCTAGACTGGTATAACGAATCCATTCACTTCACGTGCTGCTTCCCCGCGAGGGACAGTTGTTCAGTAGAATGTGTGTCTTTTGTAAAGGCAGGCTATATCCCTATATAATTTTCAGGGAAGTGTGGCTTACTGGTATAATAAGTAGGCCAATGACAACAAGCGTAATAACTCCCATTAAAGGCCATAGCATCACCAAGATCAACGTCGACATGCAACCAACCAATTCACATTATTTAAACGTAGGCCCATACTTGTCCATTAATTTTAAACGTATCCCAATGTATCATCATCATCCTCCTCCTTTAAAAAAAGATGAGCCTGACTATCGTCAAGGGTCAATGGACAATAATGACGAATAATACTCATTCTTAATTTAAATAGCCTATATGACTTCTAAACAAAACCATTCAAATAGGGCTGCGTCAATATAAGCGCGTCACAATAATACGCTTTGACAGGTCAGGTGGCATATAATAACAATGACCTTCCTGAATGAATATTGATACAAAAATAATGTAGCATGTGGTGATCAAATATTTAATAGCACAACATTTCGATCTCGACGTATAGGCTCTTTTCTAACACGATTTCACTCAAGTTTGGCGATGCAACGAAACGAGGAACTGCAGCGTCATTTAGCAACTGGTCGGACTCTGATTAGATTGATTGTTCACGCTAACCCCTAAAGCAATTGTCGATATCTGGATATTTGTGGCAAGGTTGTTAATTTACTGTGTAGCCTAATTTGTAGACTTCCTACACATTTTTTTTAAACAGGCTTAAACGAATTCCTGAGGCAAGCGAATTCCCCATGCAGCTCCGGATTTGTTTTACTTGCTGTAAAGCAGGCCTATAGGCACACAGGCCCACTGCTTGAAACGACCATAATTAAAGGGATTCTCGCGGCTTGGTGCGCTGTATGTCATGTAGGTAGCAGAGCACTGGTTCCCAAACAGGGGGTCGGGGCCCATTTGTGGGTCACGGACCAATTTTTATGGGACTCGAGTGAAAATTCCATTTTCTTTTCCCACATCTAAAAACATATATATTTCAAAACAGATCTCAGAAACAAACAAACAAATACATCTAAGAAATGCCATAAATGTTAAGAAAATTATCATTAAGAAGCAGTGAAAATATAGCCGATCTACAAGCTCACAATGCAGCAAGAAAGGGATGAACACTGAACACAATCATAACCAGAAACCAGGCTGACACTTAAGGGACAGAAAGAGAAGATAGCGGAGGTAAGAGAAGCGGTATATTAATAGCAGCATGTAGGCCTAGAGTATGTCAGAATATAGCAGATTTATTTGGGCTTAGTGCAATTTGCTGCCATCATTCATCGTCGTCTTTGGGCTGTCCCAAACGAGACTTCATGGCGTCTCGAATCCAATAGCAAAACAAAGGGAAGGGGAAGCCCGTGCAGTCATTTATCATTATATTATTAAAACTTTGCATAAACACGCAGATCCTATAGGCCTATACTCTCGCATTGTCAGTGGACTGGAATTTAAATTCCAGTCCACTGACTGGAATTTATGAAAATGCATAAATACTTTCTAAACGTATAGTTACATAACATAAAAGATCGTTATCATTATCACGTCACCATCATTATCATCCTCGCCATTAGCCATTTTGGAGGCGCATCTGGCCTTATAATGGAGATCCGACAAGCTGACGTTCAACACACCATGAGAGCAAAGGACTGCAACTTATTTAACAGCACAGGCCTAAGGATTTCAGCCCATGAAAGCAATGTTATAGCCAAGCACCATGCAGTCGTTTTACTGAAAAGGTATATAAACATTGAGGCAATGAAGCGCATTCAATGTATCGACACACATGCAAGCACGGGGATCCTAGCTTAGACTTGTTTGTTATAGATTTGTTTGTCTGAAAGAAAGAGAATAGATGAGGAAAAAATGGAAACAGAAAATGAATGGGGTATACGTCAATGCCCCGGAATGCACGCTTATCCTATACATGCATCACAGCACGTGAAAGGGATGAGCAAATGTACACAGAGGCCTATGCTGTCAAATTATTGTGGGTCGATTCAGTTCAATTGAACTTGATTGTTATAAGCAACTAATGACGATTTGATCAATTTCATTTCCCGATGGTTTAATTACATACTGAACGGTCACTCGTGTCTTATAATGATCGCTCATGTTCAATTTAGTAATTTTTAGTTCAGCTTGTACTGTAACTGTCTCATCAGATAATACTATATTTTGAGTAGCGACTTTATGCAAGAAATGCATGGTGCACTGGATAAACTTGACATAGACATAGGGGGGGGGGGGGCACTGATGCTGGAACAGTTCTGAACTGACTGCTGAGAGAAAAATATCAGAGAAGTATATTTCTTAAACAATTTCAACTTAGACAAACATGTGACGTGGACTAGTAATGTGGGGCACTCACTGGAGCTGTTGATGGCATCACATTTCAAATGTCATTTTTGCGCGCATGCCGGTTTCCAAAAATCATACAGATCTCTCCTGGGAACGCATTTGTGTGTTTACAGAGGGGGGCTTGTTGGCCCCCTTGGCTGCCTGCTCGAGAGGACATATATCTTTTAAAATCAGTTAAAAAATATTGCAAGGTTTTGTAGACAATAAAGTAGTCTGCCATCGAGCAGACTGATGTTCTGTTCGATTACATATTTTCAATATCCTGGTCAACAATCAATTGATATATAGGCCTATCTTCTCGGAGTATGATTTTTATTTGCACATTCAACATTATCACACTTTAAGGGCGCTTTTATTTCAAAAAAGAAACGAACGCCCAAATGGCATTATAAATCTTCTTATACGGGCCAAAAAGGGGCAACCACTTGTATGGCCATTGACTGCATGCGACAGACCTGCTGTACTTAAAAATGTAAATAAAATATTAAATCAAAATGTGTGTTTATTTCTCTCCCATATCTAAAAACAAAAAGAAAAAAAAGAGAAAGAAAAACCCAGCTCAATTTACGAAACCAAATATAGGCCTATATTCACTAACACACAATAATCCCGTCTATGGAAATAATGCACTGTCGAGGACTTAAGCTTGCTCACCGCTCCTTGTTTCACAATCAATAGATCACAAGTGATGCGTTACCTTCACGGGCAGTATGAACAATTACATTGGACATGGACAGTTTTGGCTGAGTGGACTCTGTGTGTGAGCAGCATGACAGCCCGATCCATCTATAGCATTTACTGATGGCCTTTCTGCTGAGTAAACGAACCATTAGACAAGACATAATTCAACGGAATTATTCAGTCGCATAAATTGTCATTTAAGGAAAGGATATGAATCCATTGTAAATATAAATATGAAGCATCTATAATGTAAATCTATAAGCAAACACCATGTGCAGATAATGTTGGACATAATGTGTCGCGTGGCATTTTCATGCTTGGTTAAACTCGCGTGCCTGATTTGCCCAATGCCCCATGGTCATCAATAGTTATCCAATATATCCTAATTAATTTAAAGGAATGGGCCTTTTTAAATATAAAAAGTAATGTATAATAACATTAATACATAATAATAACAATAAGGGTAATAATAATATTAATAATAATTCAGACACTATAAAGTGTACCATGGTGGATCATAACAAGAGTTAATTTGTATAAAATATTCAGAAACTCATAATTTGCGATTCAAATGAGCAAGGCAGTTTTGCACAATGCAAATAAGGCTTCTAACTGTGGACCACATTTACTAAACAACTTTACAGTTTCTTTGTAAAGTCATTTTTAATTGGCAGAGGGTTAGGGTGTATGGACAAAATGTGTACATATAACATAACCAATACCATGCGCGTCCTATTGTTGCCCCTTGTCTCAGGTGCGCAATAACAGATCAATGCGCGCAAGTTCCATCCACTTCGACCTGCTGCCCCAATAATTGTCTCACTTTCTTATTACGCCGCATATTTGGAACCTGGAAGATCTAGTGCCCACCGGGACCTCTGATCCCTAGAGTTGACCTTTTGTTATTTCAGTCACCGGAAGCGTCGCAATGGAAACAAGTTGAGCACGTTTCCCAATGGTAAACATTATGCTTGACGCATTAGTGGCATGGGAGCGTGGGGCCAGGGGCATCGACCCCTCAGACACCCATAGCGCCACGCAGGGAACGGCAACGTCGTCTATACGAGGCCTATACTTGTTCCCCGTTGCTCTCTTGCCACTTAAAGCCTATCGATTATCCGAAGATGTCATTTAATATTTACAACTGCAGTTAGGCTGTGCGAGTGATTTGGTGTTTATGTAGTGTTGAGCCCCTGAAATCTACGGCATGGAGCGAAGCTTACCGCTGTTACCCTGCCCTTTTCTTTAGTGGCAGGGCAAACAGCAGCATGTATGAACTGGAGAGAGAGCTCACATATGGCTATACCTAGTGGATGTTTATTTCTCTTTTAGACAAAGACACGCGTGCCTCATTTCTCGCGTGCGGAATGTCTATATAGAACGACTAAATTAATGAAAAGGTCTCTAGTAGGCCATGCAGTCGAACAGTAATGAAGCAAATTAATTCCTCGTGAAGATACTTTTCACAATGACCATGAACACATTAGCCATGTTAAACACAAAAAGAATCAAACCGTTCCTGTTTTCATTCGGTCATTATGATTTTAGCGTGACGACGACACGGTGATGATGTGCGCGTAATTATTAAAATGCAGAGAACGCAGGCTGACAGTTGAGTGTCTTTCTCTGCAGCCCCTTTCAAACCGACATTTTGACACGCGCAGCGGAACGTGATTTAGGCCTACGTAACAAAATTCGAGAATAAATGTCAGCTGTTACTTATAGGCCTGCATGCACACATTTATTTAAAGTGAAACAGACCAAACTAATGTTGTCTCTGGGTAACTTTGCGCGTAATGCGTAATTTTCGCGCGTAATATACAACATAGTCCTATATGTCTTTCCTAATTTATTCACACATCTTCCAGTCGTTCCAAGCTTCATATAGACCAGGCCGATTTTCTCAGAGGGTTCGTGATATTTACCGTATGATGGCCTTATTTAGAACATATCATCATGGGAATGACAGGATGTGTCTAATAAAGTCTGTCATTCGCTCGTTGATGATTAACGGATGCCCAATCCATCTGGGGAATAATACATTACTGGCCATGTCTTGAAATGCAATGGCCCTCAAACGCATGGACACATGGTTTGCAAACCTGCTAAAAGTATGTTGTACTCCAAACTAACCATTCAGCCTTTTTTGCCAGCTCTTCTCTGAATGCTCGACTGTGTTATAAGTGCAGATCTGATTCATATTCAGAATCACAGTCTGGATATTGTTTTAAACTTACCCTATATCTGTGTGAATAACAGATGCAATGCATCGTGGTATCCCCCGCTCAGGTTCTGATGGAAGAGGGGGGAAAGCCCGTGCACGGCACATGTCATGTCAACGTTTTGAACCAATGGCAAAGCAGCTGTGCGCGATCTCGACGTGCCATTGGCGGACCGGAGCTACAGACGGGGAAAAGTGTTGGAAGTCCAGCCCCTGATTTCTGCAGATTGAAATGTAAGCCTGTCTCCCAGACCATCAGGAAACAGATCGCGAATTTGTTCCTCTCTCGCTCTTTATCGTACCCGTGGCGCACGAGGGGATTTCCTTGACAGCAGTCTGGACACTCGCAACACTGGACACAGGACCGTACCCACACGGGAGGCGTGATTGCGACACCGCGTTCATCATTTGTGGATATAACGCAATGGGTAAGTTGACGTTATGAACGTTTTGGTGTCAGGGGATGGAGCGATCGGTCGAACTTGCAACGGCAAGGTGGAAAATGCGGCGTATTTGTCTTGCACCGTTGCGATTTCCTCACGGTGTAATCTAACTGAGGAGGAGGAGGGCTGTTACGCATTGTTGAACGAATCAATTATGCTTGAACGTTGGCAATGGCCGCTCCGTCTATTCAAGCACGCGACAGTAAAACAGTAGGTTATCCAAACATCATAAACATCCACAATTATACATCGTGAGACTGAGAAATATAACTAGTTAGTTCACAAATACGTTGATAAAGAGATTAAAGACCGTATAGTTGTTTAGATCTATAGAGCGTGTTTTTTGTTTTTGTATTAACAACCCAAAATAGCCTACTGCCTATAGGCTTTGGTCCTGGTCGACTACATGATGCTCAGAATAAGGCTCTCGAAATACCGTGCCAAAATAATAACTGTAGGCCTAAATAGTAACTCACTTTTATGAACTTCAGGTTAGCATAACATATAGCCTACACTCAAATGTCTAAACATGGTCACTGCATAACGTGATGACGGTATAGACGTAATAAAAGTGTAATGTATGTACTAACTGCAATGGCGAGGCCTTGGCGTGATGCTGTTGTGAGTGATGGGTGTTACATTTTTGTTCTCTTTTGTTTATTGTTGATTATTCCATAGAACCAGCCTTCGGGGAGGTGAACCAGCTGGGTGGCGTTTTCGTCAACGGCCGACCACTACCCAATGCCATCCGGCTCAGGATTGTAGAGCTGGCCCAGCTGGGAATAAGGCCGTGTGACATAAGCAGGCAGCTCCGGGTCTCCCATGGCTGCGTCAGCAAGATCCTAGCTCGGTACAACGAGACGGGCTCCATTCTCCCGGGGGCCATCGGAGGCAGCAAGCCGCGGGTCACCACGCCCACGGTGGTCAAACACATACGGACATACAAGCAGCGAGACCCGGGGATTTTCGCCTGGGAGATTCGGGACAGGCTACTCGCTGACGGGGTTTGCGACAAATTCAATCTGCCATCTGTCAGCTCGATCAGTCGGATCCTCCGCAACAAGATTGGGAATCTGTCCCAGCAGAGTCAGTACGAGTCGAGCAAGCAGGCTCACCCGCCACCACCACAGCCCGCGTTACCCTACAACCACATATACTCATATCCAAGCCCCATCGGAGCCACGGGGACCAAAGTGCCCACTCCCCCTGGCATGCACACCCTTCCCGGACACATGGCTATGCACAGGATATGGCCCTCCTCGCATTCGGTAACAGATATTCTTGGGATACGGTCCATAACAGAGCAACAAAGTAAGCATGCTTGCTGTTGTAGCCCATCCTTTGGAAAACAATTGTGTTTTTGAGGTTCTAGTGAAAAGGGCATAATGTAATTTCTAAGGATTTTGTGCACATGCTGTGCGTAGTAGGCTATAGTGTGTGTGTGTGTGTGTGTGTGTGTGTGTGTGTGTGTGTGTGTGTGTGTGTGTGTGTGTGTGTGTGTGTGTGTGTGTGTGTGTGTGTGTGTGTGTGTTGTATTTGCGTTATAACAGTTTTTCAGTACTCGTCTTTGTAGAGGCTTGAAAGCTGATATGATTTGTAGGCCTCTGCAAGGAGTGAGACCAAATAATATCTGACCTCCGGTTTGTTAGTGACGTGAAAGTGGGCTAGGAGGCGAGTGGCACTGTAGTTCAAACGTCTTGCGTAGAAACAGATGGTTCAGCTTGCACTAATAATTAAGAAGCGGATGTGGAATATTGGGTTGACAAACCAAAGCAAGGCGCAGTGGCGAGATGAACGGAATCAGAATTAGGTGTGCACCCAGTCTGCCATGAACCAGACATTTTGTGTTAGCGCTGTTACCAAACACATATACACATGCACATTCAAAAGTATAGCTATAGCTTCGATTTAAAGCTACTGTTTGCTATATGTCATTCGAGCCTGTACTGTGATATGCTACTGTTTGCTATAGTGCTAAAGATTAATGTTTTATTAAGGTAATTTTGATTGCGTAGATAAGACTATGCACATATTTGTAGCCTAACATGCAGGTAGCCATAAAACTTCTTCTTGCACTCAATAGCACCGCAACTGTTTTGGAAACAGTGAAACAGGATCCTCCATAAATCACTGTTAATGGTAGACAAGTTGTTGTGAAACCTTTTTTCTTCTTTTTTTTCTTTCTTTTTTTTTCCTTTCTCGGAGACAATGTTTCTTGTGGCAGCAGGGGAAGTGTTGTCAGTGGAGGGCCCTGTGCTACTGTCAGGATAGACTACCTAGCAGGACGGTGCCTTGCAGAAACATGCTCAGCATGACAGACAGTCCTTAGATTTTGGGAGGCCTCGGCGATTCTATATGCAAACTTTACTTGGTCAGTCTTAAACCTCTGGTTCGCAAACACTGGGTTGGGACCCATTTGTGTGTCGCAGACCCATTTTTATTGGTCCCTTTGTTTTTTGTTTTCTACATTTCTAATGATTATTATTATTATTCAAAATATTTTCAAAAAACATTCCCCAAAAAGCTATTTTTTTCATGAATTAAAAACTAATTTCATGAAGAAATCCATGAAAAATCAAAGAAATTCCATAAATAAGAAAACAAGTTTAAGAAGTAGGCCTAATGAAAATAGCCAATCTACAAGCTCACATCGCGGCGCTAAGCAACGCTGCTGTGAGCTTGTAGATCTGCTATTTTCACTAGTCTGGGTGCCGGGCAAACGTCTAATTTCTTTGGGTCACGAGCTAAAAGGTTTGGGAACCACTGGTCTAAACAATACAAAATGCGAGGCAGATATTTCATGGCGAAACAAGAAATTTGCACGGGGAGGAATGTGTTCTCAAAGGCTGCCTTTCTAAACAATTTATGCATTTCCAAATTATTAGCAGATGTTTGCGGCAGGTTTGGAAAGCCGAAATAAGTATGCCATCCATGCACATGACGTGAGGCCTCTTTTAGCGTCACAATCATTTCACCAGCCATATGATTTCATTAAAGAAAAATAACTGAACTTTTATGACAAACGACAGGTATGAGCGTGCCTATTAGCGTGTAATTGTAACAATCAAAACTATAGGCATATTGACTTTACTATATTAACTATCATGGGCTAATAGGCTAGGTGTTTTCACAATATTTTCAGCTTTGCTTATAGGTGTAACATACACGCGCGCGCACGCGTACACACGCGCACGCACGCACGCACGCACGCACACACACACACACACACACACACACACACACACACACACACACACACACACACACACACACACACACACACACACACACACACACACACACACACACACACACACACACACACACAAGAATACTATTTTCGAGGAGTAGGAGGAACAAGTAGGCTAGGCCTATCGAGGCTATTAAATAAGACACTCTTGAGTCGCATCATGTTACAACACTGCAGTGGTGGGCTCTGCTTTCCCCCATTCCTTTAACGTTGGGAGCCGTGTATAATATAATATCCATCACGCATAAAGGGGAAACGGTTAAAGTAAATCTAATTTGTCCCCCCACAGGAAGGCGTTTGGTGGGCTAAATGTTCCCGGCTATTACACGAAAGGGTCGTCTTACTGCATTCCGTTCATGAATTGGCCTTCAGTTTGATCAGCGGCTATGGGGCGCGCGTACGTTCGCGCACGCTGATTTCAGTATACGGGATGGAAGCGCTGATGTTTTGATTTCAGCAGGAATGGAAGCGGTGTTGTTTTGTACGGCGACGATGCTTACTATTCACACGACTATTCAGTCTCGTGCGGGAAAATGTCAAATGAATCAAGCAAAATGTTTGCTTATTATAGGCCTAGTAGTACTGTAGTAGGCCTATGTATGGTAATCTAATCTCTAGCAATGGGGTGCAGATCTGGGCCTGTGGATTTGCAAAGATAGCCTAAATGCACGATAACTAGAAAGCAGCGGTGTAAGTAAGTACATTTACTTAAGTAGGCCTACTGTACTTACGTACACTATTGAGTTATTTGTACTTCTTTACTTGAGTATTTCCAATACTTTTACTTCTAATCCATCTTCCAAATATTGTACTTTTACTCCACTACAATTATTGGAATTTAGTTTACTTTGTAGATTTAAATTATAATATTATTAAACATACGTTAGCCACGTTAGCCCTATTTTATACATTCTTCTAGCCCATCTACAAGCTCACAACACGTCGCAATCTCGCAATGTGACGCGTTGAGTGCTTGTAGATCGGCTATTTTCAAACATGTTTTACTTACTTTTGGTACTTACTTATACGTACATTTTCTGGCAACACTTTCATACTTTTTACTCAAGTACAATTTGAATTCCGGACTTTTACTTGTAACAGTATTTCTAGATTGCAGCATTGATACTTTTATTTAAGCACCTTTTTCCACCACTGCTAGAAAGTGTGCAGGTCTCTTCTTTATCTCTTCTGACTTCCCTTATCTCCTGTCTGTCTCTCTTCTGCCTCCAGTTAGTGACAGTCCGTGCTTTCCCAGTGCCAAACTAGAAGAATGGAGCGCTATAAACAGGACTAATTTTCCTCCAGCGAGCTCTACACTAGTCAATGGCGTGGATAACCCGCATTTAGAACCTGACGCAAAATACACACAGGTAAAACAAAAAGGATATCTGATACCTCTCATTTACTTATAGGGTTCCACTTTCGAGGACTAAATGACATAGCATGGAGACCATGGTGTTAAAAATGGCCAGTTAAGAACCTGGTAATTAAGGCTACGATCCTAATGCCAGGCTTAATGGTCTAATAATAAGTATATGGCCTGGAAAATTGTCTCGCGATATTAATCCATTCCTTGTGCAGTGCAGTGGGTGCAGGCACTCACTTTGTCATTTGTTCCAGTCCATGTTTGCTGGCTTGCTGGTCTCTATATGGAACATCTTTCACGACTGTTTTTAAGTGAACATACGAAATTATAAATACTTTTTTCAATTCTTTATTTTCATTTCGTTTTAAGGCAGAACTGTGTCTAAGCATAGGCTATGACTATACAATTAATTCCCCCCACCCCCTTAACAATTAACAAAAAATAACCACCAGATTTGTAAAAATAATAATAATTAAATAATTTAGGAAAAAAAGTATTTATAGCCTGTGTCCTATAAGAAGAGTCCTGTGAAATGGGCTAACTATTTCGAGCGTTGTAAATGTGCACATATTGCGTGACTATTCAAATCGCATGGGAAATGAAGCAGTCGACATACATTTAGTCATATCAAAAACTGCATTATTATTATTATTTTAAATACAACTGAAACATTTCAGTTTTATAGTTTCTAAATTAAAATAACGAAAACTGAAAATAAATGTATCTTAACTTTGTTTAATCCATGCAGAGTCTTTTTGAATCGATTTTCAATTAATGAGGCTTTTTGATTAGATGTGCAATTAATTTTGATCAGTGGGTATACGTTTACAAAACACATCTCAACAGGCCATTTAGATTTTCTGGAAACGACAACAAATGGCGGGCTATGATGACAGCTGTGCGTGCGCGCGCGCGTTTGTGTTAGTCAAGCATAATTATGCATAGATTCAACTATGAATGCGCGTGCATGGGAACATGTGTTGGCACATGTTTTTATTTTATTTTATTTTTTTCACATGGCACGCGATTCCTGATGGAGACACAACCATTTAAACAATTTCAGGCCACATAGTTTGGTTTCTACGCTCATTTTATTTTAAACAACATAAAGCAACAGATACACTATTCAGACATCGAGGGCGTGTGAAGCCTTCTTCAAAGTAATGGCACGAAGACATAACTGAAGACAAACAGCCTCGGTGGTTAGCCTACAAAACTATACAGAACAACGAGTTATAGTCAAGCATAAAATGCAGAAAATAACAACGATAAATTACAGGCTGCATTTCACGGCAAAACAAGAATGTTGCAACAAACTATTTCTCAAAAAGGCATATTATAGCCTAGGCCTATATAACATCTTGGCCCTTTTGCATCAGCCATTTTATCTGCTGCAATGTTGCCTAGACCTATTAGGCGTATGTGTGCAACATTTGAGAACGTGAGTGAAAATGTTATGAGTGGGTGAGACCGAGAGAAAATGACAGACATAAATCCCAACCGATGTTGTATGACAGTGGTTTTCAACCAGTGGTCCGGGGACCACCAGTGGTCCTTGAGGTGATTCCAGGTGGTCCCCAGCTATAAATGATGGAGAGTAGGTAACCAAATGGATGTTTAACTCTTCACCCGTAAGGGTCCATTTAATTTGGTTTCATTTTACACTATCAAGAGTACAATTATTGTTAAACATGTATTACTTAATTTAAAAGAAGTCTACACAATTAGAGAATGTAGAAGAATTGTTATTTTTGTTACGTTTGCCTGTTGTCTCTCCTATATGGTAATGGAACTTTGAAGAAAAAAAACAACAACCTTGGAATGAGAAGGGTTGAAAACCACTGTTTGTGTATGATATTGCTGCTTGTTGTATGCCAGACTATGTCTGATAGCAATTCTTTGGCGCATGTTTCACAAGACATCTTTGCTATCCACACACCCAAACAAGCTTATAAGCTAACATGCAGCTTATGTTTTTCTCTATCGACCTAAACGAGAACGTAGGGGCGACGAAAGATGTTCTAGGTCATTTGTGTCTCTTGGCGTGATTTCTAAAGGCCCAATGAGAAGTCGCAAACAGCCCCAGTCCAGTCTAAACGCCGACTGGCAGCCAGTTTGGCCGTAAGGCCTTCTAAAGAGGCGCTGCAATCAGATGCACCCTTGGGACCATCAGACGATCCTCATTTGAAAGAAGAATTGGATCATTAAGTTTCGATGCGGGGTTAATGTATGCGCATGAGTCTATGTAAACAGAGCCTGCGGCTCGGAAGTCATTCATAATGCCCACTTTCCGTCCCCGTGTCTCCAAAGGACTGAAACGATATATGTCAGACACTGTTCAAATAAACTACATTTTTTTAGCGGACGATTTTAGGTTGTCATTTCCCCAGATTAACATGCGTTAACGCCACATTTAGCTGATCGATAAATAAAATAATATGAATAATAATTCATTATTTGACATGGTTATACAAACATTTGTCAGGCTTGGTTTGAGTTGTCCTCGGCGCTGTTTTCCCTATTCTTTGACGATGGGTTGTCCCCGGGTCTAATTATTGTCAATCATGCAAGCGTTTTCATCTTCTTGACATCCAGTCTTCAGATGAACGTGTTGCCGTTATTTTGTTTGCCGTTGCTACGAGTTTTATAAATCAGGCTTTGATACTATTTGTGACAATTAACGGACATGGACATAACTCAATTAACAACACCATTTCGATTAAATTATAAATAGCCTAATGCCAATATAAGCCAAAGATGACGTGATCTTGATTACAGGCCGTTGGAATAACGCTTAAAATAAATAAATAAAATACACAATTTCATGTAGATATAATTATATCTACATGAAATTGTGCTAATAGGCCCACAAACCACTAATTTCCCCAACTCTTGCCTAACAGTCTACACATTTATATAATTTCATTTCTATCATGAAAACAGCTTAGGGGGTTATTTATTTGAAAATCTATGACTTTGATGAATGATGTAACACATTTAAAATCAATTTGGCATTTTGTGGAATAAACCAGCATAATCGGATCAATTTGCACAAACTTCCAAACACACCAACTGACACACATAAACACCCCCAGACAGATGCTTGTGAATGCACACATGAATGCACACACACACACACACACACACACACACACACACACACACACACACACACACACACACACACACACACACACACACACTGTATGTGAGCTATCTTAGCATTGAGCATAATGCCAGCAAATCCTAGTCAAACAGGACAGAGGAACAGAAAAAAGCATGCAGCTCCACCAGTGATTGTCAGTAGTCATAGACCACCCAGGAATAGAAATTCTGCCCCAATGTTGAAATGCTTTGTTGAATTCCTCCAGTTCAGTTTTGTCGCTCTGCCAGCAACGTTAGACCATTCATGGTGAAAGCCTCATGCTTGCCTCATTCTCTATCATATTTCAACTCTTCCTGCCTTTTCACTCCCAATCTCTTGTGACATTTGTATTGCGGTGCGCCGGTGCCCCCCACCCCAACCCTATGCCGACCCCGACCCCATCTCTCATCATCTGGCATGCATGGCACATTGCCACTTCTGTAGAAAGAACCCTGCATCTCAAGAGTCAACTTTTTAAAACATTGCGATCATAACAATAATATCCGGGAAATTGTGGCGTAACATTCCAAAACGGCATGTATCAATTTCACAAGAATCAGTCACATGAAAGAGTGACTATCTCACTTTCACATGTCTTAATATATTTATGATTATCGTTATTATTTTTGACAGGGGCCTTAAGAGAGACAGTCATTTAAGTATTATTCCAATAAGCTTTAATTTCATTTAGCAAGTGCTAAATGAAACTGTTTTCAAAATGTGGCATTTTGTTACCAACTCTGCACAGCAAAACCCTCAGTGTTACCATTTAGGCCAATTGAGTCAAATTAACACTGAGGATTTTGCTGCGTGGCTCCGAATCGGGTCTGTTTAGAGCAGCTCAGTCCATGAATGGGTTTCAGGAAAATGTTAAATAAATCAAATGACCAAGATTTGAGTAATGAGTAATCAGGAGACAGCAGTAAGATATTCAAGTTCTGTTCCTCTTACACTAACTTCTCTCCTGCATTCCACTCACTCTAGTCTACAGGTATACACTCAGAGTAAAATTTACACTGAGGTTTTTCTAGTGCACACTGCAGCTATAAGTCGTTTTGTGTGTGTGTGTGTGTGTGTGTGTGTGTGTGTGTGTGTGTGTGTGTGTGTGTGTGTGTGTGTGTGTGTGTGTACCAAAGTTGGGATTACTCACTTAATCCACTGTCCAAAGTGTAAACTGTAACTGCACATTAATGATGGGGCGTTCAGTCTTGATTCTTGAGTGGAAGGACTTCTCTGTGTGCAATATATTTCCTAATTTCTGAACTAGGAAGACAACTCACATTGCAAGGAGCTCTTAATTTTCAAGATGGCACCATTTTCGTCTGCTCGCTCTGCATCTCAGAGGAGGGATATCAGACACTTATCTACCAGTCCACCGATCATCATAGGGAATTCAGGCTGAAACTACAGCCTCTCTTTTCCTGGAAAGTTAGCATGCCCAAATATAAACCATTGTTCATTAATACAAAATAATAACAAAGTTTGAAATCGTGTTTGAAATGATCAAATGTATATACGATGATGTCACTGGTTGGCAGGTTTCTGAACGGTCCACAGCCCTCCTCCTCTGCAGAGCGAGTAGACTGAAATGGTGTCATCTTATAATGAGCTTTAACAAGGACTAGAAGATTGGTTGAAAATGGGATAAGGGGTCCTTTAGCAGAACTGATAGTCAACAAACCAAATATCTTCTCAGAGCAGAATGTCACCACAGAGTCTGACAAACAAGGATAAGCCCTTAAACAATTTCTTTAGAGAGTAGAGGTACACGTAATAATAACAACTCTCTTTTCCTCCGGTAGACGCTGAGTGGATTGCACACAGTGAACAGCTATGCCACAGCTCCCAGCATCCCTCCTTACCACCATCCCACCCAAGTGTCGCCCTACATGGGGTACAGCGGCACCACGTCGGCCTATGTGACCGGGGCCACATGGCAGCAAGCCAGTGGCAGTGCTCTATCTCCCCACAGCTGTGACATCACCACCCCACTGGCCTTCAAGAGCAGGACAGCCAAGCCGTGACGCCATTCCACCCCCGTCACGGCCTCGGCAGCAACTGTAAAGTCTTGACAACACCGACAGACAAGAGACAGGACATGGGGAGAGAGGAAGTGAGAGAGAGAGAGGGAGAGAAAGGGGTGGAGAAAGGGCCAATGGCTCAGGTCTGTCCGCTTCCGGCCTGCATCTCCTCATCACCACCATCATCATCTCCTCGGTATGCCCATGAAGGACCTATACACGGTACCAAGTTGCCCATGTTTGCGCTGGTCTCAAATGACACCAGATAAACACGGCCCAAAATGGGGACGGACCAGTCCTTTCATATCAAGTTAAGAGTGGCTCTGTTGTGTCGAAAGAGCTTCTTAGGAGGACAGGTGTATTGAAGGACTGACATGAATGCTACTACGACGAGGACATTTTTGCCATCCATCTTCTTAATTTTCTCTCAATTTCATTACTGCACACATATGCAAATGTCTTTGGGGGAAACAGTGGTAATGTATGACTTCATGAATAAGCCATGACAGAAGCGGGAGAAGTTTGCATTTAAGTGTTTCAGGGTGCTTATCAATTGTTAGTTTTTTAAATGTTTGTATGCTTTTTGGTTTATGTTTTTGATAAAAGTAACCGTCATATGGAGCATTGTTTTTTCCCCACTTCTCAAAAAAAATGTAGCCAGTCCAAGAGCTCCCAAGAGAAGTTCATGTTTATTTATTAGACTAAAGGTACGTTGAACGAAGTGCAATTAGCCTCACAGACAGCACGGGATTCTCCACGCACATTTAGACAAAATTGGCATTTGGTCTTATGTTTGAGTCGATAGCGTTAACAGATGAGCTGCACAGTTCCAAATGTTGCACAATGAAAATTGAATGTATCTTATATTAAATTGTTTTGATGTTACTGAGCTTTCTGAACCACTGACAGTTTTCTGGAAAATCATTAGCATCTTTAACAATTTTAAAGCGTGACGGTGGCAAGATGAAAGACGTCAAACATGGGCTACTTTAGGAAGAATATTTGCTTCCTTCACGCAACTGAAGCCGGGGTCAAATTCAATGCAGACAACACGCCTACGCTGCCTTTTTTTAGACTAGCAGGAAGCATAACGTGTAGGCTAATATCTGCAAACAAACAGTGGTGGAAAACGTACTCAGATATTTTACTCAAGTAAAAGTATCAATAGGCTACTGCAATTAAAAACACTCTGCTACAAGTAAAAGTCCGGAATTAAAAAATGACTTGGGTAAAAGTACAAAAATATTGGTATAAAAATTACTTAAAGTATCAAACATAAAAGTAGGCCTACTCATTATGCAGAATGTCCCATTTAAAAAATAAATGAATAAATAAAATAGCAGATCTACAAGCTCACAATGAATCACATTGCGAAGCATTGTGAGCTTGTAGATCGGCTATTTTCAAAAGGCCAAAATGTAGGCTATATAGGGTTCAAGTGGTTAATGTTTCTTTTGTAATAATAATCAATAATAATTAAAGTTTTCAAATAATTCTAATGGAGTAAAAGTAGCCTACAACATTTTCCTCTGATAGAATTGGAAATTGAAAATAGGCCTACTCAACTTGAGTAAAGTATCCTACAAATACCTCAAAAGTACTTAAGTAAATGTACTCAGTTACTTTACACCACTGCAAACAAACCACACAAAGTTGACTGACTTACCAGCGAAAGCGTGGCAGCCTAATTTAAGCTTTCTTCAATAGACCTATAGCCTATGATGTGCTTGCTCGTAGAATACACGACGACCAATGTTCGTCCCACTTCACTTCCACATGTCAAGGCCTGCTAGCCAAACTCATTGCTAACACTCATGGGGAAAGAAGGGCATAGCCTGTTTGCCATGGTCTGCTGCGCCTGGTGGTGGTGCAGGCAGCGGCGTCAGTTCAGAAAAGGCTAAGGTATGGCAACATGACTGGTGTAGCCATGCTGCCATACCTTAGCAACAGGCACAATGAAAAGTACATTTTATTATTTCACCCTGTAGCCAAGGTAGGCCTATAGCAGCTGCCATAGCTTGCCATACCCAATTGACGCCTCTGGGTGCAGGCCTAATTGACACCAGATAGAAGAATGCCTGCTGGGGACTGTGGGGAGTAGCCTAAGAAAAAAACTATCATCATAGACAAATCGTTTCATTTTATGAAAACGCCAAGGCCTTCGTGCCTTTAATTCTGTATTTTAAGTTGGACTCAAATTGGTGAGAATTATCAATTTATAAAACGAATAGCCTGTTAATAGGCCCCAGTATTATTTCAGAAAACGCAAAACTTACATATTAATTTCATAGGTCTACAACAGCTTAATTCTAGACTCCCAATTTCCAGAAGGGGAATATAATGGACTAGAGGCTAATAATAGGCTACCTCTATCTTGTCATTGTTAATGAAAGCCTTATGCCATGAATTTAAACTTGATATTATTTGTAAAGTGGCCCACTTTATAAATCACAGCAAATAATAATAATTGACCAGCCTATTTAAAATCAGGCTTTTCTAAAAACAGGACGCCCTGAAAACGCACAAACTGCATGCATGGGGCCCTTGCCTTGCATTTATAATTTAATAAAACCAACCCTGCAGTTAATTTACATAGTAGACCTATTATCCACCTGGCCAGGAGGGTGAGGGGATGGATGTTTTGGTTATGCCCCCACCAGCAGCCAGTGGTGGAAAAAGTACAAAAATGTTTTACTTAAGTAAAAGTATCAATATTGCATTATAGAAATACCCTGGTACAAGTAAAAGTATGGGATTCAAGATGTAGCCTACTTGAGTACAAGTACAAAAGTATTGGTCCCAAAATGTACTTAAATTAGGCTGTTTGTCTGAGCTTGCAGATCGGCTATTTTCAAATGGCCAAAAAGTATTTAGGGTTGAAGTGGTTAATGTATGTTTTGTAATAATAATCAGAATCTAGAAAGTAACTAGTAACTAAAGTGCTCAAGTAAATGTAGTGGCGTTACTGTACTATTTTTGGGTCAGAGACGTAGTCGAGTAGAAGTAAAAGTATTGATAATACTCAAGTAAAGTACAAATAACTCAATTGTAGTTAAGTACAGTACTTAAGTAAATGTATTGAGTTACTCTACACCACTGATGCCACCACCAGCACCACCACCCCCTCAATTCCTGCTGTGCTACAGCATAAACAGTCCCTCCGTGTGACAGTGTAAACAGTCCTCCCTCTGCAGGGGCTGATTTGAATTGGAAAGCACTCTCCCCCGCATCCAGTGGTCACGGACCGTTGCTCAGGGAGCCTAGTGTTTCTTTGACCGTACATGAACCACATCACAGGGACGTGCTGATCATACGCTCACCCTACCAGCCAACCCTCCCCCTGCTAACACCATCCGTCACGTTCAAATAAAAGTGATAGTTCAAGTTACCTACAACTCTCTCCATCGTGGCAGGTTCTTAAGTGGCCACGGTGTCTTTATTATAGTAAAACTATCTCTGGATAAGCCTGTCGTTAGTGGTGGACAAAGTACTCAACCCCAGAGTCAATGTGTAGATGGATACCGTAGTCCTGGTGGTCAAATATAACTCAACTACAGGTGAAAGTTCAGTTTGTACACAATTGGAATACTTGCTTTTAAAAATACTTATAGGTATGCAAAAGTAGGCTACTTGCTTTTTAAATACTTAAGTATTCAAAAGTGCAAATGAAAGTGCATTTTCTTTTTAATATCAATAGTTTACTTACTTTTTCAAAAAATATCAAGAATGAAAATACCAGATCTACAAGCACACAGTGCCTTGTATCGTGAGCTTGTAGATCTGCTATTTTCACTATATTTGACATAGGGCTAATACAGTGAAGTGGTTAATTAATAATGTTGCTTTCCACTTCCTAGAAATGTAGTATTGTCAAAATTAGGCCTACGATATTTGTCTTTGAATTCAAGTGGAATGAAAGCCATAAGTATCCAAAACAAAATACTAAAGTAAATGTACTTCATTACTGTTCAGTCCACCACTGAAAGTGGCCACGGTGTCTCTCTATTTTACTTTAGCCTCTCTGGATAGGCCTACCTGTCGTGATGTTTGCAAGCAACTTACAAGGGCTACAATGTACACACTTGAGTAGGCCAAGGCTTGTTTAATTTAAGTCACACAACAAATTTAAAGTGTGCAGGATTTTATGCATGGAGCAACCGTTTTAAAGGAACATGGAGCAAGAGAGAGTTTCTCGAAAGCGCGTAGTGTACCCAATCTGTGTTCTTGTACTGTAGTCTAATGTAAGTGAACCTTATGGAAGCGAGGTCTACAGGCATAAAAATAGTGGCAAACACGTGTTTATAATTAATGATGTTGAGTCTGACTTCAATGTCATATGGTTATCTTTACTTCTCCACATGCAATCAGAAGCGAGACAGTGCTTTTTTAGAGTAACACTGAACAGGGTACATAACACCACGGCAAAGCACTATGCTTTATGTATGTTCTTGCTCACTGGAGAAGTTTAAGGAGAAGCTGACAACAGCCAGATTATTTTCCCAATGCCTTAAAACAGCAGCTTTAACCACAGGTGAGTAAAACCCACACACATTTTTTTAGAAAAAGGAAAAAAATCAAATGTGCTCACAGCTTGTCTGGCTCGTGGCTCCTTGTCTGCTACTGTGGTGTGTGTGTGTGTGTGTGTGTGTGTGTGTGTGTGTGTGTGTGTGTGTGTGTGTGTGTGTGTGTGTGTGTGTGTGTGTGTGTGTGTGTGTGTGTGCGTGTGTGTGTGTGCGCGCATGTGTGCGTGTGCCTTCCATGTCTAATCATGCCAATACGAACCACTGCCTTCACCAGACCTATGCAGTATATACTGTACGTCTCAGGGCTTATTAATGCATATTAATCATTAAGTTTCACCCTGGCTCCATAGGAAAAGACAGGTCCAGCCACGTCCTGATTGCATGCCTGTCAGAGTGGAGCCAAGGAATGGAAATGTTGAAGTAGACCTATAAGGATGAGGAATATGTGGGATAGGGGTGCAAAGAAATTAGTAAGAAAGTGGGCGACGGAGATTGCCAAAGATTTATGGTCATCATGGTGTGCAAAGAATTAAGGTGAAGGGTGGTCGCTGTTACTACGCAATACATGTTACACACGGTACAGGTTGTCAAGACCCAAACAAACATATGCATTCAGCACTCCCGTACAGAGAGTGCAGGTTAAAACGTTTACAATTCCTTCAATCAGCAAGTCACAGTTGTTCGTCTATCAGCACCAGGCCTCCGGGCAAAAGAAAAACAGGAGTCTTTTCCATTTTGGCAGAGGGCAACTCCTCTCACTTTAATGACAAGTGTCAAATGAGAACCTGACTCACAGTGTGACCCATGACTGCTAGAGAAGCTTAAGATGGGTTCCCTAACAGTTTGGATTGTAATAGTCCATTAACCTGTTCTCATTAACCCATGACAAACATATTGGAAGTACACCATACAAATCTCTAACGCAAAATATATTTATTATCAGCATGGGACCCCACAATATAAATACAAAATCTGATTGTCCAATTCATTAATTGGGTATTTACAAAACTATATTGTGAGATTAGTACACACATTAATTAATCAAAGTCAGTGAAGTCAGGTGTTTATGCGGAGCATCCACTACCCCTGAGGTTGAGCAACAGAGTGTGTGTGTGTGTGTGTGTGTGTGTGTGTGTGTGTGTGTGTGTGTGTGTGTGTGTGTGTGTGTGTGTGTGTGTGTGTGTGTGTGTGTGTGTGTGTGTGAAGGGGGTGTATGTGTTGGTGTAAGAGGTAGCTCAGTTCAGGGAGTGTATATGCGTGTGTGCAGTAACCTCCATTCCTCAGTCGCATTTGAATTTCTCGGGGCTTGTTGTTTTAGCTTGCAGTCAGCTATGCTGAAGCACTGACTCATCTCTACAGGGAGAGCAAGAAGACTGACACGCCGTTGGCCAACGCAGCCACAATGGCTGACAGGTTCTCAAACAACAGTGGGCTCTAATGGCGTGGGGTAAGTGGGGTGGGTTGAAGAAGAGGTAAACTAGATGGAAGTGGCATGCCTCTATTGTAGCACTTCTGCAATCTAGAAATACTTCTCGCATTCAGTGCACAGCATGGCAAACACATGTAACACGAAAGCTCTCAAACACATGCACAGGAACCGTACACCTGTGAGCAGTATTTAGGCTTATGCTCATGCATATAAACATATGCACACAGGCACACGCAAAAGCACACACAAAAGCACACACATTCAGTCACTCACTCACTCACACACACACACACACACACACACACACACACACACACACACACACACACACACACACACACACACACACACACACACACACACACACACACACACACACACACACACACACACACACACACAATGGCGGGGGGGTATATTTGCTTTTAATTCGGTTACCAATACAGTGGAAAAATACAGTATTTTTCTTTTCTCTAAATAAAGCCATTTTTGCTTTTGTTTTGTTAACATAAGGTGACGATTTGAACATGATAACGTGATATGTAAAAATAACACACTTTCTATGACGTGTCAAATCAACAACCTAATTACCATGCCTTCCTATTTGTACTGACACTATACAAATTTGAAGCATGTAATAAATTACAAATTCATTTGAAAAATATAATCAGGATTTACACAGATAAACAAGGAAATAGATGATGATCCATTGTGTTCAACTGGACAAAATACAGACAGTTGTTGTGCTGGTGGTGATCGAGTTCTAAGCTAAATGTGCATGTTTATTGTCTATTCTAAATCACTTATTGTGTTTGTCAAGTGAAACCTATCCAAAGAACCGATTAAAAAAACATTGCATATTTAAAAAAAAGTACTGTAAATGTAATCTAAAAATACAGTTTTCTGTCTCCGAAGTCCTGAGAAATAAATATTTTTTCCCTTTAAATATTTTAGATTCAGTCTAGTTTCCCCAACAGCAATCTTGGTTAAACCTGTACCCTTACATGTCTTTCACGAGTATGAGTATGATTGGCACAATCAAATTGTGTGTGTGCGTGTGCGTGTGTGTGTGTGTGTGTGTGTGTGTGTGTGTGTGTGTGTGTGTGTGTGTGTGTGTGTGTGTGTACGTACATACGTACGTACGTACGTATGTATGTACGTACGTACGTACGTACGTACGTACGTACGTACAAGGACTGTCCATAATGGCCTGGTGCATACTAGATAAAAAATGCTTTGGACTTCATATGACACACTGGTAGAGCGGGTGGAGCTACCAATTCCGCTGCAGCCATCCAGACACATATTCATAAACCAGCAGCATCACAGCTCCACCTGAGTCCAAAGAAACGGGAGAGGTAGATTAGGTAGGAGGGTCGCTGCACTGGGACCTGGTTCCCCATCACACAGATGGGGAACAGAGAGTCTACAATGAAGCAAAATTCTGTGTCAAATAGTATTTACAGTGAAGAACTCAATTTTGTTTTAAATCACCGGATGTTTTTTGTGATATCAACACTGTCTTATTATATATCCTATCCTATTATTATATGTGACTAAGCCCCACCTATTTGGCTCCAGTGTGGCTTAAAACAAACCACATAAATGATCTGCAAATATTATTTGGCCCAGGGCTTCTTTAGTAGTGAAGCGATTTTGGGAAACCCAGCCCTGACTAATTAATGGAAATATTCCGTTTGCCAAAATAATGATTTAAAATTGCCCTCCAATTACAAAACAATCATTCAGACAATATCAAGACAAATTAATTATGAACCAATCTCAGCCAGCTGCGTCATGCCACCCAATATGAATCTTAATATCAGCATGAGGGCCAGATGAATGTTGTTCACTTTACCTGGTCCAAGCCTCATTATCTTTGGAACTAATCCCTTGTACAACGCCAAGTATCTGCAGAAGGGAGAAACAAGACTTTAAAATGATGTAACTGTACAGTACATACTGTACATACTGTACATACATACTGTTCAGTATGGCAGTATCAGTTATGGGAGACAGAGGAATATGGTTACGTGCGCATGTATGTGTGTGCATGTACATGCCTATACGTATAAATGTGTGTGTATGTGTATGGTGGCACAACTGGGGTGTGTGTGGAGGCGACTGCCTGCCTGGCGGCCAGCCTGTCTCTCACCCCAGCCAGGTACAGAGCGAGGCCTAATGGCCAGTGGCGGAGAGGGTACCTGCCCCTTAATGTGTTCAAGGTGATCAGTGGCTGGCCGCCGCCGCCTCGCGCTCCCCGTCCCACTGCCTGCCCCCGCCACTGGTGGCGTTAATAAGGCTCGACCCACTTCCTCCCTGGCTCTCTGTCTGATTAGATTGACCCGCGGAGCGCCGCGCGGCTCGTTAGGGCCTGCTTAACGACGTCTCCCATAGGGACCACTAATTAGCTGCGACTGTGTTGTGTTAGAGCAGGGGGACTGGATGTGGCGGAGGGGGCACCCCCTCTCTGCACCCCTGGAAAGACGGGGCTTTCGGTGCCATTTCTGTGGAGCGAGGCCCCAAGGCTTCTTGTGTCCACTAACGACAAACATCACATTGGCCCACGTCTAGTAGTGTGTGCACTCGCAAGCTCTTATTTCCTCGTCTAGGAGTTCTTTATCGTGCATGATTGTTCTGGGGTCAAAGGAGTCTATTGTTTGCATATCTAATGCTCACACCATTTACTACTGGAGGTGTATGGCTATACGTTTAGATACTGTACATAAACATTTATGTGACAGATCATGGCAAATTCCCATATTGCATGAAATGATAGAAAAATAATAATAGTCCAGCCATTTTGTGATGACATATTCACTAATCTACTACTTTTCAATGGATCACAGAGGCTTGGCGGCCAGCTTCTTTACGCAAGCACTTCTGCTGTAGGCAGGGGAAGTTAACCGCTTGCCAACAGCCAAGTGATGGTAAACACTGGTGGTGGCTGGTACAGTTGTGTACTTCTCCAGTAGACAACCACCATTTTAGAATAATTTCTCTGTTTGTCTGCTGGAGTGGTGGATTCTCCATCACAGAGAATATGGATCCAATATTTTGGACCAAGAGCTATATATGGTGTTGGTCTTCATAAATACAAAAAAAGAAGAAGAAAAACAACAAAAACAACAGGCTAAACATATATATAACTAAAGATGGAGATATCAGCTTTTAAAATGGCAAACCAAAAATTCCCCTCATGGGTCACAAAGTACCAGTAGCAATAACCAGTAAGACGCTTAATGGCGAAAAGCGACCACTCACGCCATGTCTTGGCCATCTGGCCAGTGATGTATATCGGATGTATATTGGATACCCATATATGGAGACCCCTGGTACCCATAGATATTCACAGAAATGGGCTTAATATTGATGACATCAGGGATCTCCATATATGGGCATAAAAGGGATTTGGTTCCCCTGGCATCACAGGGATCTTCATATCTCCATATATGGGCATTAAAGGGATTTGGTTCCCCTGGCATCACAGGGATCTCCATATATGGGCATAAAAGGGATTTGGTTCCCCTGGCATCACAGGGATCTCCATATCTCCATATATGGGCATTAAAGGGATTTGGTTCCCCTGGCATCACAGGGATCTCCATATATGGGCATAAAAGGGATTTCTCCTAGTAAACTGTGACCTTTGGTCGCAATTATGGGAGTTGTGGTGAAAATTGCTCGCTAACAAACACACAAACTGGACCATAAGATTTCAACTTTGAAATGGTAAAGCTTAAGCTTCAGTTAATGCTATGAACAAAATCTATTTCCCCATTTTCCATGGCCTTTGACTATGACCAAACTGCAGCGGCACAGGCACTTAGGCTCTAATTGTAGCCTAACAGCACATTGCGGGTTCGGGTTTGAGTCCTGTTCACGACGATCTTTGCTGCATGTCTCTCCATGTTTCCACCTATCTCCACTTAGGCTATCAATAAAGGCAAAACAGATTAAAAAAAGAAAATCCAAACAAAAATGAAGTATAGGACAGGAGATGCTCATACCCTTCCTCACGGTACACCAGGGCCATGGTCTGGAAACAGGTGCGGTACTTGATCTCTCCTGGTACAGGCTGAGGACCTTGGATACGGCTCTTGGCCACATCGAAGGGAATATTCACACAAGAGGAAATAGTGCCCGATGTCAGACCAATGACAAACTTCCTCATAAACTCCAAGGTGGGATCCTAAGATGAGAGGAAAAACGGGATGAGTGAAGTGAGGCCTGGCAGTACTTTGCTGCAAGCCAGTGCCACGTGCCAAAATAGATTATATACAAGCGCGATGCGTTGTGAGTTTGTAGAGCTGCAAATTTTGGCGCATGAGACTGTGCGCAACGAAGTATAAATCAAGCCTTACACCTGCATGAACACACATGGATATAAATATAAATACTGTATATTGTCGCTGCCAGGTGGAAACCATATGCAAAACCGTATGCCTTTCAGGAAATGGTTAAAAAGAAGAACCTGTGTTCGAATGGATCCAATGTAGTTATATAGTCACATGCTCTTGTTAAAACCTTTCATTGGTTAAATGTTTATAAAACACATGACTAGGGCTGTCACAATTATTACATAATCGTCTAATCGTGATTATTTTTCATAATCGTCATAATCGTTTCCATGTCAAAAATATTGGAAATAGCAGATCTACAAGCTCACAACGCGTTGCATTGCGACGCGTTGTGAGCTTGTAGATCGGCTATTTCCACTATCAATGTTCTTTTTTAAGTATATATTTAGGTTATGTGTTATATCTACCATGTGCAACTTCAAAGCCTAAAAGCCAAACAGAAACGTAATTGTCAACGACAAAAACACAATTAAATCGTTAATCGTAATTATTTGAGAGAAAATGTATCGTCATGTAAAATGCCATAATCGTGACAGCCCTACACTGATGAAGATCAGGATCAAAACGTTGGCAGACAAATAACGTCTTTGTACCCACTTGGGTGTGCAGGCTCTCTATCCTTGTGTGAACTAAATATTTACAAAACCCACAGACAGACATAACCCAACTTTCACTTTCAAAAAGTTTAAAAACTAGACACAGCAGCAGATATACCAGCTTGTGGCGCTTTGTGAATTTGTAGATCGGCTATTTTCACTACTTTTAATTGATTAAAAAAACATGTATCTTCATAAAAAGTGAAGAAAGATACAAGGCTTCTGATTTGTATCTTGCGTGTCTGCGTTCCACATGCATGATTCTTTTTATTGGAATGGATATTTCAGGCGAGGAGGGCTGGTGATAAATCTGGCTGCACAGTATCAAAACGAAAATAGCACGTCATACCTGAGGTAGTGAAATATAGGGTAAAGTGAGCACATGGGGTTGATAAAAGGAAAATCAGAGATAGTATGAGTTTGTGGCAGGGGGAGAGAGAGAGAGAGAGAGAGAGAGAGAGAGAGAGAGGGCAGGGGGGAGGGAGGGAGAGAGCATGACGGGGTCTTGAGCATATGATTGCAAAGCTGGCATGAAAGCCCTGATCATTTTATGGTAGCGGGGGGCAGATTAGTGCTTCCTGACTGCATTGCGGGTTTCTGATTGGCTGAGCAGAAGCACATGTTCTCTGGTTGAGGCTGAGAGAGAGGATTTATAAACAGGGTTCATGCAGGCAGACTGGGGAAGGCATATGGGGACAATTTGGGTAATTGGGCTGTGACTCGGCACAGGGGTATTACTGTACCAAAGAAGCCCAGACTTGGAGAGCTCTGACAGCTAATTGGCCAGGATATTTTTACAAATGACAGCAGCCTCTCTGGTCCAGGCCTTTCTCAAGACGGCTGGACACCCTGAGAGCTGCGCTAAATCAACAGCTAATCCCACTTCTAGGTTTTTTTTTTCCCCAAGTGAGATGTACACAGTAAAATCCTCAGTGTTAATGTATCCATTTGTTGTAACTCAGAGAGTGTAGATATGTAACCAAATGAACCCTTTACGTGTCCATTCGGTTACATGTGTGCAATCTTAGAGTCACATTAGCACTCAGGATTTTGCTGTGTTCATGGGGAAGAGAGGCAGTATAAGTGCATCCATCAAGTGACATGCTAACAGCCTTGAGCAAACATCTCCTCGCACATATTCACTTCTGAATGACGCTAGTATGCCACATCTCGCTCGCGTATTCAAATGGCGATATGGGAGAGGCCGAGACTTGGCCTGCCGAATTTGACTACGGACACGTTTGAGTTGCAAGCTCATTGATCACGTTGCTGACAAAAGTATGTGGAGGGAGCCCATCATCGGCCTAATCCTCGAAGCTGCCAGAGGCCACAGCATCAATTCTACCCCGCGTATACAGTGGTCATAGTCACAAACTCCAGTCACGTCTCCTGTAAACTCCTTGGGCAGATCTTTATGCCCATATGTGGTGTTCCGAGTCCAGGCCAGTCTCGCGTAGCCAGACAAACGGAGATCCCTGCCTACAAATACTGTACATCTGGTGACTCTAAATTCAATTTACAGTAGTTGCTTGAACTGTGTGTAACCAATTTGGATATTGAAAGAAAATACTGCATTGCAGAGGACATTGGAACGTTCGTTCATATTGGGACCGTGATATGATTTGTTCTTACAGCAGTGGGTGTAAGTTCGTTAGCGGCCATGTCGGCGCATTTAGTTCTAGCAACTACATGACTAGATGTCACCAGACATATTGCTATGCGGAGATCTACGATCGTCTGGTTATGTGAGACTATGTCTATCTTCTTGATATGTCAAAGACCAGGTTTACGCTTATGCTCTAATACAACAAGTGTTATTAACTCTTAGAGTGGACAATGTAAGCACATGGACCAAAATTTGTATACTAAATGGATAAATGAACACTGAGGATTGTACTGTGTAAAAGCAATTCTATCAGTCAATGGGCTAGGTGATTACAATTCATGTATGATGACCATTTCTCTGTGATTGTCAGCGTCATACTTTACTGGAAAAACGTTGAGTCCTGCAGCGATCAGGGCTACCACAGCAAATCCCACTGTGAAGAACGGTACTATTGTCTGCTTCCAATTAGTTCATTGGAGTTAATCTAATGCTCCAGTTTGTACATGTGGAACTGGCGTATGGTAACGTTTCCATTAAACAAAATTAACTTTTGTTTGGGCCATCAGGCCCTGCCGGATGTGTAATCTGAGACTTTGAGGATGTTATGGAGCGCAAACAGACGAGGTATTAGTGGGATTGATCTTACAAGCTCCTCTCTGATTTTCTTCCCCTCCCTCACCACGGTAACTCAGGCCAACCAATCATACTGTCAAAAACTCGCTATTCCCCACAGGCTAAGTGGTTAGGACACGTGGATATCATATACACAGAGGTTAGTTCAAAGTTACTTAAGTCCTGTGTGTTGCACAATGTGTAGAAGATTGTCAGTAACACTTCTGGCGTTTGGGGCTCCATTGCCTGCAATACTCAATGCTTGAGTGTGGATCACTAGCATCCTTTAAAATTGCCCTAAAAAACCACTTACAGGCAGCAGCCGTTCACAACTGGTAAAAACCTAGCCCAACCCTACCCTCCCTGCCCCTTCCTTGTATATACTGTACATACTGATTGTTTAGACTTACTGTTACCTGCCCCTTCCTTGTATATATTGTATATACTGTACTTACTGATTGTATAGACCTACTGTTTTCTTTTTTTCTTTACATATCTACTGCATAGTACTGTGTTCTATTTGTCTGTCATTCAATGTTATATGAGATACTTTAATGGTTTCCTGTTGAAATAAGCTTAGTCTTTTCATGGATCTCCTTTTAGTAGACCTTGTACCAGTGAACTGTACCGTCATGAATCTGTACATTTTCCTATGCAAACTTCTAATAAAGCCTTCAATCAATCAATCAAAGTATGGAACTAGCACTTACTGTATAGGGATACTGGCTGGCTAAACCAGCCACCTATGGCTATGCTAAACACATAAGAAGTATGATGCTGTGATGGTTTTAAATGTAAAAATCAATCACAACATCAGAATTCTTTTTTTATGCTTACTTCCTAAAAAGGTTGTTACTTGCCCCATCAGACCTTAGTTAGTATGGTTCAGTGATTTACCACTTAAACCTGATGTGTACTTCAAAGCACGACAGTGTAGCATGGCAAACACAATATACAAAAACAAATACAATCAACTAGCTCACAAAGCACTGCATCACAATGCGTTGTGAGCTCATAGCTTTTGATGTTTTACCGGGCTGGCAGGAATGGCGTCCTTGACATTGAAGTAGAACCCAAAGTAGATCATGTTGAAGACACCATGGCGACCCAGTGTTGACGTTAACCCTTTATTGAGTCCTCGTAGTCCAAAGCCGTCAGAGTTGATGATGTGGCGAGCTTGCCTAAATGCGGAGGGTTGCTGTGTTGGGAGTGAGAGTGTGTGTCAGAAACAAATCCTCATCTGCTTTTCTCTTCAGTTCTTACCAAGCAAAGGCTGATGCCATGTCATTTAGAGGTGTTATCATAATACCTCAATATTGACATGTTTTCGCTACATAGAAGAATCAAGAAGGTTTTATTTGTCACTAACTTATACAAGTACAAGGCAAGCAGCAAAATGTTGATGGGACTTGAAAAATGTGCCTACATTCTGCCAAAAGTAATATACAATGAAAACATTTACAACTAGAAGCAGTGCTCTTCCGAGCACAGGTCTCCACCAGGCCAGGCGTCCTGGTGGTGCTACTGTATAATAGGCCAATGTAAAAAGGGTGGCATATGTTCTTCACCTTAGACCTTTCATGGCAATCGAACGCTGCATGCATGATTTGAGGAATTGTGTTCCAAAAATGTGTTTTGCTAAAGTCTACCTGCTGGTGGCGCTATAACAGGCCAATGTGAAAAGGGTAGCATTTGTTCCTTGACATAGTGGGAATATGTGTGGCAAATTCCACGGTAATCGCAAGCTGCATTGATGATTTGAGGCATTTTGTTCAAAAACGGAGCAATCCTGCAAACTTTGGAAGACAATATTAGCCAATCAGGATGGAATATGAAATATCCATATCCATAAGACGGATCAGACTTGATCACATGACCATAGAGATACTGTGTACTGATTTGTGTTATTTTTTGAGAAAATCTGAAGGAGTAATATTCAAAAATGTGTTTTACATAAGTTGGCCCAAAGGTGGCGCTATAAAAGGCTGATGTGAAAAATCAGGTGAAAAGGTTTTTCCTTGGCCTCTAGGGAGTGTGTGTACAAAGTTTGACACTGATCTGTGGAGTTATAGGTAAAAACACAAATTGGCCTGTTATAGCGCCACCATGGGGCTGATTTGAACATTTTGACGTGGCATTTCTTCCTCGGCCTAGTGGGAATGTGTGTGTGCGATTTCATGATAATTGCACTTTGCGTTTGTGGTTTGAGGCATTTTGTTCAAAACGGCTCAATCCTACAAACTTTGGAAGCCAATCTTAGCCAATCAGGATGGAATATGCAAAATCGGACAGATCCATGTCGATCACATGACTGTCGAGATACTGTACTGCCTACCGATTTGTAGGATTTTTGGACAAAATCTGTAAGAGTAGTGTACAGAAATGTGTTTTGCGAACATCGGCGCTAAAACAGGCCCATTTGAAAAATGTGGGTCAGAGGTTCTGAATTGGCATCCAGGGAGTGTGTGTGCTCATTTTGGCAGAGACCGGGCCAATGGCGACTGAGATTAGGTGGTAAACTGTGAGAACGCACGGACGCACGCACGCACGGACGGACGGACGGACGGATGGAGGGGAAAACATACTCTCCCCCATGCCTTTGGCTGGTGGAGACAATAATGATAAAATACTTGATATAATGTCAGAAGAGTTAGTTCAACAATGTATCTCCATGTTTTACACATTTTCTGAAACCAGATCTTTGATTTAAACACGAAGCAAGAGAGGGAATATAATCTTAAAATGGAAATGCAAAAACAGATTCTGTGTGTTTAAACAAATTAATACATTGAGGTTACAAGGCAAACCATTGTTCCCCACCTCTTTGAAATTATCTCTGTTGGCCTGCAGGCTGACTTTCACCACTTCAAATGGGTTGACGACCACCGCCTCTGTCAAACCTGACCCTAATCCAGCCAAAGCCAGCACCTGATGAGGGGAGATGGAGGGGGGTTCATGGGTACAATTGAAAAGTTAAAACACTGTCTGCAAACAGCTAGGAAGGTTCCACCGGCCTTTAACAGACAGAGGCAGTCTTTAAGAAAAAAACCCGAAACAACAACATTATTGTTATTCATAAAATTGCATGTGTGTTAAATAAATATTTATTTAAGAATTTGTTGCCATGGAGGGAGAAGGAGGAGGGGTCTCCTCACTGAGTGAAAGTGTCACGAAAGCGCTAGACAAACGGATGAACAGCAGCAAGGTAATGCTAATGTGAACAACAAAGAAAGGGAAAATAAACAGTGAACGCACTAAAGTAACAAGGACTTGATTCTGAATTGCGGTTTTGTTCGCAGGAACTTGTTCCCCAAGTTTCTGTGTCTCCTCTAGGGTGGTCATCTGTCTCTGTCATGGCTGCCATTGTGAGCGTTTGACAAATGTCAAGGGAACAGGTAAGAGGAAGGAAAAAGGTGAATGAGAGGAGACAGAAGGAATGAGGAGGAAGTAGGAAATCAATCAAGTTGCATGATCTATTATATAATGGTCAATGTTCAGCATGAATCACTTAAACCCTATATACTTCGTTGTACGCTAATAGTGAAAGTAAGTGATCGACAAGCTCACACTGGTTTTCAACGTGACACATTGTGCGCTTGTACATCGGCTATTTTTGCAGAATGTTTGCCTATTTTTGCCAAATCTTTGGAGAATGTTTATCTGTCTGTCCCAGGATATGGACTGCTTCAATCTACATTTTATTTGCAGGTTTGCTCAGGGGGAAGCAATATATAACTTTCCTTGACGGCAAGGGCGCTGAAATCCATCTCGAGTGACAGGTGGTGATAAATAAAGATGAACCGTACGTAAATGTCTGGTATGCAGTCGAAAGACGAGTGTATGTTGCAACACTACCCACTGTATGTATGGGTAGTAGAGTGTTGTGCATGTGCATGATGTGCGCTATGTGGGGTCACAGTTTGCTATGTAACAGTATGTAGGGGTGCGTGTGCTCTGCTGGCCTGAGGAAGTGTACAGGCACGTGTGTGTGTGTGTGTGTGTGTGTGTGTGTGTGTGTGTGTGTGTGTGTGTGTGTGTGTGTGTCAGGGGGGAGGTGTATTATGGGTAGCTGTGTAAATGAACCGTGGATGTGAGAGTGCCTATCCACATTTGTGTGCAATGTGCATGCCCACACGTGTGGTGGCACATTGCAGACGGCTGCATCAGTCTATGTGCGCACGAGTATATGCACGCGCTAAGCAACAACATGTTTGCCGTTAGTGTGCGTGCGTATGCGTGTGTATGCGTGCAAGCGAGCCTGTCTGTGTGTGTCTGTGCTTGCATGTGCATGCGCACATGTGTGCTCAGGGTGTGTGGGTGTGTGTGTACAGTATGTGTGTGTGTGTATGTGTGTGTGGGGGGTGTCAGGAACGTGTCCGTACCTCATTACTCATCGTGCTGTCAGAGCCCCGGGACCCATCCTCCTAGACGTGCCCCGGTGCTGTTTATACAGCCAGCAGGCCCACTGGCCACCGGACTAATGCTGCATTTGTATTATTACTGTGCGCGTCCTCATTAATCAGAGTGAGGCTATTCAGCTGCACCGGGTACAGAATGGATGGAGGTGGGGGAGAGAGGGAGAGAGAGAGAGAGAGAGAGAGAGAGAGAGAGAGAGAGAGACAGACAGTCAGACAGACAGACATACTGTACATCAGGGTTCCCCGATTAGTTTTCCCCAAGGGCCGAATTATGTCTAGGGTACCAAGCCGAGGGCCACAACATTGCAGGGGGCGACGGTGGTGTTCCCGCTACTCCAGTGACAGTTCAGATATCGTCGTTGTCGGGTGAAAATCTGGTATGTCCAAAACCGTTCGTTTTGTATTAATCATTTTAAAAATGATTTAAACTAGTGAAAACAGCAGATCTACATGTAGATCTGCTGTTTTCACTACTTTTGTGCGACGGCCTCGTATGATGAAGCAGGGCTTTACTTTGTGAAAGAACGTACCAATTTGAGATACGAGGTTTCCACCCAACAATGACGATAATATACTAGTGTTGTTGCTGCTCTTATACCACCATTATTACTGGGGTTGGTGGGGGCCAGACAGTAGCCCCCCGCGGGCCGCAAATGGCCCGCGGGCCGCCTATTGAGGAGCCCTGCTGTACATACAGACAGATAGAGAGAGAGAGACAGTATCAGAGAAGGGAGAGAGAGGGAGACACAGACAGAGACAAGGTAGATACTGTAGACCTGGGGTCTTCAACGTTTTCAGGACCCCTTAGTTGAGAGAGATATGAAGCAGAGACCCCTACAACCTCCATATAGTTTCATTGTTTGACAGCACAATCGTCAGTGTATTTTTGGATTCATGTCGATTTGTGTTTTTCAGATATTTGACTCGTCAATACTTAATAAACTTGACCTTTCACTCTGTTCTTTTCCCTCTCTACATCAAAGCTCTTTGCCGAAAATAGACGATCTACAAGCTCACAACGCCTCGCAGCGCGGGGCATTGTGAGCTTGTAGAGCTGCTATTTTGGCTAAATATGGACTATGGAATATGGACACTAGGTTTCAAGTGGTTAATATAAAAAAGGAGAAAAGAACTTTCTATCACTCAAAGATTTGGAAGACCTCCTGTAGTGACTCTAAGGACCCCCTAGGGGTCCCGGACCCCCTGTTGAAGACCCTTGCTGTAGACAGAGAGACGGGAGAGACAGAGAGAGAGAGAGAGAGCACTGAGCGGGATGGGGGGGTTTAGTGCCATTCAGGCCAAAAAATCTGTAATTCAGCAGCACTAATGAATGATCCAATGTGATTACTGTACTTCATACTGCTTGAAAAGAAGGTGAGTGAAGAAGGGGAGGTTATTGGCAGAGTGAGTTCCCTGGGGGAGGAGATGCATGATGGATGTGTGGATGGGACAGGTAAACATGTCTTCTCCGATGACTGTGCAAACAGAGCCGAGGATGCGCGCCGCGCTGGGACGGCCCGGGCATTGTGAGGCGAAAGCCGGCTTGTAGGAACGGCCATCCATCATGGCTGACACTTGGCTGCCACCTGAATAGGTGTGTGCATGTGTCTGTGTGTGTGCGTGTGTCTCTGTGTGTGTGTGTGTGTGTGTGTGTGTGTGTGTGTGTGTGTGTGTGTGTGTGTGTGTGTGTGTGTGTGTGTGTGTGTGTGTGTGTGTGTGTGTGTGTGTGTACGCAGGGGTGTCACACCAAATTCTGGGCCCTGGGTACAAGGACTCACTGCGTTATTTTGTGCTTTAACTAGGCCGATTGAAAAATAGCAGATATGCAAGCTCACAGCGTGGCTAGGAGCTTGTAGATCTGTAGATCTTTGGAGGTGTTTCTATGTCAGTTGTGCTCAAACCTTTTCATGTGAAGGACCTCCAAAATGATTTTTGGAGAAATTTGGACCCCCCATCTCAAAATATTTAGTTCCAGGGAGTGACCCCCCAGGGAGTTCACTTAAAAAATAAATGTTCACAACTTTTCAAAAATAGTAGATCTACAAGCTTGCAGCGAGGCACTCGGTGCCATATCTGTATATTTTTCAATAGCTTAAGTATAAAATAATTAGGGCCCCTCCACCTTGGGCCCTGATAACTCAGTCCCAGTCCCCCCCCCCCCCTCTTGTGACGCCCCTGTGTGTGTGTGTGTGTGTGTGTGTGTGTGTGTGTGTGTGTGTGTGTGTGTGTGTGTGTGTGTCTGCACGTCAACCACACCCCCTCATGAATCGCAATCCGTCTTGCTTACACCTCCTGACTCATTACGCTAGAAATGGAGATTAGTCAAGAAGGATGCGGCCACCTGCATCTTCGTGATGTATTGTGCGGGTTCCCTTCCTGGTTTGCACAGACAAATGCATTGTGTGCGTGCGTTTAGGTGCAAAGATCAGGCTTGAGTGTGTTCAGGTGTTTCTGCATGTCAGACTCACCAGGGCAGGAGACAAACCGGTAAGGTTCATCAGCTTCTTGTACTGCTCAAAGGTGAAGAACTATGAGGGAAAGATGAGAATAAATGAGCTGTCAAAAGCCACTGGATGTTCACAAACAACATTTAGCAGAATAAAGCTTCCTTCGAGAGAACACTTGGGCAGGGGCGTCAATTGGGTATGGCAGGGGTATGCAGCTGCCATACCCTGGGTCCAGGGTATGGTATGGTCCAGTCCAGCTACTTTTAAATATAAATCCATGAATGTCTCTTTGTCTATCTGTGCTGGTTATTACGTTGTTAAATTACAGTAAAATAACCACAAACTTTGCACGCGTGCAAGACACCAGTCACGTTGCCATACCTTAGCTTTTTCTGAACTGACGCCACCGCACTTGGGCCCGCATCGGGTCTCAAATAGAGTAAACGAACTGATGAACAACATTACGCAGTACTTAGCGCTTCACACCGTACTGTCAGCCCCGAGAGAGGCATGTTTCATGTTCACTGTTTAAGGGGAGACGCATTCCCTGATTTGTTTGTCTTAGCAAGAGGGCAAAAAGCCCGCAAAGGCGTTTTAATCGTAGGTTTAATTTGCTTTAATTCCCTCGCCCCAGACACTGCTCACCACCAGCCGGCTTTTGTTTGCCATGCGAGCAATTACCGCCATCCTCTCAGTGTTTCAGCGTGTTTACATCCAACATTTCACACACCCTCTGTCTCCAGTATCTCATTATATGGCAGACCCATGCCAGGTAGCCGCCCCCAACCCACCCCGCATCTCCAGTCACCTCGTTACGCGCCGGCGGGGGCCAGAGAACGCCGCACAGCAGCCAATAAGCCCCCCGAAACCCGACAGACGGTGGCTTGCGTTAAAATGTCTCGCCACGGTTTACAGTAATGCTTGTAGATCAATATTTGGCCGTCCTCCAGAGCAAACGCGACGAACAGGAAAGACAAACACGGCACATGGCGTCACATGTTTGATCGCCATGTGTGCTGCATGCTCACTGGAGCAGACGCGAAGGAGTAAAGTTGTGTGTGTGTGTGTGTGTGTGTGTGTGTGTGTGTGTGTGTGTGTGTGTGTGTGTGTGTGTGTGTGTGTGTGTGTGTGGTGGGGGGTGTTCATATAGTACTGTAGGTACTTCCTGGTTGTGTAAGGTAAATAGACTATGTTTTGCTTGTACGGGCTAAGGACTTGATTGTAGGTTCATTTATCCTACCTTAACTGCTCTCTTTGGAGTCTCTGCCAGGATTGGGGGAAGGATTCCCTTATAGAAGCCATAGATTCTGCAAGGAGATGGAAAATAAACAAACAGAGGAATCCAGTTAGAATGTCGGGAAACAAAATAGAGCTTTTGAGGGTTCATTTTGGAACCGTCCCGGTAGATATATGATTATTCTTTTGGATCCTTTTCAAATGCACTCAACTGTCTCATACCCCTATTGAATGCTACATAAAAACATATCTGAGTGATCTACCACACAATTGTACATGAAGCCGGTAATCTGAATAAGTATACTTCTAGAGCAGTGGCTCCCAGGCGTTGTGCTGAGTCCAGGTGTGGCTTGGGATTCTGTGATAACCACACATTATCAATCCAATATATATACAAACAAAACAACATTAGTATAACCTGTCTGGTTCAAATGGGATTTCTTGCGCTTTTATATCATTTCCAAATCAATATATATACGTTTCAAATACCTTTTTCTATAATTTTGTTAATACATATTTCTTTTTCATAAGTTTTATTTGGCGTTAGTACATAAATATAAGCGTTTATAGAGGCTGTGTTAAGGGGAACACCCACCGGCTAAGGACAAAACAAAACATTTTTCACAGTGCAACGGCTGGAAATAGAACAGTGGCGTATCGGAGCGGGGGGGGGGGGGGGGGGGGGGTAGGCGTGGATGCGCGCCTGCGCACATCTGACGCAGCCGGTGTGGGGAGGTTCATTTAAAATAATGGGGGTGGCTGTATTGACTCGTACTGTCCGCATGTGTGCCGATGTGTGTTCCCCTTGATAAAGGCTTTTTTGTTATTATACAGTATATACGTATAAAGGACAGGAGATTTTCACGTATCCTTTGGTGTGCCTTGTGTGACAGCACGACCACTGTTCTAGAGCACCTCTACTGAACCAACCAAATTATAATCACGAGGAAGTGTTTTGGAATCAACATTAGAATGATAAAACTTGGCCAGACATAACAGAGGGGAAACAGAACAGAGAAAGGTTATTCAAATTATTAATTGTTCCTTTTTTTACAAGGCTGTCGACCAAAGTCGGTCAAGGGTAGAACGGGGACACCTGAATAGTGGCCATTATGGTGAACTCTCATTCTTGTTCCCTACACGGGAGACGCAACTTGTATGTTCCCTATTTTGCTAACAGAGCTCAAATTGTGTTGTATACACATTTCAGGAAGTGCATGCTTGTGCAATAACACATTTTGTATAGAAACACACACAATGTGTATGTTGAGACAGCATTTCTCAACCTGCTTTGGCGTAGCCAAGCGGTCACTTGTGCATTAACGTGACTTTCGATTGCTTTGCTGGCACTCCTATCAGTTGCTACGGCAATAACATCATTCAAAAGTATTTGCAAAAAATGATGTAATAAATTGTGACGACAAACAGCAACACCTGAACTACCACATGCTTTATCTAAAGCACCTCAACTACTGCTCTTTTGCTACCACAAGCTTTATCTAAAGCACCTAACAGTAGCCTACCATAAGTAACATTTTCAGCATAGCTGGAACCGGTGGATGAGGGCAGGGGTGTCGCACCAAATTCTGGGTACAAGGATTCACTGCGGGCCCCTGTGCTTTAAATATTGAAAAATAGCAGATATACAAGCTCACAGCGCGGCACCGAGTGCCGCGCTGCGAGCTTGTAGATCTGCTATTTTTTTTAAATCATGAAAATCTTTGAATATTTCAAATCCTTCTGAGGTTTTTTGAAAAACCTATGTTTCTATGTCAGTGGAGCTCAAACCTTTTCATGTGAAGGACCCCCAAAATGGTATGTATTTGGCCACGGAACCCCATCTCAAAATATTGAGTTCCAGGGGCCCCCCAGAAGCAAGATTTGAGTTACAAATGTTCGCTTAAAAAAATACATACATTCAAAGATTTGCACACATTTTCACAACTTTTCAAAAATAGCAGATCTACAAGCTCGCAGTGAGCTTGTATATCTGCTATTTTTCAATAGCTAAAGTACAAAATAATTAAGGCCCCTCCACCACCTTGGGCCCTAGTAACTCAGTCCCACTTTCCTACCCCTTGTGACGCCCCTGGATGAGCGTTTTTACCACTATGCAATCCACAGGCCTTATCCACAGGTTTGGTGCCATGCTGCTGTGAGGTACATGTACAGTATATGGGAATGCAGTCTCCTATCCTTGTCAAATGTTGTTTTAGAGGGACTGCGTCCAACCATGAACAGGTAGAACAGGTCTAGATCTTCAGATCTAAAATGGCTACGACAGTCAACACAACATCATTCCTTTGTGATGTGACTGAGAATTAGTCCCATTAAGTTCATGGTGGTAAACGGCAACAGTTACTTTCCAAACATTTGTATTTCGTTCAACCGTCAGGGAGAGGATATGGCTTTTTGCCGGAAATAAATGAGGTGTAATACAAATGTCCACAATATGTATACAATACAAATATATAGTATGTTGGCATCAATATACTGTATATATGTTGTCTTCTCCCCCAATACTAATCTGAGAAGGTATCCCTTTGCTTTGAACACCAAGGGAAATAGTGTGTGTGTGTGTGTGTGTGTGTGTGTGTGTGTGTGTGTGTGTGTGTGTGTGTGTGTGTGTGTGTGTGCGGATGGTGTGATGGTGAGACATTAGCCAATTTAAGCTTTGCACTACTACGGCAGATGACAACGGCAGCCGGAAATGATCAGCGCTCGATAGATAAACCTGACGCCGTCGCGGCCGTCTCTACTACGGCAGGAGCTAGCTTTCCACGTAGCGTCTACAACGCCTGCTGCGTAGACGTGTCGCCATGGGAACCAAAGAGTTCAGCGAAAGGGGTGGGACCCTGTCGCCGACGGCTGTTTCCTTAATGATTTGGACCGCAGCGGCGATTACGTCATAGCAGCCGTAGTCCCGCCTCACGTCGCGGTAGTAGAAACGGGCTCCTTAAATTCCCCATTGTCAAACAAGTAGAGAGGGAGAAAAGAAAGCAAACTAGAGAGACAGTGTGTGGCTTGCGCACATTGTGCATATTGGAGGTGTGCCGTACAGTTGGGGACCTGTCATCCCTCCGCTATGCCCTGTCCGGTTTCCCTTCAACCTCTTGTCAAAATAAGGCATATCGCCCCCCTGAAAAAAAGAGAAAAAAGGAGGAAAGTGCATATTGATAGTGAACACAGGTATGTGGACATGGAGGACAGCGTGGCGTGCCCAGCTCCTGTATGTGAACCCAGGCCTCCTCTGTTGTGGCAACACCGCTCCACAAGCCGGTGGAGATGTTCTCGGACGATTGCGTCCAAGCGTAAATATTATTGTTTCTGGAAGTACAGATGTCATGATTACGCGGAGAAGGGACGGGAGGAGCGTGTAAAAGTCGCATGAAAACCTCCGAAGTGGGATGCCATCCAGAAAACCCTGCAATGACCCAAAGCTAATGACCAAAACACTTCTCATCAAATGACAGAGTCAACCTATATTTCGCCAACAAGCCGAAGCCACACGGGCGGACAGGTTCTGAGTGATACGGCCATAATAATGCCGTGACGGGAGATTATAGCCCCAGGGATATCCCTCCTGGAAGTGTAAATTAATCCCCTTTATTGTCTGTGTACAGGTTATTTCAGTCAGACGGAAGCCTATGCCCTCGGCTCTCTTTGTCCATGCAAATGGCTGGCCACAGGTTTCCCGGGTGTGGTTAGGTCACGGAGCCACCAGGTGACAATGTGAGTAAAATTTGTTACAGGCCAAATATGGCTCTCCAGCGGCTGGCAGTCATTTGAATCCTGATTTGACTGTCAATATAAAATACACACTAAGTCCCCCTTTTGGCTTTCCTAAACAAATCCATTTTCGACACAGGACTGGCTACTGTGCTGCCAGCTGGCTAGAGTGTGTGCGAACGGGTGGTGAGTGTGTGTGTATACAGTATGTTAGTATAGGCATGTATTACCGCATGTGCATGTTTGACCTGTGAATGCACACGTGTAGTTGTGTGCGTGTGTGTGTGTGTGTGTGCGTGCGTGCACAAGTGTGCGTTTGTGATTTGTCTTTCATTTTCATAAACTTTCCCTTCTTCTAACCACCTCCATCCATCTGGGCAGCAGATTAACACACCACAAAGGGGACAGAAATAACCAATTAGTCAAATTGGGTAATCACAATCAGACACAAATTATCATTTTCTCATAATTAGAAATGAACAGGATAACGATGTGTCTGTGATCGTATGAATTTAGACAAAAAGAGAAAGAAAGAAAGTGTTGTCGACCACAAGTAATGGTGGCAGAGGTTTGTGTTTAACGTGTAAATGATTTCCAAGCCAGTCGTTTTGGGAGAGCTCATTTTGGCTCACTCACTCAACGTCCTGCGTATGTGCCAACCAGTCGATGGCTTCACACATCAACGAGCATGTACTATCCTGGCTGGCAGGCCACGGTACACAGAATAGGTTATCACATGAACCAAAGCGAGCGCTCCCTCCGCGCCATCTCAGCCAGTCACAGTGATTGGAGGCAGGGTTTTGACGACGATTGGTTGGAATTGCTAACACGCTGCTGATTAAAGTCACACTTTTAAAGCTACAGGCACAAATCTGTCACTGCGAGTATAATGACCCGCTGTGGCCTAATCACTGGCTTTGTTTACACAGTGACTTAAGTTGTTTCTTTTCTTATTTTCTTCTTTGAAGTGTTATCGGAGGTTATATAATAAGAATAAGAATAAAATAATGATTGATGGTATTATGATTCATAAATATATTATGATTCAGAAGATATTTGTTCATAAACATTGAAATACACATTCTAAATCTACAGATCAAAGCCCTTGACAATCTATGTGATTATATCCAATATTTAGATGGCTGGGTAGTTTTGCTGATTGTAGTATCTTAAAGTCTCACAGTACTGGGACGAAATCCATGAGAAACGAGAGTAGTTACAATGTGGTGTTTATCACCATCTCAACAACCAAAACAAACGTTTTTGTTTTCCATTTACAAGTCAAACTCTTTGAGGACCCATGTAAACATACCCAACATTTAGATGGTCAAACAGATTGCTGCTGACACTGCCTTTAAGTTTCACACTACTGTGAGTCCTCACAGACAACTCCTTCACCAGTCTGTAAACAACCAGCATGCTTTATCTGCAAATATTTTCATGTTTCCCAGTGATCTAACCTTGACATTGTCACCAACAGCCACAAAACAGCCCAAGGGTCACTGATCAGGTTTCATGGTACAAAAACACACAAACAACACAGGCAGCTCCATACTGTGGAGTATGTTTTAAAGGTCGCTTGTACTCATTCTGTTTAATCAAAAGCAGTATTGGAATTGGAGTCAAAATCAGGAACACTCACTGTTTGGTTTACATATAGGCACAGTATACAGTATATACAGGCAGCAGCCGTTCGCAACTGGTAAAAACAAACCTAGCCCAGCCTTACCCTCCCCTGACCCTTCTTTGTATTTACCTACTGTATATTTCTTTGCACTGTTTTTTAATTTTAATTTTCCTTTTTTTTCTCCTGACTATATCTACTGCATAGTACTGTGTTCTATCCGTCTGTCATTCAATGTTACGAGATACTTCAATGGTTTCCTGTGTGAATAAGCCAAGTGCTTTTCTAGGATCTCCTTTTAGTTGACCTTGTACCAGTGAACTGTACCGTCATGAAACTGTACCTTTTCCTATGCAAACTTCTAATAGTCTTCAATCAATCAATCAATATAGACAGACGTCAAATGAAAAAACAAGAAATTAAAGATACAGCAACATCCCCAACAATCCCATTCTACTGTATAAATCCAAATGTGCATAGGATATTTTATCTATCTATAAATGCATAGAATCACTGCATTGGTGACTTTCCCTTACATATCTCGAGAACCAATCGATAAACGTCAAACTTCGCAGTTGTGTATCTGTCTGCCTGTGTCCCTTAATGGAGATATGATGTCGTCAAGAAGACACAAAAGTACTGACATCATAGACTGGCCTCCCACTACTATTACAGTATAATGGGTACTGCAGTAAGAACTCTGACAATGGGTACAACAGAAGAGGCACGCAAATTCCCAATGGGCATGAATCCCAAAGGGCATCAGCATGTAAAGCACATACAGTATGGCACATATATACAGTATATAGCCAGATTGTGTGCCTTGCACTGCAGAATACAGTACATTGTACATCAAGAAAATAAACTGCACATTGTAAATAGGGGGAATTCAGTTTTCAGCTTCACCCAGCTGATTGCCGCCCAAGTGGATTGAGCGCAGGGGGTGGGAGCAGTTGGGGTTAAGTGATTTGCTCAGGGACACTTTGACACGTTGATGGGGCCGGGAAGTAAACCAAGGACCTTTGATTTCCCCAGCGGTTTCTCTACCCATTCAGCTATGGCCACGCAAAATCATACTGGAATGCAATAGTGCAATGAAAATGGACTATGAATATGGGTGTACAGCTGATAGCTTCCAGGCAGAACAGATTGCTCATGAGCCCATGTGGTAATGCCGTGGTTTTCAAACCTTTTTTTTTCCCCACCAGGGAACCACATTTTTGTAAGGATGTCTTTTTTTTTCTTCTGTCCCAATCCAAACTGTGGCCTGTGGTAGAAACTCATGTGACATACTGTAGATTTTTTACTTATTTTTTAAGACTCTATTATCAGTTTGACATATTTTACATTCCAACAAGCTGGGAATGCTATTGGAGGATACTATGAGGTCACTTTTGTAATTCAGTAGTTCCCAAACTTTTCTGCAATTCAAAATTATTCTAGTATTTTCAAAAACTTTCAAGATTTTTCAAAAAATTAAAATAGCAAATGTACAAGCTCGAAGCAAGGCACAAAGTGACCTGCTGTGAGCTTGTATAGCTGTTATTTTTGAATGGCAAACGCAAAAATCTAAAATGACACAGATGCTGTCCTGGTTTTAATGCACCATATGTATATATTTTACTCTACTCATGCCAGGAATATTTGACATACAATATCTGAGCCATTTTCCTGTTTTTTTTTTTTTTCTTTTCTTGAAAACTGGCAAAGAATTTCACACTTTTACGCCTTTAAACCTGTGATGGGACACAGCTGAAGTTCATTTGAGTTTAGAACGCACTAGCTGCGTTTGGTGATTTCAAGATCATGTTTGTTCCTGACTGAGGGGACGTGCTCAGTGTTGAAGAAACCCTGTGGTAGGGAATGTTCTCACATGCAGTCTGTTTGTGTCCAGCCTGAAAACACACTAAAACACAAGCTCTGGCTGCTGCACTCCACAGTGCTTAACACCACACTACCAAACGAGAGGTGCCCGTCAGGCGTATAACAAAGCCTTAACGAATATCGTTTGCATGCATTACATGCCAACAAGCATGAGCTATTTCATACTGGTGCAGTGAGTTACATTTTCCCCAAATCTGCTCCAAAAAACAGTTAAAAAAAGGCATTATTAATTTGCAAATGTGGCCAATGTTTTGACAGGAATAACATACAAATATAGTACAGTAGTGATTTCTCCAGCGTTAATAGTCCTAATTTTATCCAGCTATATAAATCCTACAGACCCGACTACTTTGCCAATACTAAACAGTGTTTGAGAGCCTCTGAGAGACGGAGTCGCAGATGTGCGGGCCGGCATGTCTTTCCTCAGTCTAATCACCGTGCTAGGGCTGGGGGCTCATGTTTCCTCTCCCTCATCGGCTTAAGCCCAATGTATGCCTTGCCGCGTGACGATGTTGCATGCCAAAAACAGCCGATCTACAAGCTCACAAATGCATTGCGTCGAGACGCGCTGTGAGCTTCCACATTGGCTGTTTTTGGCACGCGACACTGTATGGATGAGATAGATATTATAGAGATAGAGAGAGAGAGAGAGAGAGAGAGAGAGAGAGAGACAGACAGAGAATAGACGAAGGTGAGAGAGAGAGTGAGGTAAAGACGGAGAGGACACAAGAGAGAGAGGGCACGAGAGAGAGAGAGAGAGAGAGAGAGAGAGAGAGAGAGAGAGAGAGAGAGTAAAAGAGACAGATCAGGGTCTAGAGCCAGCAGCTCAGTCCCGGCATGAGTTTATTTTTAATAATAATTCTACAAGAGCTGGGGCCTAAAACTACTATTTGTATAAATTATAACTAAGTGGTTTGGCCTGGGGGCAATCCAGTACTCGCCACTGAGGAGTGATTATGGCCTCAGCAAAAATATACTGACAGTGATAATTGCTCTGTATGCAAGAGGATCTTCTGTCTACCCGGTCTCCCTGACATGCATGTACTGAGCCATGTTCACTGCATGTGGACACAACAAAATCCTCAGTGCCGGTTTAACTTAAATGGACCCTTATATGGGTACATTTTTACACTCTCTGAGTTGAGATAACATTGCAGTGTATATTGGATTAGACATTTCTTAGGTTTTGATTTCTGCAATGCAGAGGGGAGTTTTTGAAATTAAATTAATCTGCACCTATGGACTGGACACACCCCAAAAAATAGAAATATGAATGTATAGAATGAAGTGTGTGTGTGTGTGGGGGGGAGTGGTGGTGGAAGGTTTGTGGCAGTGTGCCTGTGTGGCTTAATGGCATGTGAATGGCGTGTGTTTGGTGTGTGTGTGAGTGTGCATGCGTGCGTGTGTGTGGAGTGGTGGTGGCAGTGTGGTAGAGAAGTGGATTTCAGGGACTCTCTAGGTTCCTTTATGGGGGCCTACAAGTCTGTAACTTTGACAGTGTACAAATACACTGTCAAAGTTAAGGGGAGACCTTCAAATATTCCAAGTTTGAGAACCAGTGTGGTAGAGCAGTGGTTCTCAACCTGTGGGTCGGGACCCCCATGGGGGTCCCCAAATTATTTTGGGGGGTCCCCAGATAATTAACTTAATGTGCAACATTGTTTTTTCACTCAACAGTAAACAAACCAACATAAAGTTTAAGTGTATAGAGGGTATATGCACATTTCTAAAGTGACAATTTAAGGACTTTTTAACTCATACAGTGCCATCCGGCCACAAGGGGTGCTAGAGTGCCAGAAATTTATCCATAGACCTTCTTTATAGCTTTCGTCGACCCTCTCCCAACTGGCTTGTGTTTTCACTCCAGTCAATGCTATGGGTGTCGAGAGGAGGAAGCTAGCTGACACGTAGCCAAAATGCTAACCCATTTAGAAGCCCGATCTAAAGCTATTTCAGCCGCAAAAAACTTTCTCTTTGGGTCTGGGGACACAATCCGGAGAAAATCCTGTCTAAAGATGTGATTTATTATTGGAGTGGGCGGCGCGATTTGGCCGTTAGCGCGAATACGGCCCGTGGATGGCCAAGTCTAAGTCCCGGCCAAGGATGGACGTCTAGACCGGGGCTTCGTTGAGGCCTCCGATAAAATAATTCATTTTATTAAATATATATGTTCGGGATAGGCACCCTGGAATACGTCGCGCCGCCTACAATGAACATTCGGTGAACATTGGGGGGGGGTCTAAACTTTATTTTAAACCATTTTCAATGGGATAAATCGTCGGAGCATCTAGCGTCTCTCGTTGGTGAGCGCTGGGCGAGCCGGGACCACCCACGTTGCTCCAAGCAGCTCGGGGTAAGTAAAATAGCAAATAAAAAATTGTTTTTGATCCAGAATATCCCGAACATGTTCGGGATAGGCACTTAGAGGGTTAATACCTCTAAAATGTCAAATTAAACATTAGCCAAATTGTCAAATATTAGAGGCGGAAATTGTGAAAATAGCCGATCTACATGCTCACAACACCTCGCAACGCGAGGCGTTCCCCAGTTAAAATATGATTATTTTGGGGGTCGTGGCTTGAAAATGTTGAGAAGCACTGTGTACTCCAGTATCTGGCCTATACTCCTGTTCGCAATTTGGGGTGAGGGGAGTTTCTCACCTGAACTGAGTCAGTGGGTCCCTAGACATGAAAAATCACCGAGGTGCTCGTCCGCCATAGTGCCACAAATGGTGCAATGGCCACATCAAATATGGCCACCATCGGCTATGATAAAAATCCAACTTTTCTGTTTCTGGGTGTATATGCACATGTAATACCTTCATTTGGACTAATTTGGGTGTGGGGGATTCATTTCTGATATTGTTTTGACCATTTTGGGTGATTTGGACCTTGAAAGGTCATGGTCAAGGTCATTTTGTAATTCCGAAGACCATGGCCACAACTTGGCCATTGTTAGGAGTAAAAACAGGTGCTGTAGGTTTAAATCAACTAATTCTGACATGTATAATTCATTTCTGGTATTGTTTTGACCATTAAGGATCATCTTGTCTTTGAAATATCAATGTCAATGCCATTTTTCAAAAACGATTTTGTCTTTACTAGCACTTTTTTTTTCATAATAGTTTGTTTTGTTTATAACAAAATACATACTAGTGAGAAATACCAGTAAGACTCCCTAATCGGGAGATAAGCGACCGTAGGTGGCTTATCTCCACAAATAGGGCAAACATTTGTTTTTCCAAAATCTTCCTGATCCATGTTGATGACATGAGTGTAGACATGCTGTGTAGTGATATTCGTGATTTTAGGGCAAAAACTGTAGGAGCAGTGTCCAAAAATGTGTTTTAAAAATCGGCCTGAAGGTGGCGCTAGAATAGGGCCATGTGAGAAATGAGGGGTGGGGTGTCCGCGTTGCCTTGGCGGACGAATAGGTACCGGCCCCGGCTCTCCCGGACGCTCCTAGCCCGAGTTACGGCATTTTATGTGCGCTGCAGTGGCAGGGGGTCCTCCACTGGGGGCGCCACCACTTTTGCATCCGTTCTGGAGCACCAGGAGTCGGTGGTCCCCGGGAATTCACCGTGAGCAGCCCCGTTGCGGTGGTCATTTGGTCATTTTTGCACATTTGGTCATTTTTTACATCTGGGGGTCCCCCAGGGACCTGGGGGTCCCTGGGGCTCCGGGGGTCCTTGGAGGTTGTAGTTTGGCAGGCAAGGAGTGTGTGTGCAAAATCTGGCATGGATGGGGTCAACGGTTGCGGAGATATGAGCAGGGAAAAAGTGTGACGTGTGACGTGTGACCACATTTGGTCATTTTTTACATCTGGGGGTCCCCCAGGGACCCGGGGGTCCCTGGGGCTCCGGGGGTCCTTGGCATGGATCGGGTCAACGGTTGCGGAGATATGAGCAGGGCAAAAGTGTGACTCACTGACTCACTCACTGACAGACAGACAGCCTGTGGAGGTTTTGGTAGTAAATGCGACCTACGGTCGCAACAAGAAGTAAAAATCCCCATTTAACTTTAAAGAGGGACTTTAAATGGGTGATTAAATTAGCTTTTAAGAATAAAAATGACAAATAAAATCACACAACAAAACCACACAACAAAATCACACACAAAATTAAATAACAATTTCCCTCAAAGTGCACCATATTGTGATTCTATGTATGCAAGTTAGTGTGATGTGCTTTTACAGGATGGATTTGCCATTGTTCCATCACAAAATATGATGCACAGAACTCCATCAGCAAGGCAGCCATAATGTTGAGTGTCACGCTTCAGTCATGGCAGGAGTGTACTAAAGCCAAAGTGTTCCTTCCATCCATCAGGGCTTGACATTGACTTTTTGAAGCACTTGTCCTGTGGACAAGACATTTCCCATTCACTCTCAGTCTCCAAAGTTTGTTAGATATATTGTACTCGGTCAGAAGCCATAACTGCATGTTTAATCCCCACCTGGCCCATGCAGTCATCTCCAGTCTCCAAGGCATATGTGCCTTGATCACTGTCTTAGCTTGGTTGCTCCAAGATGAAAGACTGCTCGATGCAGTGGAAGCATATTCCAATTCTCACCAGTGCCAAACTGCAGCCAGTGCTTGTAAATATGGGGTATAGTATAGCAGTTACGCGAAAGAGACAACAACTCTCTGGGGTCTGCCATAATTCCGACGTCCCATTATTCAGACCATTAGGTTAGTGAAGGTTAGGGTTGGTTATAATGGAGTCAGTACATGCACCATGTGTCAGCCTCCTCAATCCTATTCAAGATGTCTGGGATCTCTACTCCACCCTTGTCATCTTCATCAGAGACAATGGTAAATGGACTGCATTTACAGTATATAGTGCTTTTCTCCAAAGCACTTTACAATTCACCCATTAACACACACATTCACACACCATGAAACCGTGCAAGGTTCCAACCTGCTCATCAGGAGCTGTAAGGGATTCAGTGTCTTGCTCAAGGACACTTCGACACATAACCAGGAAGAGCTGGGAATCGAACCTGGAACCTTCAGATTTCAATGCAGGTGCTCTATACTGAGCCACTGTCGTCCGACAATGATGGTAACATTGCCACAGGCTTGATTGGACACCATATTCCGAACACAGCTGGAGAACTGTTTGTTCTCCTCAGACACCAGAATTTGGAAAGTTGCTGAGGGATGGGTGTGCCCTAAAGGGCGAGGTCGTGCCAATTCTTGGCCATCTGGCCAGTGATGTATATGGGACCAGTTACTCATATATGGAGACCCCTGCATGATAGTCAACAATGTTATGTCAAAACATGCCCATATATGGGCATTACCAAATATGGGCATTCCCAGATATTTCCTTAACAATTTTGCTGCCATTTTAAACATAGCTGTAGTAAGCAGCTGCCAAATTGTCCTTACCTTTTAACGTGGGCACGCGCACGCATCGTGCACAATCTGTGCGCGACTCATCTAGTAGACGTGTAGACTCGGTGACAGCTTTCGAATAAAAAACCCCCATTGAAATAGACATATCCGTTGCCACGCTGTATCCCTGCTTATCCGCCAGTGTTTACATGAAAAAACATTGAAAAAAGCCAGCTGTGTGCTATGGTAACACGTGGACATGTTCGCGCACAAAACGCACGATATGTGCAGGGATCATAATCCAGGCGTGTAGAGACCCACTAAGCAATTTGGGGGTTAAAACACGTTCAAATGACGTCTTCGCCGTAACCGGGCGTCTAGCTAGATCCGGTCTGTGACGAGTTTAAATTTTAAAGTTTTTTCAACGGCTATACATCACCGTCATTTAAACGCCTTTAGCGGCCCCTAGCGGCCGCCGAAAGTAGTGAAAATGTAGTGAAAATGATGGCAGCCAGCAGGGTTTAAAATCACTATTCCTTGGTTCTGAGAGCCGTATGCTACCTGAACCACCGCAGCTGATCGTATTTGTAATGGATTCTTGCACTGTTATTTGACACAGGGAGTCGACGGGGTTCGAACTCGGGACCTTCTGACAATGAGACCTGCGCGCTACCGCTGGACCACGGCAAAACGTTGTAACTTACATGTGTCCAGCAGCTATTAGTAGTTGACATATCGCCTCCCGCTGTTCGTTTAACGTCGGTGCATTTTGTTTGACAACACAAACTAACTTTATATTGATGGATAGCTATAAAACGATTTTATTTAATCATTATCGTATGCTGGGGGTGGGGATGTGGCTGCAGTCTTGTGTGTTTGTCTGTTGGTGTCCGAATTAATTATGTAACTCAGAGAAGTAATAGTATGCTGTCATGAGCATGCAGTACCACGGCATTATGCCATTATTTATTACACTTTTAGAATTTTTCAAAGGTATTGCCAGCACGTCTTTTAGATGCCTAAAAGATGTGCAATGCTCAGTGGATGCAATTAAACTACAACTATTAAGGTAGAACCGGGATGAGATACTGTTAGCATCTGATAATGAACAACTTGATAAAAATGTATTTAAAAAAAAAGATGGTCTAACACACGTTTGTCCTAAACGGTGATCTAATCGTTAAATGGAAGTGTTCAGATGACGGCTACAACTAAACTAGACTATATAGTGAAATTGGCTCTTAAAATTACTTTAGTCCAATATTTGAAAACCAGGTGTGGATATTAAAGCTGTTTTTAAATCAACAAGTATGGAATAATGGATTAAATGTAATCAGCTACAATCGGTCTATAGACAGACTGACGATAGACGGTTCAAATGAGGGCTAACCATAACCATTGGGCTAAATGACGGCTAGTGTTTACTGGGGACTGGATCAAAGTTTCCAAACGCAAAAATCGGATTGAAAAACGAGCTTTCCATCGCCGAGTAGCTTTCCTCTTCTGTTACAATGTAAACCAATGGAGGTGGGACTATGGCCCAGGCTCAGACCGGATACGGAAAGCTAGATCCGGTCCAAACGGGAAATACGACCGGATACAGTTAGGGGGGGCGGGCCTAAAGTCTCCGAAACGGATATATACACATATATACTTTTAATCGTTTCATAATGATTACAGCTAATTAAATTTCCGGGAACGACGGGCATCGCAGAGAGGTACAGCGGGAAATCCCTGGTTTCGACGGGGATCGCAGAGTATGAGTTAATATTGATGACATTGGGACAGGGTGTTACATGTGGAGTCAATTGGCCCCGTTATAACTAAACCTATCCATAACCCTAACGTCAGGATTATGAGCAGACCCCATAGAGTTGTCGTAGTCTCCTTCGCATTAATGCTATACAAACATCCAAGCACTGGGGATGAAGGAGATCTGGCTGCAGTATGGCACTAGAGGTGCACTATGGCACATGCTTCCACTGCATCAAGCAGTCTCTCATCTTGGAGCACCACGAGACAGTGATCAAGGCACATATGCCTTGGAGACTGGAGATGACTGCATGAGCCAGGTGGGGACTAAACATGCAGCTATGGCTTCTGACCGAGTACAGTACAATATCTTGAAAACTTTGGAGAAGCAAAGACCTTGACAGAACATGGTAGCAGAGAAGTACAGTACAACTGCTGAGACCAACAATGGCACCTTCCTAGTGAATTTCTTGCCACCTGCTTGCAACAGCCAAGGAATCAGAGGAAAAGAAGGAACACTTTGACTTTAGTACACTCCCATGTCTGAAGCGTGACACTCGTCGATATGGTTGCTGGGCTGGTGGAATTGATGGGTAGCTATGCCCCTCCCAAAAAGCTTTTGTCCAATGCTAGCTTAGCACCCGGCAGCTTGCCAAGGCTGTTGCCAAGGCAAGACTTGGCAAGCAGGAAGTTATTCTAAGCTAGCATTGGACAAAGGTTTTTTGAGGGGCATAGCTACCCATCAATTCTGTGCATCATATTTTGCCATGGAACAATGGCAAATCCATTAAGGAAAAAACACATCATACTAACTTGCATCATAATACACAACCACAATATGGTGGTGCACTTTGAGGGAAATTGTTATTTGCGTTTGTTATGTGATCTTATTTGTCACTTTTATTCATAAATAGTCTTATTTGCTCATTTAAACACCCATTTAAAACCCCCCTTTAAAGTTAAATGGGGGTGTTTACTTGTTCTATTTCTCACTAGTGTGTGTTTTGTTATAAACAAAACAAACTATTAAGAAAAAATTAAATAAAAGTGCTAGTAAAGACAAAATCGTTTTTTGAAAAATGGCATTGACATTGATATTTCAAAGACAAGATGATCCTTAATGGTCAAAACAATACCAGAAATGAATTATACATGTCAGAATTAGTTGATTTAGACCTACAGCACCTGTTTTTACTCCTAACAATGGCCAAGTTGTGGCCATGGTCTTCGGAATTACAAAATGACCTTGACCATGACCTTTCAAGGTCCAAATCACCCACAATGGTCAAAAAAAAATATCAGAAATGAATTCCCCACACCCAAATTAGTCCAAATGGAGGTATTACATGTGCATATACACCCAGAAACAGAAAAGTTGGATTTTTATCATAGCCGATGGTGGCCATATTTGATGTGGCCATTGCGCCATTCGTGGCACTATGGCGGACGAGCACCTCGGTGATTTTTCATGTCTAGGGACCCACTGACTCAGTTCAGGTGAGAAACTCCCCTCACCCCAAATTGCGAACAGGAGTATAGGCCAGATACTGGAGTAGTGGTAGCATGGTGTGCACAGACAGGCACAGTAGCAGGACAGATGGGTGCTGTTGAGCATCCCCTGCTATAGCTGACAGCCTCCTCCCTCCTCCTCAGACTGTCAGTGAGTGGGCCCTGGGGCCGGCCCTGTCGCTCCTGGAGCACTCCCTCACACACCTCGCAGCAGATCCATTTTATATCCACTATAAAGCTGTCGACTCACCATAAACAGAGCAGAGTGGCCGGCACTTTCTCCAGGGGCCTGCACTGTCTCAATGCCCTGTCACAGGGCCAGACACAGGGCTGGGGGGACTGGGACCACGACTACTGTTTCTTTCAACCTGTACCTTATCTATGCCTATCTCTAGCCTCAAATTAGCCTATTTTAATATAGGATAACTCGATGCTGTATTTCTTTGTTGTAGGGCTAATGGTCCATGGAGCCTTAACACTGAGCAGTCTTTTCAAACGTCACACCAAGGTTGTGAGTAAATTTACCCAATGAGGTCACTGAGCTACAATCCTTGAATCCTTGAAAACTAGGGCTGTAACAATTAAATGATAACATCAGGGGAAAAATCTATGATACATACAGTATGTGGGCCCCTCCTCTGTATTTTCATGGTGTGTGTGTGTAACTGATAGAAAAAAGGGAATATTTTGGGGGAACAATTCCTTTAAAACCTGAGCAGTGTGTTTGCGTGGTGCGTGCACCTGACTGCCCGCTGTGGGTAGTGTGTGGGGGAGGGGAGGGGAAGGGAAGGGTGAGCCAGGGTTAATCCTTCCCGGCCTCTTGCAACTGTCTTTTTTGTTTGTTTATTACAAATTAATTACACTGTAAATATAGTAAAGTCAGTATGTCAACAACACAATAGTCAATGGAAGAATAATGAGTGTGCAATACATTAATTGCAATGTAAATATTCTAGAGTCAATAGTATTGCCATAATTCATTTTACACCTAGAATTCATAGATGTGTCCTTACATGTCCACAGTGAACCACGTGTTATCCAAAACTATGAAAAAAGTTGAGCCAAGCTCAACTTTGATTTGTAGCACATTTACACTAAGTATCGAGTGTCAATTTGTTGCTTCTTGTCGCTGACTTCCTTTGAAAATGACTTGTCACTTTGTCAATGCTAGTGTGAATGCAGCATCACAGCACAGTTTACTGTATAGATTTGAAAATACTGGGTCTGCTCGCTCAATTGTTTGCTCAAGTTTTTCCTTTAGTCAGAGATTAGAGAAGAGTCATAGGAGAACAGACGGCTAAGACGAATAAGCAGTGAAACCATTTCAAATATTCAGAAAATATATTGAAAAATGTTTTTTTTACAACACCAAACCTCACTCATGCACACATTAAAGTTAGTATATGCAATGACGAATGTACAGTAGCAATGTACAGTATATACCCTCCACAACCCAATGTTTATTCTTCCTTCATCCTCTTTCTGTTTTGACAGAAGCACATTGTTTATTGTATGCTTTATGTTTGCACAGAAGCACGCCCTTTATTCTGCCATATTCTCTACATTGCGTTGTAGACGTACTGTAAAATTATGGCAATACTATTGACTCTACCATATTTACATTGCAATTAATTTATTGCACACCCATCATTCTACCATTGTGTTGTTGACATACTGACTTTGCTATATTTACATTGGAATTAATTTGTAGTAGAACAAAGAAAAAAACACAGTTGGAAGAGGCAGGGAAGGATTAACCCTGGGCTGATCATCTTCTCCTCCACTCCCCCCACGCACTACCCACAGTCAGGTGGGTAAACTAAATGAATAGTTCACCCAAAACATTACTTATTTTCTATTGATTGAAGTCTTTAATTCATGGAAATTGTTATAGTTTTTGTCACATTCCTAAGCCAATAATTTGATGACCAGTTCAATCGGTCAATAGGAGACAATAGGTCATCAAATGATTGCCTCAGGAATGCGACAAAAACATCTCCAAGAATTCAAGGCTTCATGGGGTGTGTAATTAATAGAAAATAAGATTTGTTTTGGGTGAACTACACCTTTAGGGCATGTGTGGGTAAAGAAAGCGGCACCTGTAGATATGTTATAATACTGGACCTTTACAGTCTGTAACCTAAAGTAGTCTACAGCATGTGCATGTATTTGTAATAATAAGAACCTTAACTTGCACAGTCTTGTGGACATGCCGCACCAACATTTCGCTGCTTGTATCATATGAGGGAGTCCTTAAGTCCCTCAAACCACTGCTGTAAATACAGAGGAGGGGCCCACATATTTGATATTTTGATTAAGCTCTACATTTCAGTTTAGTAAATTGTTTGTTACCCTTTCTAGTTAAGCAATATAGGCGAGAATGTACTTTATCATTATTGGCACAGCAGCGTTATGGTTAGGACAGAAATGCTTGCATCAGTTCCATAGCCATCACTGAAGTGATGCATACTTAGCCGAGCTGTCATGCAGATTTGATCATGTTCTAAAGCTCTAGTTGACCACTCAGATTGCTTGGTCAGAACTACCTATTCATGTCATTCATCATGAATGACATCTAACCTACTCAAAATCAACAACAGCAATAAAACAGAGCTTGTGGTTGTGGCTCCCAATGTGCTGTGTATGATGCTTCTGGAATCAATGAGACTACAGCTTTTAAACACTGAACAGCTGAAAAATGCAAAAACATTTGGAGGGGGGCTTTAGAGAAGGCACTTTTCTACAAAACATGCAAAGCAGAGCTTACATGGCACAGGAGCATGACAGTGATGCATGGGCTCCTGAAAAGGCTTTCATGGTCGAGCTGTGTAAAACTATTGCCTGCCAAAAGTCAACAGCTCCCGACATGAAAGCACATACAACATACAAATTATTAATTAAATACATCTACTAGACCAACACAAAACAAAACAAAAAAAAACAGGCTTAATATTGCTTAACAGAACAAAAGGAGTGAGTATTTGAAATAATATGGTTTGCTATGCTACATGTGTAAGACTTCATAGATTCCATACAGTCTGTCACTTAGGTTTAGGACTTGGTATCAAGATCTTTACCGATAACCGATACCTTGACTTCGATACCGGTTCCTGACTGATTCTTCTTTTCGATACCAAGTTTATTAAATCCATTTTATCTTGAAAAGTGTGCTCCTCTGGGTGCAGATCTCCATCAGGCCTGGCTGCCTACCCAGGCCTGTGTCAGTCGTGGTGTGCATTCGTCAGCAATGTGCAAATTGCTGATGGCAGGGTGACACTAGGAATTTGTGGGGGAAATAGTTTGTACTGGTTGCATTTGTGCCCTATGGTTAGAAGTGAAAGCACTTTTGGAGGTGCGTTCACTAGGGGCCCCATAAAAATGCAATTCCGGTTTGGTTATGACTGGATGTTGGTTTCGGTGTCATAATGTTATAGAATTTCGATACCAAGCCCTGGTTGCATCCTAATGAAGTAATGACAGTTCTCTATTAGGATATATTCCTTCCCACATTGTCCCATGCCTTTTCATACATGAGCAGTTGCGGAACACCCCAAAACACAACAAACATACATGCCCCAGAAATATGGAGGGAGTTAGGTCAAATTTGCACTCCACTGAGCACACGTTTTTTGATAATAACATTGAATCAAAATGGCCCCCTATAACGTGAAGACAATGTGAAGCACTGATGATCCCAAAAAGCTTCAGCATGGCGGTCTACTGCTGTATACTGTACATCTACCAGCTGCATTGTTTACTATTTGATGGTCCTTCTAGTGGTGTTGGGGAGGAGGTTTAAGCCGACATTATATTGTGCAAAGCCTTGGATCACTTATTGCTGTTTATTTATTTTTTAATTCATCAAACATTTTTCAGCAGAGTGAAACAAAGATTTATACTGGAACTAATAGGTGACGTGTTATTTAGTCTGAAGACAAGAGCACAGCAGGCTCATAGTCTCTGTCTTGACTCGTTCTGGTTTGCTCCCAATGTGTACACTGTTCCATTACTCATACAGAAACCCTGTGTCTGTCCTTCAGCAGGAAAGCCGGCCACAAAGCCAAAAGGTAATGTTTGGTCATTGTGACAGAAATATGGTGAGAACTAGGAACATCAGTACCGTTCTTATTTTAAAGATTTGACATAAGCTATAATGGCCAAAACGTGAAGCACCCAGTTATAGCGCCACCATGAGGCAGATTTGAAAGGTTTTGGCTACATGTTCTCTCTTGGCCTACTGGAATGTGTTAGCAAAGCTTCACGCTCATCAGTGCAGCGTTGGGAGCGTGTCGCTGTTACTACATCTCATCTTTTCGACACCCGACTCTAACCCTCACCCTAACCTTAACCTCCGTGGAGTGAGTGGCTAACCCTCCGGTCGAAATGATGGGCGTTCGCAAAAGCAAGATTTCCCCTGCAGCGTTGCTCGAGATTAGGTGTTCACAGACAGATTGACTCACGGACAGGGGCGAAAAAATCAGATTGCCTCATGTACGTATAATGCCCACTTCAGCCAGTTGCACACCTCTTTATACTCCCTCATATTTCTAGAAACAAGTCCTGCATTATAAGTAGCAGTGCACACGTACAAGGCAACACAGATGGATCTGTCGACTCGGTTTCTGGTTAGGAAAAAAACGTCACCTTCACCTTGGGTACAACATCATCCACCACTCTTGTCAACACCGCCATAAACCCGTTGACATCATTTCCAGAGCTGATCTGAAACATTTCTGCTCCCTGCTGAACAGGCTCCCAGACCAACCAGAGTGCAGCGACCGAGAACACCCACCCGTGCTGCCTTCCCACCCACGAACATGGCCAATGACCACTCACCACGGCACCCATGGAATATTAGTGCGTAGGGAGTAAGTGCCACTTTATTTTTTTATATATATCTTTGGGTATTTTCTGCCTTCATTTATAGGTATAGTGGAGATGGACAGGAAACAGGGAGAGAGATGGGGAGAGACATGCAGTGAGGATCGCTGGGAACTGAACTCGAACCTGTAATACAGGCTACTTCGGAGCCTAAGTGCGTAGACGGTCCGGTCCAGGCCCTGGTTGCACTTTAGAATAGAGTTGTTCCGATATCGGTAAGTATGCCCGTCTATGCCGAATTGTCGATCCAATATCATGAAATGTGTAACATGATGATATTTCCTTTGCATGAAACATTTTTTATTTGTTATTTGCAGGTCATGTTTTTACTGTATATATTTTTTTGCACAGTTTATTTTATTTTTATTTACTTTTTTTTTTACTATATCTACTGCATAGTACTGTGTTCTATCCGTCTGTCATTCAATGTTATATGAGATACTTCAATGGTTTCCTGTGTAATTAAGCCAAGTGCTTTCCTAGGATCTCCTTTTAGTTGACCTTGTACCAGTGATCTGTACCGTCATGAAACTGTACCTTTTTCTATGCAAACTTCTAATAAAGTCTTCCATCAATCAATCAATGTTGCACTACTGTTTTATACTGTTTCTGTACTATTTACTTAATTTGACCAACTTGTGGCTGCACTTTAAGAATTATCAACAGAATTGTTATTTATTCCTAGATCCATCGGATCATTACTCAGTATCGGTGCAGGTTGCAAGTATCACAATCAGAAATATGGGAATATCTCTACTTTAGACGATGCCTATTGCCTACGGTACAAGAGGAGAATTGAGGCCAGATGAAACCAGATGTGCCTTTTATTATACTACAACGGTCAATATTCTTTTCTTTACCTTTCATTGCGATAGATGGTTCTGAAGCAGTCTCCCAAGCCCTTATAGCTGTTTGGATCACTGGATCCCCGTTGGATCTGGAACCTGAAACAAAACATAACAAATTTGACTGACGAGTGGCATTCTATATACCTACTGTATATACCATGTATATAGGCCTACTGTAGGCATTCACCTATATACATGGTATAGCACACAAATATAGCAGTCCGAATATGTAGCTGTTTGGAACAAAGTAATCTAAGTCTTTGCTTTCTAATCATCCAATATTAACTAGAAAGATGCAATTCTGGGTAAATTGCACGTGTGGTTGCGGTGACGTGAGTCACAAGGAATCCGCTGGGAAATTAATTCCGTCTTACCATTTATATTATACTAGTCCTGTGCCCGGGGGGTGTGCATGTGTGTACAGTATCTAAGGGATTGAATGTAGGAGTCTCAGAAGTAATGTTGGAGTACCCGTCTCTTCATGCCCATAATGGTGTTCCATGTTGGAGTGCCCATTGGGCAGATCTTTGTCCAGGCCAGTCTGTGATGTCAGTACTACGACGTAAGAGTATGACGTCAGAGTAGCATGAAGAACGACGGTTACCATGGCGGCGAAACTGTGTAGTATCAGTGATGTCAGCATGAAGATGGTCAGACGGACGGACGGACGGACGGACAGATATTGTGATGTCAAGTGAAGCATGACCAAAAGCTTCACTTTTCTGTTGTACAGCTAGCTGTCCAACCCGGATAACATTACTCAGAAAGTTCACAAAACACAGGTTCACTTTGCTGGGAAAGAATTTTCGGACCGAATACAGTAGTGTGTTGCCTATGGCAACCACACTAATAATGAAACTGCAGTCTAATCACAATCCCCCCCCCACACTATCCAGTACAATATGTGGTAGAAAAGCCAGCTTAAGAAAAGCACTATACTGTTGCATTATGGTGCTGAATAATAAACCATAAAACCTTTTTCACCTCCATTGTTCATCATTGCAAAACACGTAGACAGCTTTTTAACCATAGCTAAAACAGACAAGCAAAGGGAAATAAAATATGCACAACAGTGCATGCACACACACACACACACACACAACCAAAGAGTTCAGCACCATGGACAGCGGTCAGGTCATTTGGGATCCCACTTCAAGTAATGAGCAATACCGTAAATTACCAATAGATAGAATGTTTTGAAAAATTGGAACAGTGTCACATCAGTTCAAGTACAAGTAAATTCTATTTCAAGTACAACTCATCACCACTATTTATGTATTATATGTGCTGCCCGACATGCCGGGGGGGGGGGGGGGGCACAACCCTAATATAAAATAAAGGTCAATGTGACAGGCCTTGGGAGACCAAGGCCTGGGGGCGGCTGGCCCCTCAGCCCTTCCTCTACTCTCACCTAAATTTGGAGTTACTGTTCATCGACTCCCTCTCTCCCTCTCTGTTTCCCCGTCCCTTGCTGAGCAAGCTCTTGCCTGACGTCACATATAACTTCCTTCTTCTCCCTGCCCCCCTCCCCCTCCCTCTCTCCTTGTATGTGTATCTGTCTCTCTCACTGATCGAACTATGGACTGAGGTCATACATAATAACAGAAACCAACGGCTAAACACGTAATACAACCGGTAGGCTACTTTATCGTGAAGGTGATTAGAATGCATCATCATAATGAGCTCACTTCCCCCTCACGTTCCCTCCCTTCTGCCTTTCATCCCCTGTTCCCCTCAGCTGAAAGGAGAGGCTCCCACCACCACCACCACCACCACCACCAGCAGCAGCACAGAGGAAAACTCAAACATTTACTTAACCCACCCGATCCAATTAGCCGCCCAACTCCCCGGGACGAGGCCTTTTGCAGCGAGCGTTTCTGCTGCTAACACGCTAGTAAGTCCATTGTAACAGCTCTTCAGTTACGTGTAAATTTTTAATATGATGGAGCCAGTCAAGGGGCTTTTTTTTGGGGTTGCAGCAAAAAAAAAGCACTGGTACCTCCCCAATAAAGTCTCCTGAAGCTGTGTGTAAATCTTTTACATGAGAGAACCGTTGGGCGGGGTGGAGTTTTGGTGGAGGATCTGAAAGAATGCTCCAGAAATTAAGATGCTTTGAGATGATGAGAGGAAACCATATAGCCAGTAAGAAAGAACACATCAGACTTGACGTTAAGTTTATTCACCTCCAGCCATTTCAGTAACATAGAAGCAACGCAAATGAAAGCACTGGGTCAATACATTTCATATTAACGGCTATGGCACAAGAGAGAGAGAGGTGCAAAAAGAGACATGCTGGAGAAAGATTCTCTCCTCATATGGCTCCGACTGCCAGGGTCACAAGGTCAGCAGTAAGTCGTCCAGGCGGGTGCCTGATGGGGCCATAAAGAAGCCCCCAGGTTCCAGCGGAGGGAGGAGAGCGGTTTGGAGCGGGGGGTGTGGGTTTTAGTGGGGTGAGCGGCCTTTCATATCGCTAACAGATTAACATCTTAGAGGGGTGCTCCCCCCCACCCCCCAGAACCCCCTATTTGGTGGATTCCCAAATAGCTTGTAACTCGTGCCTGAAAACCAGTTAAAACAGCATAATAAATGGATGTGCGACACCGTGTTAAAAGAAGAGAAGAAGGAACTTGAGGATAGAGGCATGAAAGAGATGAGGTGATGGGGGGTTGGGGTGGAGGGGCATGGGGTGCACAGACCCGGAAGATTTAAGACCAGTGGGGCTTGTAAACAAATTCAAATCGGGCTTAATTAAAGGCATATGTCTCCCAGGGTCAAGGATGGAAGGGGTCCTCTGTCCCCATGCAGGATCCATACTTTGTCTCTCTGCCCTCTGCTCTGGCTGACCCAACCGAGACAGGCACTGAGAGAGCAAGAGAGGGAGAGAGGCAGAGACTGTGGTCCAGGTTTCAGCCGCCTGACTCCACTCCTGACCCAGGGGTCACCTCATTTCCTCATGGCCCTCTCCTACCCTGCCATAAAAGCTGGACCAAACGCCAAAGCCCAGGGAGAGGAAGATAATGGGGTGGACCAGAGGAGCTACTGGGCAGCAGGGAAAGCCTCCGGCCCCCAGGTGGGGAAGTTGCTAATGCCTCTCACAACAGCACAACAGTGGAAACAACACGTCGGTGATAGCAGGGAGATGTGTTAATGAAGACTTCAACAGTACTGTCCCGTGAACCTCCCTCTTTAAAAAGGCTTACTGTATGCGGACGAGGTCAAGGTAGTAAGCCACTAAGGTCACCTTTCACAACTACTACTACTGTTGGAAACAACGCATGCTAAGCACAGTAAGATGTACAGTATAGGGACGTTGTGTGCAGAACCTGAGTAAATGTCCTGTTTTAAAGGGCTTATAATACAGACATGGAACTACATTCATAAGGCCCAAGTGGACAGAGGGATGTATTAGCTATAGCCTTGGCGGCTTGGCCTTGGGAGCCAGCCCATCCTGACCGTAAACTCAGTAGACAGAGGAACAGAAGAAAGCCCTGGGGCTTCTTTAAAACACATCGCTCCCATCTAGCATCTCCTTCACTTTTTGGCTCTCAACAACGGAGATATACTCCGAGGTGATGAGATCTGTGAGTTCATTGAAAGCCCAGTTGCTCAACCTCCAACCCCAACCCCGCCGTCCCTGCTTTACAGGTCCCTGAGCTGGCCAGGTGAGGGTGATTGCAAGGGCAGGTTGGTGCTTCTGTGAGTGAGACCAGCACTCTGGGGTAAATGATCCTCGAACCCGCCACCACCTGACCTCCACTCCCTATAAAAGTGCAACTTTCAGGCATCCACAAAGGAGGCAAAAAGGTAAATTAGGGTGGAGTAGCGGGCTAGCTAGCGCCCCATTCTTTGTATTTTTTTTATGGACCGGAGTGTGGTGTTCGAGGGCCAGGCGAAGCCACTGGTCTAGGGTCGTGTCCGCTCCTAGACCCTGGTGGTAATAGGGCTTGGGCCAGGACCGACAAGGCGGGCTGTCACCCAGGAGAGGACGAGCTGTTGAGGTGAAGCTCAATAATGATGGTGTTAAAAAGACGCCTATGGGAAGGGGGGTAGGGTTATTGGATTGATCAAAAGACAGAGGCTTGATGGGTCTGCTTTTAAAGGGGCAGGTCGTGCTTTTAAAGGGGGTCTTTTAAAAATCTACCTTGTTAAATGAGAAGGTATTCCCTCCACACCACTCCTATGTCAGGGAAAGAGTGCAATGTCTCACTTTTTTGAGAACCAGCACCAGCTTTGACTACCAGAGGACTAAAAGTATCAAATACACTCTATTTAGCTATTTTAAGAATGAACATTATATATTAAAGCAATGATCTCATCGACAAAGTGTTATTATCTTTTGTTATCTATTATCGTGTAAGACTTTAAATGACATCGTAAGATAAAACTATAAAATAATTAATGATTTGGTGTCATGCGTGTTTGTTTGTTAATGAGTATTTGGGCTGGTTGCTATAGAGTGTAAGCCTTGATCTGTTTACACCTTCCTGCGTTGAACGCCAAGTGGTTTGATGGAACAAAAAAGGAGAGACATAAATAAATAAATAATAAATACATAATAGCAATGAAATAAAAAATGAAACTGAATGAGCCAGAGGGGAGGGGACGAATGTTTGAAACGCTTTCTCATAATAGATCTTAGCTGCATAAGACAATCCAGAAGGCAGCATTAAAAGGAAATCTATTTTTTACAGCCAGACAGTTAATTTTAATGAGCGGGATCATAAAGATGGTAAAAGTCCATTGCATCGGTACATGAGGTTAAAAGCATTTTCCGACCTAAATGATCCAACATGGCAAACGCGGCCATCCAATCCAGTCTCGCCTTCAGCCGACCAATGGGTCTCCGGTTCAAACCAGAGAGAACCAACAAAATGGTTCCCGTTCCGCCCAATGGCTGATCGCTTCGACAAATCACTGAATAACAGCACTGAGCCAATGTGTGTGTAAGCAGTGCAAGGCACAATATACAGTATGAATGAGCAAAATGTGAGGAGCTCATTGAATACATTTAATGTATTCATTGCCTTTTACGAACGCACATGATCATAACTCTGATCTCTGTTCACACAATGAATCTCCTGACACTGATGTCAGCCAATGTGTGTGTACAACAAGATTAACTAGAAAAGTAAGATCAGATGAGAACTGAACATGAAACCTGCATGTTACCTTCAGCAAACTGTCAGTAAAGAAGGTGCGGAAGGGACTTTGAGTGTGGCAGGAGGAGGCCAATAAAAGCAGACCTTTGGAGGGAGAAATACAAAGATAAAGAAGATGCGGTACGGCGGCTTTGGGGGAGGGTGGGGGTAGAGGGGAAGTGATAAACTTTTGGCGCTTGTGACACGGCAGGCTGCTGGGGCTTGGTCTGGGCCAGGCCAGCTTGGGTTTCAGCCAGCACTGCAGGCCTGCTAGAACCTGGGACAGCCCGTGTTATGAAGCAGGCTGTGCGGGGGGAGCACAGCAGTTACATGGCTGTTAAAGGCTGCTACGACGTCTCTCTGCCATGCCCTCTACTCTTCTTGTCCCTTCTTCTCCTCCTTCTCCTCCTCACACAGATAAAACTGACTCCTCTGGTCCCCTATGGTGATGCTGGGACCAGTTTGCCGGCCCAGATGTCTCCTCATATACTGTGACCTCTCTGACCCAGGATGAGACTGAGCTGCAATACAGCAGAGCAGGAAGAGGTGCGTAAAAGAAAAGAAAAAAAAGAAAAGCCAGGGGAGAGTTGGGGCAAGGCAGGGCTAAATAAACTTAAGCTGAAATGAGACTGAGAACAGGATTTATTTTGTTGAAGTAATGTTCAAATAAGATCAAGTAGCAGCAGTTGTTACACATTTATTAAATGGAAATTAAAGATGTCTAACAAGAAGAGTAACAACTAGAAATGTGCAATTTTTAGTGTGTGGTTGCACATTGTCCCTTTTGTGACTGGACACATTGTCCAGTCAGAAAAGGGACGGAAAAAGTCAATTGAACATAATGGATTTTTGGGGTTTAGGGATTACAGAAAAGGTCCACTGAACTCAATGGACTTTGGGGGTTTTGGTGATACTCTAGAATAGATGAAATGCCCTGTAGGCAACCAAACTAAATAATAACCCATGATCAACTGAAGCAGATCACACGTGATGACAACGGACGTCATTAGCGTCAGCATAATGCGAGAGATCTCCTGGTCTGGACCAGCAGCAGCAGCAGGCAGGCATCAGTGAAAAGATACGTCATTTTTGTTTTGAGTGACATGTCGCGCGACACTTTTCCGCCAAGGCATAAATTAGGCTTAACTTGTGCCTTTGATGTGAGGAAATGCCGCGAGGATGGCGGAGGCTCCCCCTGACAGCGGGGAGCAGGCAACCCTTGGCCATAACACACACTGGCCGCTCCAGACACGAAGACATCTGCCCTGCGTGTTTCCAGCAGAGAAACCTGAGAGTCTATATTACAACACTGAACTGTCTTGTCTTGTCCACCCCCTGCCTCCACAAGGCCAAGCCCCCTGAGAAAAAGAAATGCATTACAGGAGGAGGGGAATGTGCAGGATGTTGGGAGATCTCTCCACCAAAGCGTCCGCACAGATGCTGGATACAAATACGTTTTCATCAATTCCCTTACTGCTTCTTTAAAATGGGCCATTTCAGCTCGCTGGGACATTTTCTTCCTCCCTCCTTCATTTAAACACAGGTAACTTGATGCATTTTGGGCTATGACACCTACCTGGACCGGACCTGTTTAATACCTGGCTGTAACATGCTGTGGCAGGGGAGCAGCAGGAGGCAGGGAAGACATTCCTGCAAAGGAAAGCTACTAAAGAACTAATTTGATATGGGAAGACTCCAGGGTTTAGGATACTGTACACGGCTGTCTATATCCCTCTGAACCTCCTACAATACACTATGCCTCTCCGCTTCAGCTCATTTTTTTCTGTGTAACCTAGTATATTATTGAACAAATCAAACTTAGTTTGGCTTTAAAGTGTGAAAACACAGATTGACAACATTATTAGTGATGGATATGAATGGGAAAACGTGTTGTGTGTGAGAGGCAAAGAGTGAGAGAGCTGAAGCAGCAGGGATGTTGTGGTATATATAGCCACATCCCAGTGAGGGTCTACTCTACTGGAATCAAAGGGCACTATGCCTTCACTCTATAATTACTGTACTGGAATTATCCCCCTCCCTTAATTGATAAAAATCACATGTGCTCTAGTAGGCAAACAGGCGTGTCAACACAGAAAAAACCCATAAAAAAAAGAATAATAATAATCTATTATCGTATCCGTTATATTTTTATGTGACACCTTTTAATCATAACCTAGCCTAGCTTTATATTCTTTCCATTCAGTGATTTTGTTTTTAGTTGCTATATGACAGTTATTTCTATTTAGTTATTGTATGGCTGGAATCTAGTCGAACAATACAGGGTATATCCTGCTCTTTATCTCAACTTGGACTTGATTAGACCGAGCCTAGATCTCGGCCCAGACTCAACTAATTTAGTCTTAACTGCACTGCTGCTCGCTCACTCACCACACCATCAGACACCATCGCTGTCTGGTGGAAACTTTGTACTCTATGTCCAAAACCGTTGCCGTTGCTTTTCAGGAAATGGAAAAAAATAACCTGTGTTCCGATGTGGTTATAATTTAGTCACAAGGTCTTGATAATACTTTTCATCTGTAGAATATTTATAAAACCCTCAGATGCACTTAACCACTTTCAGTTTCAAGATGTTTCAAGAGAAACTGAAACAATCCGTTCTACAAGTTCACGTAAGTAAGGCATTCATTTAAGGAATAAAACAACATGTTTAAATATGGAGATACAGGTTTTCTACCCGACATGGATGATATTTTCCTGGAGTCCACACTGTGAGCCTCTTGCCCTACAGAGTCTCTGGGTGTGTGAGAGGAGAGGGGGGGGGGGTGTAGTTGGGGGGATTAGGAGCTGACATGACGACCTGACGACCACTGACCTGGCCTGCGCCTTTACAAGGCCAGATCAGCTATCAGGCTCTGTGTGCTTTGTGCCCTGCTGTTTGAAAGCTGTGTCAGGGATTCCTCCACAAGTGCACCGGGGTTCACCGAACAGTCGGGGGCGAGAGTTAAAAACTAGGGGAAGAGGGAGAGAGAGAGAGAGAGAGGGGCAGGAGAGAAGAGCCTTCGGGGGCCATCCTTAAAAGCGCTGCCACCCATCTCCCCCCCCCCCCCCGACGGGACGGAACAGGATCATCATCTGTCAGAGCCCCAGTCAAAGATCACTTTCCCAAAGCCTCCCCAAGAAGGACACGCTTTAATGCGTGCTGCGAGCATACGGAGGCAGAAGGTCGTCATAGCTACCGCTAGGGGCGTCACACCAAATTCTGGGCCCTGGGTACAAGGATTCACTGCGGGCCCCCCATGAATGTTAACTATTGAAAAATAGCAGATATACAAGCTCACAGCGCGGCACCGAGTGCCGCGCTGCGAGCTTGTATATCTGCTATTTTTTTTTTTTTATCGTGAAAATGTGTGCAAGAAACCTATGTCAAAGACCCCCAAGATGATATGTATTTGGCCACGGACCCCAATCTCAAAATATTTTGTTCCAGGGACCCCCAGAAGCAAAATTTTAGTTAGAAATGTTCGCTTAAAAAAATACATATATTCAAAGATTTTCACACATTTTCACAACTTTTCAAAAAATAGCATATCTACAAGCTCGCAGCGTGGCACTCGGTGCCGCGCTGTGAGCTTGTATATCTGCTATTTTTCAATAGATAAAGTTATTAGGGCCCCTCCACCTTGGGCCCCGGTAACTCAGTCCCACTTTCCTACCCCTTGTGACGCCCCTGGCTACCGCTGCGAGGGGAGCGAGGGCCGAATCCCCCAGGTTTTTCCAATCAGCCCCCGAGTCTCGGGACAGACTGCTGGCAAGGCTTAGTGGTTTACAACGCGTCTGACAGCCATGTCATACAATACAATTCATGCAATTACATAACGTAACACAATTGCTCCACTACAAATGTAGAACAGGGATATAAAACTAAACATTACATAAGCCGTGTGGCAAATAATAAAAGATCAGAAACGGTGATACGAGCTGCAATGACGCATAGTGTGCGATCGTTATCATTAAATAATTGCGTTCACAATGCTAAAGGTAGCGTCATTGTTATGAGCAACCAGTGGCTTCCAAGATGGTGGTTGAATCGCTAACATTGCCGAGCGCAGAATGTTTAATGGATGAGAAATAAGGAATGGGTGGAGAGGGAGGCTGTCAGTGCAGAGAGGGAGGGGCTTGAAAGTTGATGAAAGAGTACATATCTGGGCTGGAACGTGCACACATAGACATCAAAGGGGGCTTGAGCCCCTGCCCTTTTATCCGTCTAAAAAATGCCCTCTCCAGACCAAGAAAGCAGTTTTTTACCATGGTGAAAGAAATGCAAATAATGCCTTAATAATTGCCTTGTCCAAACTCTCCTGAACTTGAACGCAGCATCTCATGTTGAAAGAATTACCCTCTCTGTGGAGAAATCTATGCCAGTATTGTATCTCCAGTATTGACTTGATTATGCAGTTCAGTGTGGTATCAAGCACCGAAAATAGCTGACCTCAAACCTGAGCTTTGAGGTCTGCTATTTTCACCAAAATACCCTTTTAGAAATTTGAGCCCCTGCCTCTCTAACATTCTCTGCACGTCCCTGTATCTGAGAAGGAAATAGAGTGAGAGAGGGTGAGTGAATTTGCAAGGAATAGAGAGAGAGAGAGAGAGAGAGAGAGAGAGAGAGAGAGAGAGAGAGAGAGAGAGAGAGAGAGAGAAGAAAGTGAGGGTGTGGCCAACGTATCCAGACCGAGAAGACTAGCCTACGTTGGCTTTGTGTCTCATTAGAGTGTGAGGGGAACATGGTGACACCATATGGAACGATGGTGGCTGCTACTGGGGAAAAGAAAAGGTGTGGCTTGTGCCCGTGGATGGAGGAAGTGAAATGGATGATGGTAAGGATCTTTAGATGAATGGCGTGGGCATGGGCACCGTGTGGCTACATGTCGGCGGGATTGTGCGCGCACTTGTACAGAAATAGTTGAGTTGACTATTTTGTGTGTCTATGAAGGGCGTTTAGTTTCATGGCGACTGAATGCACGCGCGTATGAGGGCGGAGCCCCGGCGTAACTGGATCTCGACGTGCAGCAAGGGGGAAATGCGAAGGCTCTGTGGCTGCTACCTCTCTAATGAGAGAGGGGAGGGGACATGATCAGAGTCAGATGGAATGCCCCGAGCGCACAGCCCCCCTGCCCAAAGTGCCGCCCCGACACCCTTTGTTACCTCCAAGTGAGCTGAGACCAGCCCATGAACCATGTAACTAGGTGGTTTCCAGGTTAATGAAATGTTGTAACTCCTGGGCCCACTGTCTCTCTCTCTCTCTCTCTCTCTCTCTCTCTCTCTACTCCCTCTCTGCCAGTCTCAGTAACCACCCCCTGCATCTTCACCCCCACATTCCTGCCCTATACCCCATGGAGGAAGGTCAGCGGCAAGGGCAATTAACTGTTTACTTTGTGTGAAATATACTGCATTTGCATTTGGGTTGTTTTGGTTGATGCCCCTATCTGGTGTGGCTCACGCAATGGGTCGAAAGTGTTGAATAAGCTTCCGCAAATTGCCACGTGTCATGTACAAACCATGTACAGTATAGGAAGGATTCCCAAAGACCAAATGACAGCGGCCGGACAACAGATATACAAATATTCCTGTGTTCTTACAATACTAGTGTGTATTTCTATCCCTATTGTGAAGCAGGTTTCAACGTGTGATAAATATACCCTTACATACTAACTTAATCATTCTAAATCATACAGTATTCTTTTTTATTAATTTGCCATCATAGGGTCACTTTATGTTAACGGTACACACCATGGCTATTGCCCTGGCATATCGCTTACAGTACATGTTTGATATCTGCTTCTAATGATGTCTCTTGTACAAGAGTCTGTGATACAGCTATTCTGCCTTATTTTTTCTTTTCTTTTCTTGAACATGCATATTATGTAGCTTAAAATATTATTGTTGTCCTGTTACCTGTCTTTTTCCTTCCTTCCATTCTTATGAGTGTATTTTATCCTTCCTTCCATTCTTATGAGTGTATTTTATAAGTTCAAATTACAGGAGCTCGGACGGAAAATAATTTCACCCACTCGTTTACCTCTGTAAACTTGTGATGTGACAATAAACTTGAAGTTGAAAGTCTGCGTTGCACTGCTCTGCTTGGATACCAGATCTCAAAATGTACATGCACGGCATAAATTTACGGGAGTTTAGATAGCGATGAAAGAAGTTGTAAGTCATGTTGATGAAAGGTAGCGCTGCCCCACAGTCCTTCAGATGCGAGATGGATGTGGTTGTTAATAGAGGTGAGGCACAGAGGTCACGGCTTGGCCGGGGAGTAAACACACTGTACCGCCAGGGACACGGCAAAGGCAAAGGCAGAAGACGCGTTCTGAATCCTCGGCTGAACAATTAGTTTTGGGTCAAGTACAATTACAATGTTAGCATTTAGCAGACGCTCTCATCTAGGAGCGATTTACAGAAGGACAAGTTCAGCGTTAAGTGCCATGAATATTTATCAAACGGGTACTCAAGGGAGTCGAGTGCTAAAAGGACAAAGATATGCTAGACACTGACTAGGGAAAAAGTAAGCAACTTTATTATTGAAATAGTCGACGAAGGAAATGCAAGTAGGGGAGAACGGAGTAAAATGAACCACTTTTTGCTTATGTTGCCCTGGAAGCAAGAAAAAGTGAGATGGCAGTAAATTCAAAGCATCTAGACATATTTTAGGATGTCTGCTATCATTTGAAATTATAAGTAAGTGTCTATGACAAAGGACCATAACAATATGACTAAAAAAAAGTTGCCCCAGGTGAGGGGTAAGTTGATCCAAGTAAAGGGGTAAGTTGACCCACGTCATATACTAAACTTTAACAGCTTAAACTTGAAAAAAGAATGTATTTACTTATCAGAAATATTTTAATAACACATTTCCCTTTTGCAAATTCATTTCTTACGGTTATTTAAACCGAAAGAAAAACTATTAAAACCAATTAAAAAAAGTTTGTTATTCAGAACCTTATAATATTTGCAATTATTAATATAATATAAAAAAATCTCTTAAATTAGTGTATTCATCAAAATGAAAGACCATTCAGCATAATTTGAGTAGCAGAGACCTAATAAAAAATATGAATGGTGATTCACATACGTAGTTCAATTTACCCCAAGGCATTTGGTTCATCTTGCCCCACAGCCACCATTTTGACAAAACCTGGCTAGATTAATGCTTAAGGCTCATCTTTAGCTAAATGTTTCATATAGTTTCATACATTGGGATATCACCAACATGCATGATATATAAGTTTAGACCTGGGTACATTTGCTTTAACATAAAAATCATTATACCATAAAAGTAAAAAATTAAAAAAACACTTGGGGGTAGAAATATGCTTTCCACTTTGCCCATGTTTTTGGACACTGCTCCTATAGATATTGGCCTAAAATCACGCAAAGCGGTACACAGTATCTCTAAAGTCATGGCATCAACATGGATCTGTCCCATTTCCCATATTCCCTCCCGATTGGCTACGACTGCCTTCTAAAGCTTGTGTATGCAACGTGACGGTCGCTTATCTCCCGATTAGGGAGTCTTACTGGTTTGTATAGTGCTTTCTGACATACTGTACAGCAACATAGCATTGAGAGATAAAAGATAAAAATGAAATCCTAAACCATGTCTGTCTGATCCAACAGAATTTTTTCTCTTGAAAATGTTTGTGAATACTATGGTATTTTGTCCAATCTTAAAGGACAACTCCGCCCTAAATCACTTCTAGGCTCATTTTCCTACTTATATTGATCCTAAATGACTGTCCATGGGGTCTATTAGGCAGAAATTCCCCTGTTGTCCAGTTTCCCCAGCAGAACCCAGCAGCTCTCATAGCATAGAGTGGAGCCTATAAGCCTATCTCTTTTATGCTATTTGTTGTGGTCAAAAGTGTTTTTATTTTTTTATGAATGTGTTACTAGTTGTCATTACAAACACATCCATACCATCGTTGTCTCACGAAAGCAATCACACTCTGCTAAACAGATGTTATGCTTTTATGTGTTTTGCCAAGTCCCGGAAAAGATGCCCTGTGATTGGCCAGTACAGTGACTTTGATTGGCAGTTGTGCCGAATGTTCACCCCAAAACATGATTTATGAGATTGTGGTGGCTTGTGTGGGACAACCAAGGCATGGATGTTTTTGTAATGACAGCTAGTAACACATTCATGAAAAAAATTAATCACTTTTGACCGCAACAAATAGTATAAAAGCGATAGGCTTATAGGCTCCACTCTATGCTATGAGAGCTGCCTGGTTCTGCTGGGGAAACTGGGCAACAGGGGCATTTCTGCTTATTAGACCCCATGGACAGTAATTTTGGATCAATATAAGTCGGATAATTAGCCTAGAAGTAATTTAGGGCGGAGTTGTCCTTTAACACATTGACCGCCATTTTAACATACCTCCGTACTCCCACCTGCCATTCGTCTCCATAGACTTCCATGTAATTGGGTGTGCACGGATCATGCACACCCATGCCTAGATAATGCACCACGTGTGTCCACATTGCTCACAGCTTTCAAACAAAAAAATCCGAATGGAAATCCGTTCAGGCATTCATGAGATAACAGCCACTATGTTTAACAAAGATGGCTGCCAAAATGGCTGCCATGCTTGAAAGATGGGGTTGCTATGGGGGTTAAACAAGAGTAATTTCGCGATTGCTATCATGCCTACTCCATTTTTGGGGGTCAAAAAATTCAAAAAAAAAATTTGATTTTTTTTTTTTTTTTTTTTTTTTTTTTTAAATTCTCGGGACTATCGGGCCTGGCGGGGAAAGACATTGGAATAATCTCGGGACTATCGGGCCTGGCAGGGAATGAGTTAAGAGTATACTAATATATATAACGTATACAATTGGAGGTGGTTGTATTTGGTCACCCTGCTCTTCTATTGAGACATTTAGATGCTGTGTCTGGTTTTACACGACTTGGTTGACAAGTGGTACTGCTTGAAGGTCAAAATTCAATTTCACCCCTGAACAAGCAGGCACATTCTATTAGCTCAGTGGTCAAGCACTTGCACTTTCAGCACTTGCACAGGAGACCCAGGTTTGAATCCGCAGTAGAACATGAAAGTTGCAAAGTGCAGTTTTATTTTGTCAACCATGATCTTCAGTTCTGTTTGCCTCACGTTCTTTTTATCTTGGGGGGGGGGGGGGGGGGGGGGGTACATATTACTGTACTGTGTGTATACAGCTCTTTACTTTGTAATACTGTATGTATGTAGTCTTGAAGGCTTTTTTTCATGTTTTCTGTTTCATGGGAGCAGTATTTGGCCTCCTCCGTTGGAACATCTACATTGTACAATCCTTAGTGTTAATTTAACTAGAGCCTTATGAGTCCATTAGGTTCCATTTGCAAATTATGACAACAGAGGATTTTCCTTCGTGCTGAAGCTCCTAATCCTCATCCAGCACTTCCAAAGTCGCCACTGCTCTCTCTCTCTCTCTCTCTCTCTCTCTCTCTCTCTCTCTCTCTCTCTCTCTCTCTCTCTCTCTCTCTCTCTCTCTCTCTCTCTCTCTCTCTCTCTCTCTCTCTCTCTCTCTCTCTCTCTCTCTCTCTCTCTCTCTCTCTCTCTCTCTCTCTCTCTCTCTCTGTGCACTAACACGATGGACCCCTCATTTGGAAAATAAGTAAACATCAACTCCCAGGTTCACATTTTGTCAGGGTTCCCTTCCGAAAGAGTGGAAAAAAAGAATGCCTTTGATATTGTGCTTGGTGGAAAAAAGTAAATTTACTCCAGTCCCAGTCCAATTTGGACCCGTGGACATTAAAGCAGGAGCCAGGGCTAATAAGAGCCATGCGTAAGAACCCAGAGCTGAGAGCGAGAAGGAGAAAGACAGAGAGAGGGCAAATTAGGGAGGGGGAGAGAGAGCGGTAGAAGAAAGAGAGGGGGTGAGAGAGAGTGAGCCCAGTATGTGTATGTGTGTGAGAGAGAAATATAGAGAGAGGAGAGTGGAGGTGTGTCTGGGCCTGATTCTATCAGCCAGTTGACTCCAAGGTTCATGCTAATGGATTTCAGCTCCCTCTCGCAGTGGCCCAATTAGCTAGCTGCTGTGTAGGCTCGCTCTATAAACTCATGTGTGGATGTTAAGTGAGTAAACTTGTGTGTATGTGTGCGCAGACGACTGACTGCATGTTTATGTGCACGTCTGTGTTATTGTGTGTCTGTGCACATGCTCATGCCCAAGTGTGTTTCTGTGCGTGTGTGTGTGTGTGTGTGTGTGTGTGTGTGTGTGTGTGTGTGTGTGTGTGTGTGTGTGTGTGTGTGTGTGTGCGCGCGAGCGTGTGCGCGTGTCCTTCAGTCGCCAGCAGCCTCGTGTGGTTCAACAAAGGCCAGTCCAATAAACTACTGGCCTTGACTATGATTCCCTGTTCAAAAAGACACAACTGTGATGACTATTCTGTTCCTTCCATTTATCAAAAAAGAGAGAAAAATAAAACTTGACAAGCGCCTAAGAGTCAGGATGAGCGCAAGGAGTCAATTTGTGCCTGCCTGCCCATTCCCCACCAATGAACACCCATAACGTAAACACGTGGAGACACAAACAGAAAAACAAACAGATAAACCTGTCTAGTTTAAGTGGAGCTTTTACCACTTTTAGGGAAGAGATTACAAAGAAAATAGTGTGTGCACTTTTAACCCTCACCCTGCATGCAGATGGACAAGCGTGGGGCTCCGGCCCTACCTGTAATAAACCCTCATACCTTCTACGCATGACCATCAATCACGCCGTGAGGCCTTCAAAGTATCGAGTATCGACTAATACGGCTCGGCTCGCCCACTTTGGCTTTTATCCCCCGCGTTTCCGCCCACTCTCTTCTGGTGGTGGCATGGGCCTTCAAAGTGCAGCCATCGTGCTTTTCTTCTTCTTTTTTTTAAGGCACCCTAGCCCTAACCCTAGCGGTTTATTTACCAAGAAACTGCTGCCGTAAATGACAAAAAACCAGCACAATTTACTGACAAGTAGTGAGAGGGGGGGCTGGTTGGGGGTTCTAAGAACTGAGCCAGAGGTCTTGGCTGGGCCTGTGAAAGACTATAAAGCTTTAGTAGTGGCCCACGACCTGTTTATGGCTGACTGAGGAGCTGTGGTGTGATGGTCCTGATCACCCTCTGCACCCCAAGAGGCTGCCACTCTTGCATAACAAGAGGACGGACGAGAGAGCGAGGCAGAGGATGAAAATGGAATGAAAAGAGTATTACACAGATCTCAGAGAGCACGCTCAGTGGCTGCTGATTCATTCTTCCTGTTCTCATCTTTTTCTTTTTTCACCCTTTTTTCTTTTTTTTTTTAACCACAGGCCATGCAACAAAAGATGAATGGGATTAAATGAAATAATATGAGCGATTTGCAAACATAAAAATGTGTATTACTTTAACATTGTGCGGGAAATGAATGGGTAAATGATGCATTTCATTTCCCACAAAATGGCTAAGGCTCTTGGCATTGGTGCCCTCCTTGCCTGGAGAATGCAGAGCTGGTCAGGCCAGGCCCACTGAAGGGGGGGGGGGGGGGGAGCTGGTATGCAAAGAACTCCAATATATATGCCCAAGTGCCATTACTGCGCCCACGGAGAGGATTCAAGGCAGATGTGGACTGGAAAAATATTTTTGCTTTTTTGAATGCCATACGTATACGTTCAGGTCTATGATGAGGAGTTAATGTATGAATGGGAAATGCAATCTAATCATTGAATTTGCCAAGTAATCAATGTAGAAGTATCTGTCTTGGTGGCATTGATACAGAGACATGTCAACTAAGTAAAGCCTGATTTAAACGTAGTCGTACATCGCTGTTGCACACCGTAAATAACAGAGCTACAGGACAAGCACATTTCATATACTCTGTGTAAAATGTACAGTGAAAAATGTCCCAACGACATTACATTCTGTCTGACATGTATTGCATGATGACAGATCACTTGCTGTACAGAGTAAATTAAGACTAATCAATGATAGACAGTTTGGGAAGTAACAGATTGTATTGCAAAATATATACGTGTAACTAATCAGTTGTTACAGTTCCAAAGACAAATGCTGTAATTCAATTACGGTTTCTAATCGAAATGTTGAACTTGAACTTGAATATCTTTGGGTAAAGGTCAGGGTTGTGTTGTGTGTATGCAGGCAGCAAAGACTTCAAGGTAGCAGTAACTTTATATTTTAATCAAAACCCAAAAAGAACATAAGGTATTCACCTTGTGGCATTTGGTTTAAAATCAAAACATGATGCGCTTCTTCTGATGTTATAGTGAAAAACTTTGAGTAAAATATTGTTGATAGTAAACAGAGTCCTTCTGTCATTATGTGCTTTTACTACACTAAACTAGAACATTGCCTGTTTTTATGTGGTGCATTATACACAATACTGGTTTAAAATATTGATTTAGAAAGCAATCAAAATGTATCAAAGGTGTGTGTGTGTGTGTGTGTGTGTGTGTGTGTGTGTGTGTGTGTGTGTGTGTGTGTGTGTGTACACACACACACACACACACACACACACACACACACACACACACACACACACACACGCGCGCACGTATATATACATACATACATGTTGGGATGTGCGTGCACCTCTTGACTGCTATAATGCACCATGCTCCATAATTGCGACCGTCAAGTCGCAGTTACTATCAAAACCTCGACCAGCTGTCCATCAGTCCGTCAGTCTGTCTGTCACACGTCACACTTTTGCCCTGCTCATATCTCCGCAACCGGTGCCCCGATCCATGCCAAATTTTGCACACCCACTCCTTGCCTGCCAAACCACAACCTCCACCCATCAATTCTCACATGCCACCATGAGGCTGATTCTTGCAAAACTAATTTTTGGACACTGCTCCTACAATTGCTTTCCTAAAATCACGCAAATCGGTAAACACTTGCTCTACACTCATGTTCATCAACATGGATCTGTCCCATTTAGCACCACCTTCAGGCCGATTTTTTAAAACACATTTTTGGACACTACTCCAACAGATTTTGCCCAAAGATCACACTGCGACCTGACGGTCGCTTATCTCCCGATTAGGGAGTCTTACTGGTTTAAATAACAATCTTCACGGCTGTGGGAATATGTGAGAAATACATACCTTGTCTTCACCACATCCAGTGGGTGCATTAGGCAGATCTCTACCAGGCCTAGGACAAACAAAAAAGCAAGGTTAGCTAAAAGCACTTACATGTGCCATTTAATCATGCCAATTGTGGCTATAGGCTACAATTAAAAGTTTGAACTGATTCTTTCTTCACTTGTGCCAATGCTGCATGTGATATTAGGAGTAGTTCAGATCGTATGTGGAGGACGGAGACACAGTGTTGGAGACCTGTAGATGGAGACCTTAACCCTCATCATCCACCAAAGTGATGAAAACTGGATTTGTAACCACCAAAAAGTGTGACTGAAATGGAATTGAGATTTCTTTCTGTAAGTAAAGTTGGGACCTACAGCAAATGGCTCTCCCATGCAGGCTGCCAAGATGGCTGGTGGAAGGGAGAAAGAAAAAAGTAAATGTGCAATACAGTTCACAGGAACAGGTGTATATGCTACTTGAGCAAAATAAAGCTTTTTTTATAAAGAGCTGCTCCAACAGTAAGAATGAACTGCTCCAACAGTAAGAAAGCAACTTCAAAATGTGTATGACACAATGGACACAACAAACACAACAATAGACTTTACGGCAGCAATTGACGCTATTGATCACATCGTTCTTGAAAATAAATAGTGTTCAGTTGTTGGTATCCAATCTAAGGAAAACAAATACACAACACGCGTTTTTTATAGTAGTAAGTATACAGTACATGGACCCCAAGAAGTCTAGCTGTGCTTTAGGGCACTACTTGGTGTTGGACAGTCCGCACTCTGCATCGATTCTAACAAAGAAACAACTAAATCACTCTATCGCATGTGTTCTCTCCATTTCTTTACATTGAATGGGTGTGGTTCCTATAACAACCTGACCACCTTGCATATCAGGTCTTGAGGATATGATCACAACCCAAACCATGTTAAGCGGTAATGTGTCCTGGCTTGATCACTGAAAACTTGCATGACTTCTAATTACCGCAATTTGAATGTTGTTGGTTGTGTTTTTTCTATTTCTATTTTTTTTCTTTTTCTTTTTTGAGCAACAGTTTTGAAAGACAGCCAACACAAACCAAATATACTGAGAGTCTGAGTGAGAACCCTTGTCATCACTGTAATTATCGCCCCTGGTTAATTCAAATCCCGACCAGCCTAATAAATAATCCACAGTGCTTTCCGAGCTCTGTGGTGTCTGCATGCAAGCGGAAATGAACAAAGGAGGCCCAATGAGACTTCCTCTCATAACAACCCAGCTAATTCTCTGCTTTTCAAAGTGATGAAGGGACCCAATCCACTCAGCGTATTATCCATGTAAAGCCAGTACATCAGTTATATGCTAAAAGCTGGATAGTCAATAGAGCCTGAGTGATCAGTGAGGGACCCGCTGTGGTTTCACACACGCACTAACTACGTGCATCTGGGTGAAAAGCCACTGGTTTCGGCTTTGGAAACACTCAGCCTCAGACTCAATCAGGCTGGCTAACACAGGATTCTCACTGCATCCTCTCTGCCATCGCTTTAATGGGGTTTCCCTCATAGATTCCACCATGTGTACACAGCTGCCGTGAAATACGGCCTCTCTCTAATTTGCTCAATTAAACATCATGTCTATAAAGAAGTGTCTCCTGTGTTGGGGGGGTTCCAGGGAAAATTATCATGTGAAACACCACTGAGAAAATTCCGTCTACAGGGACATCTTAATCTCCAAAATGGTAAAATTGGAATTGTTAGGAGTCCTAATCCTAATTCGGTAGCTCTTAGTAAAAACTAAACACGTTGAAAGTCCTTCTGAAAGGGCTTAAAAAGGCTTTTAAAACTGCAGTGGGAGAGTAAACATGGGGGTTCCAGAGATTTTGACAGACACATCTTTTTCAGGTGTTCCTATGAATAGACCTGTCGTGAAACCTGACCACATTGGATCTCTCCTCGGCTAATCTGATTACGCGATGAAGCCAAACCTGCCTGTCTGCCTGCTTGCTGAGCCTGAACAAACACAAGGATGCTGGGAGAAAAAGAAAACACGCTCCAACAGGTGACCCACAGGAGAGAGAGAGAAGGAGCAGACCAGAGAAAGACAGAGAGAAATAGCGCGCGTGCGAGAGAGAGAGAGAGAGAGAGAGAGAGAGAGAGAGAGAGAGAGAGAGAGAGCAGGGTCTGGGAAAATGGAGATCTTCTGCAATCGCCATCCCCTCAGAAAATGTGCATCTGGACGATAAGTGGGAAACCAAACACGCAGAAAGAAGACAAACAAAACAACGATTGGATTCCTTTTGTCTCTGCAGACTTGACTCTGGCAAACAGTAACATTAGGGAACGTTTATCATCAATTAATCACTACTGGCAGTGTAGCTAAAAAGGGGTACTGAATCTCACATTCTTATGGGTAGAGTATGTTGTTTCTCTCATAATTTCAGATTGGGAAAAATAAAGTAAAAACGGGGTAACACGGGGTGATTAACCACCAAGGGCAATATTCCTATAGATACACAGACGACGAGACGAGTGGCAAAGTGTAGTAAATGAACCAAGTATATACTCGTTCCTGCTTTGATAAGCTCTTTCAAGACCATGCTGTACTTACCAGCCGCGTCAGCATGGCTGGCATTGTTTTCACATTGTGAGTCTCTGTGTGTGTGTGTGTGTGTGTGTGTGTGTGTGTGTGTGTGTGTGTGTGTGTGTGTGTGTGTGTGTGTGTGTGTGTGTGTGTGTGTGTCATCAAGGCAAAATGTGGTCCTGTAGACACCCATTGTAGACACCCAGCAGGAAGAAGTGGTTTTCAGTACATTGCCAGCTGTTTATATGTCAGTCTGTCTGTGGACAGATTTTGTCAACGCGATAGCGTCGTAATGCAAGTTGCAGTGACAAAACTTTGCAGGTGTGTAGTTGAGTTCACAATGAAGGCCAGAGTTCATAAATGGGTGTAGCCTGAGCAAGGGCGTTGGAAGTAAGTGGGTAGGAACCACCCCAACCCTAACGTTATGCCGCCGGCCCAAATGGCAGCTGGTGTGATCCCATTGCAAGATGGGAACACTGTATCTTATGGTGTTAGTCATGTTGCTGTACGATTGTTAAAGTCTTAATATGGAACAAATATATTTAAAATATTCAGAGTCTGAAGTATGTTTTAAACATTTGCCCCTGAAATGATTTATAATGTCTCTAATAGGTCTAAATGTGCCTACATTTTTAGTTAAAACAAATAAAAAAAATATTTTCTGCATTGTAGTTTGTATTGATCTGCATCCGTTGGTATGAGGCTGCCCTCAGCCTTAGGCACTCGTGTCTTCCCTCCAACGAGGCGGTTTCTCAGGGCTTAGTGATGATAAGCATGAATGCAAAACCAGGCTGTGTTTATTTGAGCGCCTGTCTGACGCCCCAAAAGACGAGACACGTTAAGGACAACCGATGGCAGACAAGTAGGGGCTCCAAGACGAACCACTATGTGAGACTGCATTTGACAATAATCCACCAGTGGCCTCCATATGACCCGTTCTACACCTGTAGCATTGATACTGGCCTGACCAAGGTCAACAGCATTTGTAAACACACTCTTTCTTTTCATGTATCTGACAGAACGAAGAGAAGAGCATGCATCTGGGATACATATGATGCAAACCACCCAAGTAGCAATTATAGGACGTACCTTTAATGGTGGGGTTTTGAATGGAATGCACTTTACTTTTAGATGTAATCAATTAAATTAGTCCATTGTGATTCGATTTACCACTTTCAACCTAGTGTCCCTATTTTGGCCATGATGTCATTATACACCTGACCATCAACACGTCAACGCCAAAGCCGTGGTCGGTCTCGGGGGGCATACTCTCCATTGTAAGCTGATGCTATTTGATCTAAATTGACAGTAATATCCAAATTATCTTTTGATTGAGTCTTATCTATCAATCGATCGATCGATCGATCAAGCCATCCATCTCTCTCTCTCTCTGCTTGTCTATCAGTCAACAAATCCGGAGGAACAGGTGTCAATAAGACGTGTGGACTGTGGAAGTAATCTGAGTGATGATGTCAGCAGGTCAGAGCAGATACGCTGTAGGTAAACTAAGCTCTCATTCTGAAAACATTATCAACTATGGAAAGGCTCAGAATATTTCCAGCTTGTCAGAAATATATATAAAACAAATAATGAACAATCCAAGCTAATTTAGGTCAAACAGCATAGGATTACAATGGAGAGCATGCCCCAGAGAAGGCCCTTTGGTGGTGACGCATCGATTTGCCGGTCTGGTCAAAGGTTGAACATTTTCAAAAATATCAAGAATAGCAGATCTAAACAAACTATGCCATCACATTTGTTTGTTTGTTTACTTGTCATAAGTACCTAAAAATGGGTGGGATTTGCTGCATACTGTATAACAACATAGTCAGTTCCAGTCAGAGAGCCCCACCCCATCTGGTTTTTAACACCGGCTACACAAACAGCAACACTTTTTCCAGCTGCTATTAGACCGAGTTTCAATTTTGCATGCTTCAACTAGGTATCTGGGACTGACCCAAAAAGTAATCCGGCTTGAACTGTACATCCTCTTCTCTCCCATGCCACTTGAGTGTTGAATACGCTTCACTAGGAAATATCAAGTAATGAGTTATGCTAAATTTATAGTGCGTCGCACAATGGTGTCGCATGCCGAAAATAGACCAGTAGGCCGGCTATTTTCGATGTGCGACAAGTATAAATGAAGTTTACGCCACAAAGCTACTCGAGGTGACAGCAAATACATCACACTTGCATTAACTTGTGACGGTCTCAGAGTTGTAGTTCTTTCAGAGCATTAATGTGCCAAACGCCCACCTTCCTAAAAGCTGCTGAAAGGCTCTAGGCCCCAGTGCATCATGGTCTTTTCTTCCCTGCTGTCAGCACATGCTACCGTTTAATCACAGAGCCTGCAAACTGTTGGGATCACTTCACACCGCTCCACTGCCTCTGTTTTACACTTACTGAAGGGGACGGACTAACATACTGTAACTCTCATTTCAAAATGAGATATCCCACTTTTGACATCTGCCTGTACTAAATGCTTGGGAGCAGCTTTTTAAAGCATAGCAGGCAACCTCAGTACTAACTAGGTTGCCAAAAAAAAAGGATCTTACCGAGTGCTTTACTTTTGTTGTTAAAAAATATACACAAAGGTCATACTGTACATGATGTCATATTAAGATATTAAGGTCTAAATGATGAATAAACTATATGAAAATTGCATCAAAACTATTCATATTGCTGATGCCTCATACAGGTCAATGTGCCTTTATTTTGGGGTGAAAATTCAACCTTGTTCCCAATAGAAATTCAGGCGTTTTATCATGCATAAAATGCTTCTGTGTAATATATTTTGGGGCAAATTAATCACAGAAAAGAAAATCCCCCAGTGTGTAAGGACCTTTATCCTATAGCGTCAAATACATTCTCTGTAGCATGCAAGAGCTAATGACAGGTTGGGCCATTCTTTCTGCTCTGACTGCCTCCATTTTCTTTCCTTGAAGAATGGTGAAAGTGTTCAGCAGCAACCTCCCTCCACTCCACAACTGTGGAGAGAGACGGGGACGTAATATTACAGTATAGTGACCTGCCATCTGGTTGACGTTTATAGGTTTGTTCCGCCTCAGTGGGTGACATACTGGGAGATTCCATTATTCTGAGGCCTCTTTTGTTTCTGAACGCACAATGGTACTGACAGCTTCTGTCATCCACGGCTCCTGTGCCTGCAGACACACACACGGCTAATCACTGCTGCTAATGGCAACGACAGCATCAGTACCGTCTGGAACGCAGCCATCGACTAACACACGCACAAACATACTCCTAACATAGTACAGGATTGCCCTATGCCACTAATGCCCTACGTGCCGGGTCACAGAGTTCAGCCTTGTGTTTTTGCTCCATCATCAAAATGATCACTTAAGGTGGAAAAAGAGTGGCTATAGGATACAATTAGTTGGATATTACGCTGATTTTACGTTGTAATGACGCAAAGACGAGTCTTGATTCGGGCGCCTGCTGGTTTTTGTACTGGCCACAGTTAAAGTCATGCGCGGCATTTTTACAGCCGTGGAATTTTGGCCCTCGCGTTGGATACAGGATAGTCGGGACCATATGGTGGCACGTCAGAGCGAGCCAGCAGAAACAATGAGACACCAGAAAGTCCTACATCATCCCCCTCGTTCAGCATCTTGGGTGGCTGGAAGAGTCGGAGATATATGGACGGCGCACGAGGTCTCTGGGTCGGACCCAACAAGTAGTAGACCTCTCTGCTGGAAGCTCCGAGCCTGGGCCACCACCATCCTACCCGGTGAACATTCCGAGAGGTCTGATAACTTGTCGTACGGAGACAGAAGACCATACATCACGCAGATGAGATGATTATCTGAGTTGGTTTTGGCTCGGGTATGCATGAAGTTTTTTGCTCCCACGCAAAAGTGAGAAAGAAAAACAATAGTGCGCCAGGGAGTGATTTCTCAACGGGTGCAGGTGCCATCCATCACGCCGAGACACACACTGAATGACTGTAATTCCCAGCAGCCACAGGGAGAAGGTCACTGCCACAGGAAGTAGGACTCCCCCAGTTAAATGGAGTAATACATCAGAGTACACTTACCGGCCGTGCATTTCACACGCTTTTTACGACATACAGTAATAACAGTTTAGTAACTGTAGGCCTACTTAAATAATGGTTCCTCCATTATTCTAATCAAATAACGGAGGTAGTTTGATTCTAAAATGAGAGCTACCATTTGACACAAGTACTGTATCTCGTACTCTTCTAAATTGATTTATAGCACAGCATTAAAACAGATTACAGCATTTATCAAAGGATTGCAGGTAAATTAAGTTCTTGGTTGGCAGAACGATAACACATTTAGAATCAGAGAATGATGAACTTCAGGTAATTAGATTTTCCTAAAACGGATATACAGTGTTTTGGTAATTATTACTGTGAATCTGTCCAGCTATAATTATTATTTATCGTCCAAGTTTCAGTGCAACACATTTTCTGCACCACTGACAATTAAATAACAGCGGCTGACAGTGTTTCGTGTGGTTTGAAGGCATGAGACGAGCCAGAGAAGTGTGATGACAGAAGCCTCAGGGTTCACCCCAGAGGTCTGCCCCGATTCAGGCAGAGCCCCTGGCTGAACCTGCCGCTGATGGCTCCTTCCTCCATGCCTGCTATTAATACTTTTCAAAACACGTCCGATCTGGAATGCTAAACACAACCGCCAGGCCGCTGCCTACCTCAATTTTTCACCTGCAGCAACAAAGCCAATGTGATGTCTATCAGCGAGGCCAACCGCCAGGCTCACGCAGGGGTGTCGCACCAAATTCTGGGCCCTGGGTACAAGGATTCACTGCGGGCCCCCCATGAATGTTCTTCATAAAAAAAAAAACGATGTTAATATGTCAGTGGTGCTCAAACGTTTTCATGTGAAGGACCCCCAAAATGATATGTATTTGGCGACGGATCCCCAACTCAAAATATTTAGTTCCAGGGACCCCCCAGAAGCTAAGTTTGAGTTACACATGTTCGCTTAAAAAATACATATATTCGAAGATTTGCACACATTTTCACAACTTTCCAAAAATAGCAGATCTACAAGCTCACAGTGCGAAAAAGAATTAAGGCCCCTCCACCTTGGGCCCTAGTAACTCAGTCCCACTTCCCCCCCCTTGTGACACCCCTGGACTCATGTATTACAGGTTCTCTGAGTCAAAGACGTCGAGGCTGAATGTACGAGGAATGGAAGAATGGTGGTGAGACTGCTCTGAAGGACCGTTGACATAAAAGGTAAATAAAAAGGGTGGGGTGAATTTCAGTTGTTTAACGGCATAAGGCCAACAACCAACAATAACACACGCACGCACGCACATGAAAAGGGTCTCTAAATCGTTTAAAAAAAGATTGGGATTATGTAATGGAACGGTAACAGTCCATTATAACACTTCCAGAGTAAAATTAACAGTTAAGTCATTTTCATACAGGATTGCCTTTGACACGGTAAAAGAAGCAGAGAGAGAAGAATTTGCTTACTACATTTTACTGAATGTAATACTGTTTTAGTAAAGGAAAGATGTTAGCAAGGTTAGCATACATTTGTGACTGAATGAAAACATCTCTACTATCAAACTAATAACTATAGAATAAGGTTGGCATAAACAAGTCAAAACAGGGAAAGCAAATTATAAATATAAAATATGGGTATCCAAATCACATGAGACTGCTGTGGGGTCAGGCCAATAAACTAAACTTACAACCCAGAAAGGCACATTTTAATACTGAAAGATTGCCTGAGAGTCCAACCTGTTTTCATTGCAAACACCAGGCTCAACAATTCAAATCTAATCCCATTAAAATTGCAATTGGTATATAAACCAAACCATTCTCAACCCAAGAGGGGCAAACACACCAATCCGTCATAAGCACACAGGCAATATAATTGCCTCATTTTTTAAAGCGGGAGGGTATAGCGAAAGAAATGGTATTTCATGGGTAAAGTACACATACACTCATGGATATTAAAGGGCAATTAAAGACTTTAGGAGAGGAAAGAAAGTTCATTAATGCAGAGGCAGGCGGCCATTAGGAGCAGTGATTTATGTCCCTGTCCAGAGCTCCTCTCGTGTCAGAGGTGGACATGATGAAAAAAATTAGACTAAAACAAACACTGGTGTGAAGGTACTGATTATGAAGGAATTTACATACCAGTAAGACGCCAAGGGCAAGAAGCGACGAGGTTGCGCATATGGGTGCGTGCACCCATATGGCTGCTTTGGCATGTATACCCTTCTGCTGACCTGGTCGAGTCATCACTGTGATGTCAGAACAGGTCAGCTATATCCATCCATATATGGAGTCTGTGAGGTCAGATGTAGAGGTATTGACCATCTCCATACATGGAGATCTAGGTGATGATAGTCAGCAGTCTTGATTTGCAAATGAATTCTGTCTTGGCCATATATGGAGCGTCCACCTTGCCAAATATGGACCTTCCCAGATATGCGCTTAATATTGATGACATCGGGACAGGGATCTCCATATTTGGGCATAAAAGGGATAAGGACGGAATTGATTTGCAAGTGTGACTCGTGTCGCGGCAACCACACTTGTTACCACACTGGTTAGAGATGTCCACCTCTGACACGGCAACCACAGAGTCTAACCGTTAGACTGACACAATATGTCCATATATGGGCATTCCCAGATATGGGATTAATATTGATGGGCATAAAAGGGATTATATTAGTGTGGTTGCCCTAACAGGGCATCATCTGGGAATCAGATGTAGAGGTCAGCTCCATATATGGAGATCTAGGTGATGATCCAGTTGTCTCCATGTATGAATATCCAGGGTTTGATGAGGTCAGTGTTGGGATCTTCATGGATATCCAGGTGATGATAGTCAGCAGTCTTGATTTGTAAATGAATTCTGTCTTGGCCATTTGGAGCGTCCATATATGGGCATTGCCAAACATGGGCAATTTGGGCATTGCCAAATATGGGCTTAATATTGATGTCATCAGGGATCTCCATATATGATTGCCAGAACAGGCTGTCTTGGTCATTGAGTCAACAATGTGATGTCACAACAGCCAGGTCATCTATAGACATTGAGGCGTTACTGACCCACTGTGCCTGACTAAAATATGTGCCGCGTCATAGTAAACTGCGACCTATGGTTGCAATAAAAAACAAGACCTTGTAATGGCTCAGGACATCTGGGGGAGAGGTCCGAGGAGCTCTATGAACCACCATTATGAGTGGGTAATGAGAGGTGAGAGAGACACACACACAGAGAAAGAGACCATGGGGACAGTTATTAATCACAGATATCACCACAATCAGGCTTACTGCCTCAGGAGTGGAGAAGCATCCCATTTAACTCCCCAAACAGTCCCTAATTCTGCACTTGAAAAAAGCTGAAAAGGTGCTTAGAAAAACAAACGAGGCCATCTCCAATGACAGCACTTTTTTTCTTTTTCTTTTTTCATTGAGGGCCCCTGTCGAGAGAACTTGAGAAGAGCTGCTGCTTCCCCGGCTTTGCAAACAGCCCTGGCATTCCTGGGCCCTGGCCCCGGCTACCGGTGCTGCTGCTTTATCTGTTATCGCCTGGGTGTCGGTTTCCACCCGGCGCGTCTCCTCTTGTTCGCAGGTCAGCAGCCATGAATCAGAGCAAAGAGCAGATGAAAGGAAGAAAAAGAAAAGAGAAAGAGAGAGGGAGAAAAAGAGAAGTGGAGATGGGAAGGATGAGTAGGCGGGAGGGGGTGGAGGAGTAGTCGATTAATCTTAGCACTCCCTTTTGTGTTTATTGTACAACAACATGCCCCATCTCTGTCGAGCCGTCAGATTTATTACCTGGAATTGTGGCACAGCAGTTCTTGCACACACACTCCACTGGTATGTCCCCGTCATTCAAACATTGTGGTGAACAGTGACTAATCACCGATATTTGTATCGTTACTACTGTTGGCATATAGTTGGCATGGAGCTGGAGTGAGCTGATGAATTCTTGGCGGTGACAGACAGGCAGGCAGAAAGAGAAGAGAGACGGATACAGATTGTGGCGAGGACGGACTCCTGTCGCCGTCACCCGTCTGCTGCAGTGAAGCCTATGTGTCTTTCATTACTGTCACTGATTTCTGACACCTGTGGTCATATTGCCCACACACAGAACCATCGGATGCAAATCGCCCTGGCCAACCGCACGGAAGTCTATGAGAGGAGGAGAAGAAAGGAGGACAAAATGGATGCAAAACCCATGGTGCAACTGATGTTTGAGAGGAAGTGCACCGTGTCGTCCCCGTCCCCCATTCATTCTCGAGGAGCACTTTTAAGCAAATTTCTCCAACTCCGAGCTGGACACCTGTCAGAGCGGCCCAAAGACCATCAATCAATAGCATCTGAGCCCTAGTGAGGTCGCTAACAGTGGTGTAAAGTACTCGAGTACTGTACTTAGGTACGATTTTCAGGTATTTGTACTTTACTTGAGTATTTCCAATTTTCTGTACTTTTACTTCTACTCCACTACATCTGGGATCCAAATAATGTACTTTTACTCCCCTACATTTATTTGAAAACTTTAGTTATTAGTTAGTTTGCAGATATAAATTATAATATTATAAAACATACATAAACCACTAGCCCTATTATATACCTATATATCTATCTACAAGATCACAACACGTCGCATTCAAACATTTTGTACTTTTACTTGTAACAGAGTATATCTACATTAGAGTATTGATAATTTTACTTAAAGCCATACTGTGTAAGATGCCCAACTAGTGGTCATTAGCCCTATAGCAAACCGCGGTCGCGTCCGCGTCTTTCGGACGTTTTTCGTACCTTCAGACCCCCGCGTCTGCCTCCACCTCGCTGAGATCTATCTTTTAAGGGGTCCCTTGTTCCTGTGCGTTCAGTAATTCCAGAGATACGGACTCCTTCACCCTGCCTGGTAGGCGAAATTACCTAGAGAAGGGATGGTACAAACGGGCGACAACAAATATGGCTGCCATAGCGACCCCACTTCAAGATGCGCTGTGATTGGCCGGCAGTTGTATAACCCTCGCTGTGATTGGCCGGTAGTGTGATGACGCAATTTTGGCGCGAGATCCGGTCCACGGCAAGGATCTCAGTTTACATACAGAGAAGGCTTTACAGGCTGAAATTCACGGCGCGGATCTTCTAAAACTTTTGTGATTTAATAGTTAGGAGAATTTTAAGATTTGTTTTATAAAAAAAGTTACATAGTACAACTTTAAGTAAAACATGTGCTTACCTTTCCCACCACTGGTCTCTAACATAAAGACAGCTAGCTAAATTATCGTTGAGTTAAAGCACTGCATCTACAGAAAGAATGGCAACATTAAACATAATTTTGAACCCTAGCATCCCTATTCTGAGGTGAACAGATTCTTTGTTGAGGGTAAAACCAAGCTGACCTAATATAGAGCCCTGGAGGACCACAGTCAACTATACTACAGTACATGTATAACTATAAGTATATAGCATTTAAGTTGTTAAAGGAACAAACGCAACCCTACAGCGTTATAAGAATGACAACTACTCATTTTAAAAGTAGGCTACAGGAGTTTTTTAAATGACTTCACAAACAGAGCCCCAACATTTGTTCAACCCACAGGGTTTGTGTAATCCCTTACTTCAAATAAAAACAATGAACATTTTGCAAAACATCAAGTTACAAGTGTCACCTGACAACCGCCATGCTAAAATATTTCGCCTCATTGTAACAGACTCTTACTGTGTACTTTCCCTCACTCGGCTGTCTTCGCCGTTCCATCAAATCTCCACACACACGCCTACTGCTCAAACAAGACCTCAAATCTTCACAAGCAAGCAATCTTCTTGGCAGTTCCACGCCAATGCCTTGATTACCAAGCTATAATTACACATTGCAGACAGTGCATAATTGAGCATGCAACATGATAGTTTAGTAATTACGTTGGAATAATCTGGCTACAATATTGTTACTTTTTTTTCTCCAAATTTAAATGATGTGGCCACAAGTTTGCCAAAATGCAAGTTAGATTTCATTTCAAATGTTTGGACTCCCAAGTCTTGGAGTGTTCCCATGTTGATACGCCTACGCAGAGATAACTACTTCAACCCTATAGCGTCCCTATTCTGGGGGTAATTTAGCAGATCTAAAAGCTCAAAACGTGTTGCAAGCAATGCAAGTCACACGACCACTCTTTTTGTGTGAGCTTGTAGATCAGCTATTTTTTGGCAAAGAGATTTGGTAGGTACATTGTAGGTTTGATTAGGGAAAGAAGAGCGGACTAAGTACAGAGCGGACTGCAGCCAAGTTGACTAAGTTTAGAGAATTCAAAAGGATAAATAAAACAAACAAACAAAGGGTTCCTTGTTTCACCAGAATCTTTCACTTTGCTAGCTAGTCAACAATCAGTAAATGTCACAGTGAAACAATGACTTCCCTTTTCATGATGTGCCTGTACTGTGCCAAGCCATGGCGTCCCACTGAGATTCAGTGGAACAACTGAGTAAAGTTGACAAGAGCACACAACACCAAAAACATCCATGCGTCACAATATTTTACTATTGTTGAGCAATGTAATCTGTTCGTGAGAATAGATGAACACAATTACAGTACATGGTGCTTGTGTGGGCTGGCATCAGTTCTGTTTCATCAGTCATGTGGGTGTGTGACTGTGTGTGTGTGTGTGTGTGCGTGTGTGTGTGCCTGCGTGCATGCGTGCGTATCTGCGTGCATGCGTGCGTGCGTGTGAGAGTGCACATGCATGTCTGCATGCATGTTATTACAGCCATTAGCCGGCATTTGACACTAATCATCCCACATTGTTCTTGTTTGCACATGTTAAATTATTACACCATTAAATTCTGACTAATGTCCTTTGTGTGACGCACGCACGCACACACACACGCACACACACACACACACAGGAGCAGGAAGGAGGGGAGGTGATGATTGAGTAATGCTCTTTCCTCAACAACTCAACAACATCCTTTCATCAACTGTTGTTAAGGTGCCTTTGAGCAAGGCACTAGCTCCATTGTGTCTCAGGTGGTGCAGATTAGACGCTACAAGCAGGAGAATAGCTGTCTTCTCAAAGTCAGTGCATGAATGAGAATGAGGGTGGAGCTGGAAAACATTTTGCCTGGATAAATACTGTAGGTGAAAAAAAAAACTAAATAAAAAAAGAATCAAGACTAACAAGTTTTCCTGTTCTGTGATACTATTCATCATACAACCTAAACGCTCCAAGTGCAAACCAAAATCAGTGCAGTTAGCTTAACCACTTAAATCCCATACCGGTGTCCCCCACGGCTCTATACTTGGTCCGCTCCTTTAAATATCTTCACTTTGCAAATCTGCAGGCTCATGAAGACACCTTATGAGCTTGTAAATCGCCATTTCTTTTGCAGAATCTTCACTCCCCCCCACCTCCCCCCACAGAATAGGGAAACTAGGTTTCATGTGGTTAACTCAAGAGAGAAAAATGGACCTGCAAGGGTGATGGTGGAGGGTTTACGCACACAGAGAACAATCCATTATGGTGAACCTTCATGTGCTGCTGAGTGATGGAGAAGACAGGCGTAGTAAAGCGGCCGAGTGGTCCAGCCACCAGAGACACCACCACCGCCGCCATTAACTTCACCACCACCTCACCGCAGCACATGCAACATCACTGAAGGACCCACCCACCTACCCTGGCCTCAACCTGGCGCTGAGACTGATCCAGCTAGTAGGCTGATCCACCTAGGCTACAGCAGTGTTTCTCAAACTTTCACATTTCAAGGTCTCCCCTTGACTCTGACAGTGTACTAATTTGTACACTTTCAGAGTTACAGACTTATATGGGTCAATTTAGAACCCCCTAAAGCATACATGGGAAACTGGCGGCCCAGGGGCCACATGCGGCCCTCACCTTCATTTAACGCGGCCCGCAGGTTAATACCGGAATACTGAATATATTATTAATTCCGTCAGTCTATATTAGTAGCTTAATGACTAAGTGTAGTATTAAAATGTATTGTTTTATGTCCATTGTATTTGTATTTGGGTTCATAAAGTTAACATGAGTATATAACTAAATGTGTTTGAAATTAAATCAAAATGTTACATTTCAGAATTCCAGTTCAAAATAACAAAAGATTATTCAGGATTCCAATTCAAAAGAAACAAAAAAATAGCTGATCTACAAGGTCAAAACGCATCGCGCTGCGATGCGTTTTGAGCTTGTAGATCTGCTATTTTTTGCTTAGTAGGACGTAGCAATATGCAATGTGGCCCTCTGGAGTGAAGGTGGAAATATAGTGGCCCTCGCCATCATCAAAGTTGCCCACCCCTGCCCTAAAGGAACCCCACAGAGTCCCTGGAATCCACTTTGAGAACCACTGGACTACAGGGTTTACCCAAACATTTCAGCTGAATACCCAAACACATTTGGTGTCACTCCGGGACCCAAACATACAAAAAATATTTTAGGCATGAACCATATAGGCTCTTTTTTTAAATCATGACAACAGCCAATCTATGACGTTTTCCAGTATTTGTTTGTGTCTATAATTGTTCTGAATCATTTGAAATAATAAAACAATTGTTTTGTAGGAAAAGGGATATTTACTTTACGACCCATACAAATAGTTCTGTGACCCAAAAATGGGTCCCGACCCTTTGTTTGGTTAACACTGACCCAGTGTAAAGTAAACACAGATTAAACACCTCTTCTCAACACAGCAACACCCAGAGGGGAAGAGGCTGTGTCATTACTGTCACCTAGTGGACAGAGATTGATGAGCAATACAATGCAAATAGGAGAGGGAAAATAGGGAAGGGGCACCTGTGAGATCATGGCACAGGAAAAAAGAAACACTGCTGAAGGAATTATTGAATTGGAAGTTGAGGGAACAGAGCTATGAGTGAAAAGCTATCAATCTACACTCTCAGTTAGACTGACACACAGTTTTCGCTGTTTGCTGACTGTATTACATGACTTCATTGCAGTGTCCAAAGCTGCGTCTCTTTTTGTGGTTACAAATTAAAAAACATTCAACTAAGCAACAGTGAACGAGCGAACCTTCCTAAAATATATAGAATATATATAGGAGGTTTTTTTTTTTTTTGCTTACACAGTATAATCACCAGTGTGAATTTATCTATTTCTAATTCCGTGAAGTCAAATGGATACACATTTTCAGAGTAAATTAACACAGATTTTACTGTGCACCTAATTTGAGAGTGTGAGCTCGTACAATCTACGCTTTCCCGGTAAAAACCTGTAGACTAAATCCCTGGCACTCGCATATCCTCATGCAACGTAATGTCCAGGTTTCAATTTGCTACGAGGGTTTGATACCCCCCGCGGGTCATTAATTTTTAATTTATTCCTACTGCTGGTCAGATTTAATTAAATACATGCATTTCCTTTTGGGGAGTGTAGATTGTCTGATATGTTGGTTATTTAAGTTTGATAGCATCACAATTTTATAAACAATTGTATAAAACATTGTTAAATTAATCACAATAATACTGACGTGCCTACTTAGAGAATTTGTCAAAAAAAAATAATTAAAAGAATACAAATCTACAAGTTCAAAACGCATCACAAAACAACTTTGTTGTATCGATTACAAAAAGCATATAAGGCTGCAAGAAAATGCTTTGTTTTAAAACAAATCGAACCCTATTCATGTCTACAGTACCGTGGCCATTCACCCCTGAGGTCACACACCGACCAGGACGGCTGACCACTCGGCCAACGACAGAAGCCCGGCCCACTTTCTGCGGAAGCACACCTGAGTCCATAAAAGCTGATAATGGAGCCAATAATTGGGAGGGAACAGCAATAATGGCGGTTTAGTGAGGCAGTAAATACTTTAATTAGTTGTTAACACCCTGTGTCTATATGGACACAGGCTGTGGCCCACTCTGCTCTCTGTGGACTGGACTGGACGGACACACAGCCAAGGGGCCATCGCTACTCATCCTAGTCACCAGGCACGTGCACACATAGACATCAAAGGGGGCTTGAGCCCCTGCCCCTTTATCTGTCTGTAAAAAGTGCCCTCTCCAGACCATGAATGCAGTTTTTACTATGGTGAAAGAAACGCAAATGCCCCCTCTTTCCATGCCATACCTGAAGGCAGCATTCAAGAGAATTAGCCTTGTCCAAACTCTCCTGAACTTGAATGCAGCATCTTATGTTGAAATAATTGCCCTCTCTGTGTATTGACTTGATTATGCTTAGTTCAGTGCGGTATCAAGCACCGAAAATAGCTGACCTCCAAGCGCACAACGCGTCGCACGTCTGCTATTTTTTTGATATTTTCACCAAAAGGCCCTTTTAGAAATGTCAGCCCCTGCCTCTCTAACATTCTCTGCACGTCCCTGCTAGTCACATTTAGAGAAAGAATAAATGCACACTAAAATCCACACAATGTTATAATTTAACTCTGAGCGTGTACAAATGTAACCAAATGGATCCATACGGGACGGGTCAATTTGGTTACATTTGTACATGCTCTGAGTAACACATAGATCTTCACTGCTTCTGTTCTGCGTTACAGCCATTAAATCCTGAATGGGACCTCTTTCGGCCAAACCATCGATGCTAGAACTAAACACTAATATCCATCAAAGACTGCAGACCATTGCAATGTCACCTTGGCATGGACACTAAGCATAATGTATCTTTAGCGTTTATTTTAGGGGATTAGCTCTTAGTACAGAAAATGAATGCAACTCATGAGCCGAGGACACCTGCAGTAGGTTCAGATTGAACTCAGTCTGGGGAGGAGCTAATTCTTCACAGAGCCCTCCGGGAAACAGAGACCAGGCCACATGTAGCCTTAATGCTTCAACCCTGTTGGCTGACATTTTGGGACGCATCACGGGAGAAGGAGTCTTCCCAAAAGCGCAATACTGTTTAAAAGGCTGCAAGGTAGATAAATGCAAATGATGCAAGGAGCAAAAAACCAAACGGACATTCCTGAAGGGTGATATGATCTCTCAGTCCAGAATCTATCCACGGTGGGAGCGATACGGCTGGAGGAGAGAGTGAGCTAGCTGACAGGGTGGTCCCCCCTTGTCTGTGCCGGGTTGGCAGGCGGGCAGGGTGGGAGAGGAGGAAGAGCTCCAGGAGAGGCTAAGCTACAGTATAGGCGCAGGGGCAGGACCTACAGGGCCGCTGGTAGCTAAAGGGAACTGCTCTCGGGGCTCCCCTCCCGTCTTTAGCGTGAGAGTTTAGGGGCAGGAAGCCATTACCAAAGTGTAAACGCACTCAGCCATCACTGCCCAAACACAGTTGAAACATGTTTCACCACTCGAAGAAAAAAGAAGAAGAAAAAAAAAACGTTTGGGGGAAAGAAATTCCTGTCCTATACAAACACAACAGTGCTCTCTTGTCGCTTTTTGCCCTGAGAGTTAAGACCCAGGGAGAAGAGAAGGCCCTTAGCAGGGCTGCCTGGCTTAGTACATGCAGCCAGCACTGCCATCTCTGGTTCCCAAACATTGCATAACCCAGCTGCACATGCAGGCTGGTGGTTTGGGCCTGATGAGAGACTGTGATTATGTTACATACGCCGGTGGTTTGATGCAATAATTATGCAATCAACATCGCAGCCCAGTCTCGTGTAATGTGATTTATGATCATTGTTTGAATTGGGGTAATTAATTGCCCTAATGCGTGAAGGGAGGGCGGGCAGGCGGGCAGGGCAGGGCAGTGAGACTGGCTGTGTGTGACATGGCATCTGCTAACAGCTGTCACTTTGGTACATGACCCCCCCCTGCCACGTCGCTCTGCCAGCACCAGGGAAACCCAACACTGGCTTGCTTTACATGGTAGGTTATGGCCCCCCTCTTCGTTTAGAACAGGGGTCTTCTACGTTTTCAGGCCAAGGACCCCTTAGTTGAGCGGGGACCCCCACAACCTTTTCATAGATTCCATATAGTTTCATCGTTTGACAGCACAATCATGAGTGTATTTTGGGATTCATGTCAATTTGTGTTTTCAGATATTTAACACTTGAACCGTCAATACTTAAAAAAACTTGACCTTTCACTCTGTGTGCTCTTTTTCCTCTCTACACCAAAGATCTTTGAGCTTGTAGATCTGCTATTTTTGGCTAAAGTTTGCAGAATATGGACACTGTCATGTGGTTAATATAAAAAAGAAGATTTGGAGGACCCCCTGTAGTAACTCTGAGGACCCCCTAGGGGTCCCGGACCCTTGTTGAAGACCCATGGTTTAGAAAGCTCCTTAAAATCACATGCAGACACACACAGGCACGCCTATTCACATTCAAAGATGGAGACAAATATGTGTGTCTTGGGAAACATCAAAAGAGTAAATTAGGCAAATTACAGAAAATCCACCCAAAACAAGAAATGCATCTTATTCCTATGATCTTGGGAAAATTCCGCCATGATTACCGAATATGAACAAATCTATCCCAAGATGGAAGAGCCAAGACACTCTTTATGATGTCATAGGAGGCTAAACTGACAGGGAATGACAGACAGTGAACGACAGGATCGGTATCCTGGGTGATTTCACAAAGGTCAAACAAACATCTTTCTGAGCTCACAAAGATGGCCTGTGAATCACTGTCAGTGGAGCAGCTCCAAGTGTTGTCACTGGATGACGTCACATATTAGAAACTCGGTTCTCTCGTTACTAGTGTTTTGCAACGGAGTTGTTTATGTTCTCAAATCCACATCCATCTAGCAGTGATCAAAGGAGTACCACGTTCATTCGTTTTCGCTGAGGCAGTTGCCTCCAAGTTGGATTACACTGTAAAGAGGACATTTTAGTCAGGTCCGTGAAGTAAGACTCATTTGCATGTTCAGAACTTGTACACTAAAGCAGTGGTTTTCAACCTTTTTTATATAAAGGTCCATTATTTATTCGGCATTTGAGCCATGGGCCACCATTTGATGAGAGATGTAGCCTCTCAGACCCGACTTATATAAAATATTGAATATTTTGTTGTTGGATATTTTGTCCACAATTACATGTTGTATTGATGTGGTACCATAGGAGAGATAACAGGCAAAAGTTGTTCAAAATAACAATTCTTCTACATTCTCTAATTGTGTAGACTTCTTGTAAATTACCTAAAGTTACAAAGTAATGCATATGTTTAACAATAATTTAACTCTTGAGAGCATAATTGTATACACTCAAGAGTTAAAGATCTATGATAGTCCATTTGGTTACCAACTCTCCATCATTTAGCTGGGGACCACCTCAAGGACCACTGGTGGTCCCCGGACCACTAAGGAACAATTGATGCTTGATGCAAACACTTTCAGCACAGACAGTTTGAAAAGAACAATAATAAAATGACTAATAACAAAGAATAAATACAACATATTAAGCATTTTTCAAAGCATCATATGCATCCATGCAGATGCAAATTTGTTAACCACTTAGGGCCAACATACTTTGTTTTGTACAATAGCGAAAATGGACACGCTACAGGCTCAAATTTGTAAAAAGAAATGTTAACATTTAAAAAGTTAATCTTTTTCAAACTGGACCAAAACAGGGCATGGCATTCCTATAATAATTTAGTTATGTAGTTAAAGGAACAATCGATGCTTGCTGCAAACACTTTCTATAGAGACAGTCTAAAAATATATAGAAAATATTTCCAGGGGAGGAAAAAAAAATAACATTTTACGTAACAAATAATACACTTCTTTGGGTTCATTTAACACATGCAGACGCAAAATTGTTAATGAAATTCAGAAACACGCCAGAGAAATAGCTCCATCATCCTGTAATTGAGGGGTCAGGATCTCTTTGTTGGACAAACTCCAAGTGAACCGTACACGGATGTGGTGGTCCCTTTCATCCAGCTATTTGTCAGAAAACCTGAAATAACTCCAAACTGTCAGCGCAGAATTATGAATGAGAGCGGCTTTGCTCTAAATGGGCAACAGACATGCATACTGTACGGTAACAGCCTCACAAATGCCGGCGGAGGCATGTTGTTGCAACATAAGATATGTATGTAGAAACATATTTTATCATCATCCACTCACTCTATGAACACTATGGCTGGCATGAATGTTAAACTCCTTTTTGAGCGGTGGTTACACCGTCTCCTATACGTGGCCGTGTGTGTATGCGTGTGTGTGTGCGTGTGTGCGTGTGTGTGTGTCTGTATGTAGCCTGCAGGCCTGCAGTACCTTTTATGACCACACATGTTAAGGGAGGGGCGCTGTTGTTCAGGCCAGGCCAGACCAGGCACACACACACACACGCACACACACACACACACACACACACACACAGGGGGGAAGGGGGGGGGGGGGGTAAACCACCGCTCAGTTCACACGGGTGTGATTTTTAAATATTGAACAAGAAACAACTTTTTGTTTGTTTGTTGTTGTTGTTTTTTCTTCTACCTACTCCTGGACATATATTAATATTTTAACTGCAATTATTGTTTATGCTTTTTATGGTATTGAGTAGAGCCAACATTTATTTTTAGAAGGAACCCCTTCTTTTGGTCATGGATATTTATGATTCACAAACCAAAAAAGATGATATGTATTGGCATAGAAGCTTATCAACTGAAATTGGAAGTGATTAAACCAAAAAATGTACTGGAAGACTACAAAATCGAAGCTGATTGTTTTTAGTATCGTGATATTGTTGAGATGAAGAAATGTCTGTATAGCACTTTGGTACAATGATCAAGGATCGGAAAACACAGAGCTTTAACATTTTGACAAACTTTTCTCTTTTACAAAAACAAACACATTTCTACCACCATTAAATGAATTTGCTTCAGTATATTTTCTCATTAGCGACCTGTCTTGGTGGGTAACGGTGCAGTTTGTGGATGGGTGTGCCAGAGAATGGCAACGTGAGGAGAAAGTATCTCAACACCACCTCTGGCACTGTTTTTGCCATGACGGATGCTGACGATGAACTCTTGACACTGAGCCATGCTCAACATGTGTGTGTCTGTGGTACCGTCTCTGCTCTCCACAAGGCTGCCCTGCCTGGACCACCGATACGTACATCTGTGTGTGCGCGTGCGTGTGCGCGCGTGTGCCGTGCAAACATATGTATATATGTTTGTGCAGGTGTGTGCTGCTGTGTGTTTTTGTACATGCCTATGCATACCTACGCATGTGTCTATAATGTGTGTGTGTGTGTGTGTGTGTGTGTGTGTGTGTGTGTGTGTGTGTGTGTGTGTGTGTGTGTGTGTGTGTGTGTATGGAGAGACGAGGGATGCAGGAGGATCCGCAGCTATCTGGGAGGTTGAGGTCTAATGACGCTCAGGGGACAGATTAGCTTCCTGTCCATCAGGGCTCCATCAGGAAGACTCTGATTTACAGCCTATGCTGACCAGCCCGGCCTGCCCTCCTCCACCCAAAGCAAACACACACACAGAAACACCGCCGCCTCTGTCCGCTGGCGGGGCCGGCTGGTGGGCCGGCCCGGTGGCCTCAAACACATGTTGCATCAGGCCACCTTGTAGGGGAGGCTGCTGTTGCTCTGCTTGTGACACCAGGCGTAGCGTTGTGTTTCGGTTCGAGTTTGCTGCTGCTTTTGAGCTGGACGGAGATGACGCGAGGTTACACTTTGAGGTAGGACACCCGCGTCAGTGTAGCGATCATAATAATATATCGTCGTTGTCGGCTGGAAACCTTGTATGTCCAAAACCGCTCGTTTTGTATTTGCGAGGCGTTGTGTGCTTGCAGATCGGCTATTTTCACTAGTTTTGTGAGACAGTCTTGTATGAGGAAGCAGGGCTTTACTTACTTAAAACATACACATTTGAAACTCGGAGATACAAGGTTTCTGCCCGACAGTGACGACATACAATGTGCATGTGGCACGCATGATGCATTTATGGTGAATGCGAACAAACACACATATTCATGCATATTATGTCAATGCCGTGTGTGCGTACTCATGCACAGTAAAATTGTCAGTGTTGTTAATTTAACTCAGAGAAGTGAGTGCGTGTGTGTGTGTGTGTGTGTGTGTGTGTGTGTGTGTGTGTGGAGTGCACAGGCCATGATGCTGTGCATGGCTACTGCCTACCTCCCCAGAACAGTGAGATGGACAGATCCATTAAACAAGATGTCACCCCCAAACACAACAATGATTAATCACACGCTGCAAATTATAAGCACCTGTACGAATGGCCAGTAAAGCCCCCCCCCCTCACTCTCTCTCTCTCTCTCTCTCTCTCCCACTGTCTGACTGCATGCTTTCACTCTCCCAGACAGACTGCCCCCCCCTCCCCACCACCAACCACCGCTAGCCCCCCACCCTCCGTGACCCCATGCCCCCCTCACTCACACAGAGAGGAAGTCTGCCTGAAAAGAAATAACTCACCACGTACACGAAAGGCCATTTTGACTCGCTATACGCACCATGAAATGATAGATTTTGATGTTTTATGCAGAGGAGGTGCAAAGGGTAGATTTTGGCCACAAAGCAAAACGTGTGATTTCATGGCAGTCAAAAGGGCCAAATGAGTGAAAACGAAGGAAATATTTTGTCAGGAGTTAGGGTCCCTTGTAGAATAGGGCCCGAAAGAGGTTTCCATTCCAAAAACACACATTTTCAAAAAGCTCACCTGACAAAATGAATTGAAACCTTTTACTTTTCAAACTGGATCCAATGGAAATAATACGATCTTGTTTTATTCATATCCGAGGCAACGAATTTGTTTTCTTAGAAGACTGAGGCCCTCTGTGTAAAATCACCTGAATTCATTATGCTAACGAGCCAGCCCTGCTGATAGGCACGCCGGCTGATGTGAGGAAATGTGAGTTTGATTAATGTGGGCAAAATTGAGCTGTGCAGACCGCTCCCCAGCCCCAGTTAAAGGAGTCCAATGCCATCAGGCTCAAAAAAGGCTACAGGCTTCAGGACCGGCTCTCCCCTTTACTCTGGCCTGCAGCCCTCCTCAACACTTCACAGCAAATCTCTAGCAGACCTGCCCATTACCTCCGCCACACAAAACACAAGTGAGCCCCTGCTCAGGCCTGCATAAATCACACTGGACGCACAGAGCTCGGCCCAAAATGAAAACCATACTCCCAACAGCTTCCACAATGAAGGAGATGTCTTTTTTCTGTGTTTTATGTTGAGGTTTATACATATCATGTGGACATGCGTGCTGAGCCGGGCTGCCTTGTCTGTGTCTGTGATCCTCCACTGCTCTTAAACTAGCCAGACCACAGCAGGCAGGCAGAAGTCGGCCTGGCCCACAGAGCAGACCCCCCTCACTCTTGGGAGACCCCGTCCCAGAAGACAGGCCATCTTACGGAGGACGGACAGCAGCCGGCCAGCCGGCCCATCTGGGAGCCTCAACCCCTGGCAGCCTCCCACCCCGAGGGGAGCGCGGGCCCACCACCACGCAAGAAGAAGAAGAAGCCATGGAAGGTGGAGGAGAAGCAGAGAGGGGAGGGAGGGAGGAGGCAGGAAAGGATGGAGAGAAGGGGGGGAGGAGGAGAGGAGTCGGCCCCCACACAGCCCCTCCAGGTACCTGCCTGTACAGTCCCCTCTCTCCAAATGTTTACTTTGGACCAGACTGGCGGCCAACTGGTTGCAATTGACCCTCTACCGGGACGAGTTAGAGAGTGAACATGAGACTTTTCCTTCTGGGAGAAAAAAAAAAGAAAAGATGGAGGAAAGCCACACACGTAACACACACACACACACACACACACACACACACACACACACACACACACACACACACACACACACACACACACACACACACACACACACACACACACACACACACACACACACACACACACACACACACACACACACACACACACACACACACACTCTTCTTCTCATCTACATGCGCTGTGTACTTATAAACACATGCACCACGTATAAACAGATAGATAGACAACAAATGCACAAGATGCAAAAGAATCGCAGAGAACACGAGACGTAAAACGACACGGCTTGGTCTCAGCCCAACGGCGCGCTGCACAGCTACCTCATTTAGGATTTAAAACATTTGCGAGTAAACATTGTGAGCCCAACTCTGGGTGTGAGGCCAGGAGTCAAAGTCAGAGCCACAGACTACACAGGCCCACCTGCCACAGGTGCTAAAACTCAGGCCCAATGACGTTCACAGTCCGCTGGAGAACAGACACGCACAGTCCTGGGTGAAGTCAAACACACACCACCACCACCAGCCGGCAACTCTGTCTATGCACAGTCAAATTTAACTCGGGGAGAGTACAAGCGGACCCAAATGGACCCTTTTCGGGTACATTCAGTTCTGTTTGTACTTTAGCAGAAATACAAATGAATAAATGAACGCTGAGGATTTCACAGTGTCGACTCGAAAGACCTCCTCTCCTCTCCGATCTCTCTCCTGGCTTGGCTCGCCCCTTGGAAGAGCCAAGATGCGACGAGGACGGGCTGAGCTTGCGGAGAGGCCTGCCGCTGGCCCCTGTAGACTAAATAAAAGCTCTTAATCCTCATAAACTGCTCCATATGAGTATTACATCCCTAACTCTGCTGCGCAAGAGGACTTCCCAGGGAATGGAACTCATTTCGGGGGGCTAAAACATTACCAGGGTCCCACCTCCCGTCTCTTGCCTGGCTTCCATAATGGGTTCCGTGTTCTTTACTCTGGAGGTCTGCTTGCGATGAGATCCCCCTCTCCTCCCCTCTCGATCTCAACCACTGCCGCCCCCCACTTCACAAAATATCGATGACAGAATGCGTTTATGATGAAAAATGCCCCGGAAAATGTAAATGAGAGGGGTTGGCGAAATGAAAACGGTCGCTGCGGTGTATGACGGAGTGCGTGCGTGCGTGCAGGCGAAGCGTGCCGCTGAAGTAGGAAGCCAAGTATGCGGACAGGCCTATTTCAAACTCGTCACGCCGCAAGCTTCTGAAGGGGAATAGGTGGGTGGGTGGGTGGGGTGGGGAGGTGGGGGGTCCAGCTTTTGCCACCCACTCACTTAACATGATCGTATATATAGGCCCGCAGAGCTGATATAATTAATCAATAAAAAGAAAATCACCAAAAAACACATTTAAAACAAACTCGACCATTTCCCCTGTCAGCCCGCTTACTCATACACTGCACGCGAGAGAGAGAGAGAGAGAGAGAGAGAGAGAGAGAGAGAGAGAGAGAGAGAGAGAGAGAGAGAGAGAGAGAGAGAGAGAGAGAGAGAGAGCCTGCTCAGCATCCTCCACCTGAGCGGCGACGCGGGCCTAGCCAGGAAACCAGGAGAACGAGGGGGAGTCATAGGGCAGGTTGGCATTTGACTCCAGGCCACTCATTTGTCACAATTGTCACACAATGCACAAACACAAATTACTGAGTTATAACTGCGGATGTGTGTGTTCCCGACCTGGCTCTGTCAAGACGGGAGCTGGGAGCTGTCATAGACTATTGGGGGTGGGGGTGGGGGGAGTAGGGGAGGTGGGGGGGGAGTAGGGGAGGGAGGGGGGAGGAGACAGGAGGGGGGGAGGGGGGGCTGGTGGGTTAGTGCCTGGGCTATTGGTTCTCAAACCTTTTCACGTCAAGCACCACAAAATTGAAATGTATTTGGCTGCGGACCCCATCTGAAAAAATGTGGTGCCAGGGGTGACCCCTAAAATATTTGTGTTGTTAAAATGTTTCAAAAACATTCAAATGTTTTAAATTCTTTTCCACAATTTCATTGTCTTTATTTAAATAATGCTCTACAAACTCACAGCTTGTAAATCACCTATTGGGCTAAATAGTCTGCACGGCTGGGTGGGCCCAGGTCAACAGGGTCAGGATCGGTGGACTGCTGCTCTGCACTCTGGGCTACAAGCACGCTAACCTGTTTGGTGTCAACAGGGGTTAACATTTAATGTGTGTGTGTGTGTGTGTGTGTGTGTGTGTGTGTGTGTGTGTGTGTGTGTGTGTGTGTGTGTGTGTGTGTGTGTGTGTGTGTGTGTGTGTGTGTTTGTGTGTCGTGGAATGATGTGTACACTGTAAAATCCTGAACGTTACGGATCCATTTGATTATATTTGTATGCTCTAAGAGTTACTAACGGATGAATTAACATTATGGATTTCACCGTAAAAGATTGTACAAGATTGAGAAGGGGGGGGGCAGTACCAGTAACAATGTGTATTAAAGTTGAGTGTTCTATAATGCACTATAAGTACAGTTCTAAATAAGGCTTCATAACACTCTTTTGAAAAAATGTGGTGCCAGGGGTGACCACCCAGAAGCAAAATTTGTGTTACAAACGTTCGCTTTAATAATACATATATTCAAAGATTTGCACACATTTTCAGGACTTTTTCAAAAATAGCAGATCTACAAGCTCGCAGCGCGGCACCTGTATATCTGCTATTTTTCAATAGTTAAAAGCATTCAATAATTCTAGGCCTAAACGGGTTAAACAGCCAGAGTGTGTGTAGTGTGTGGAGGTGAACCACACAGGTACGGTGGTCCAGACACAGGAAGCGTATTAACACGCACCACCGTTTACTCTCCTAACCACACTGTGTCCACAGGGACCTGGAGAAAACGCTGCAGCCAAAGCCTCTTCTCTTCTCTCTCTCATACACACACGCACGCACATGCACTGTGCAGACGTGCATGAAGAGACATAAGCACATGCACGCACGCACGCAGAAACACAGATGCAGACGTGCATGAAGAGACACAAGCACATGGGCACAAACGCACACGCTCACACACATGCAAATTCAGAGACGCAAATCCAAACGTACTGTACACACATCAAACGCGCGGCGATAGATACACGCACACCGTTGTGTAGTGCTATACTCGTGAGGACCTTCGACTGATATGCCATTGTCTACATTCATTCCCTAATGCCAACCTTAAAGGATTAGTTCACCCCCATTTCATTTACCCTTAACATCAGTGTAATTAAAGTCCTAACCCTAAAACCCTGGAACCTTTCTACTGGTCATCAATATGTCTGTACACAGACAAATGTGTCCGTGGCAAAGACCTGGTCTTGTACATGACACATTTTTGATTTTCTTTTTTACACACCATTATAATGTATGGAATAATAATTTACTGAATGTCAAGTCTCCAGGTTTTCTTCAGAATATGACACTGATTTACTATGACAATATGGCATATTATAGTCCATAGTTCTCAAATATTTGATTTGCAAGGACCCCCCTTAGGGTACAAAGGTAATATTATTGTCCATTCATTTTGTATGTCCGTGGCAAAAAATGTAATTTTGAAAAACAAAGTATTCTGATTGGAGCTATCAGTGTTTTGGTATGGAAATAGCTCAGAGTGCAGGCGGTGGAGGGCTCAGCCGAGTACAGTACAGTACAGTACACATAGGAGGTCCCTGAGCAATGCTACAAGTAATATGGGTTATGCCTGGAGAATTAACTGAACATATACCAAAACTGATATTTTGAAACAAAAACAGACTTAATCTTGCTTGTAGATTAATCAAATAATCGAGTAGCAGCTTTCTTAAATATCAACGAATCAACACAAATCATTTCTAATAGACACGCCATGGCATGTACTATACTTCGTTGTACAATGGTGGCATACAAAATAGTAAAAATAGCTGATCCACCACTTAAGCTTGTAACATGTCGCGCTGTGCCACATTGTGAGCTTGTAGATCAGCTATTTCCACTTTTTTTGTTGTTTAATCATTCCTTAATCGTAATCGAGGCAAAAATGAAATATGCATGATAATCATTTAAAGACATCTTGCCCAGTCCTATTATGGATTAGTCATGGACCCCCAATCGCAACAGCAGCATCGATCCGTTTGTGTCGCTGCGGTCAGGCCACCTTCTGAACTGACAAATTGTACATTGTGGATAGTTTCTAGCTTGGTATTGTTACAATTCAACACACAATACTGACTGCTATTTGCACTATGCATACAGTAATTAGATGCTGCATGCATATATGTATTGTCCATATCTTATGTTGGTAATGTTTATATTTATATTCTCTATTCCAAATGTTTTCTTTTTTGGCTGCAAGATAAAGATCTGACCTCAGAGAAGTTGCAATTCTGTAGTACACTTTTGGCTGCCAATTAATTCAATTAATACATTCTGTATACCTCTATTCTTTCATTCTTTCTTTTCTTTTTTGTGCAACATTTAGATAAACAGATATATCCCACATCAGTAACCCAGGGATGGTGCTATTCTATATTGTACATAATATATGTACAATATATATATCATATATCTATGATCACTACACCAATGTCTAAATAGCTTTACCTACACTTTATGTTACTTTATATTACTACTACAGATAGTGGTACCTTATTTGTATTATAACCTTTTCACTGTATTATACTGTGTATTATAAATTATATGTTGGACATTACTTTTAGCAAGGTCTTGTAGAATCTGCCGCACTAACATACTGTATCACTCACTGCACATAAACACAATCACAATGACAAATAAATGCATCTTCAATCGAAAACAACCTCTTGAAAAGAGACAAAATGTCCCCACTTTCCGTACTTTTTCCTCGTGTTGCTCTCTTTTTAAAGACATTTTCTCACTAGATACAGTAGTAACAGTTACACAAAGGCCTACAAAGACAGACATTTAAAAAAAAGTCACAAACAAATACAGACGTACTCGTTCGCACACATTTTAGACACAAAATTACATGCATTCAATATTCAGACCTACACTTTACTCTAGGACACATCCAGGAAGACAGACAGACAGACAGACAGACAGACAGACAGACAGACAGACAGACAGACAGACGCACACATAATTCTCGCTCACACATGCATGCACTTCCTCTATTCCTCCAGCAGCCACGCCCCCTCACAGTGTGAACGCCAGTGTCTACATAGACACTCACACACGATCAGGGGCGTCACAAGGGGGGAAAGTGGGACTGAGTGACTAGGGCCCCAAGGTGGAGGGGCCTTAATTATTTTATACTTTAGATATTGAAAAATAGCAGGTATACAAGCTCTCGGTGCTACGCTGCGAGCTTGTAGATCTGCCAATTTTGAAAAGTCGTGAAAATATGTGCCGATCTTAGAATATATGTATTTTTTAAGCGGACATTTGTAACTCAAACTTTTACTTCTAGGGGGTCCCTGGAACTAAATATTTTGAGATGGGGGTCCTTGGCCAAATACGTATCATTTTGGGGTTCCTTCACATGAAAAGGTTTGACCACCACTGACACAGAAACATAGGTTTAAAAAAAATTAAAAGGATTTGAATTATTCAAAGACTTGGACATACTGTCACGATTAAAAAGAAAAAATATATAGCATATCTACAAGCTCGCAGCGCGGCACCCTGTGAGCTTGTATATCTGCTACTTTTCAATAGTTAAAGTACCCAGGGCCCAGAATTTGGTGCGACACCCCTGCCCCCTCGCAGTGTTAACGCCTGTCTACATAGACACTCACATACGATCCATTAACACCTACATAAAACACCCGGAGACTCCCGCACGCTATTAGAGGTCAGCGCCCGAGCTCCTCAATTTCATGGCCCATGTATCGGGCCAGCAGAGGCCAACGTGATGACAGAGGAAACGGGCACTGAAGTGTGCTGTGCAGTGTCGATACGCACAGGTCATACTGTACATACAACAACACTGGAATGTTCATCATACAGTGTATTCTTTTGTGTGCGTGTTCAGTTAAGGGATTTGTAAAATGTCTGAAATGTTCAGAATTATATATATTCTCTAATATATGTTTTGTTTTGCCTATAATGACATGGCCAGAATAGAATGCAAGTGGATATACTGTATACAGTATATAACACACACACACACACACACACACACACACACACACACACACACACACACACACACACACACACACACACACACACACACACACACACACACACACACACACACACACACACACACACACACACACACACACACACACACACACACACACAGTGTATACAGTACATATGTACACATGAACACATGAACACATGAACACATTTACACACACACAAAACAAGTGGCTACACATATGCACTCACCTAACGAAGCATTTGCACACAGCACATCAAAACACACACACACACACACATACACGCACACGCACGCGCGCACAATCACTCTGTGAGGAAGAACAGAAAGCCTGACTATAAAGCAGCTATAAAAACCTTCAGAAGAAATAGAGACCTTTAAGATCATGTTGAAGCTGCATGCCGGCTCGGCGCGATTCCCAACGAACGCCCCTTCCTCCCCCACATCCATTCATTTTCCCTCCCCCGTTTAAATGGCAATCTCGGATTTCCGTTTTCCCTCTTTTTTAAGCTGACCGTGTCTCAGAGGTACTGAGTCGACTCTCCGTAGCCCCACTTCCCGCCCCCCTCCACTCTCGCCTCTTTCTTTCTTTCTTTCTCCTCATCAGGAACTGGGTCTCTTCCATGGCTGGGAGCTTGTAATTTGTTACAGGCTGCTGGGCGGGCGGGCAGTCTGAGAGGTCTACCTCTTATCTGGACAGGGGATCACTGGGGGTGGAATCATATCGCAAGAAAAAGTCGTGTTTAAATATAGCTGTAATTGTGGCAATCATTTCTTGCTGTCTCTTCTACTGCTGTGTTCCCCCCCCTCCCCTCATCCCCCTCGGAGCAACTTTCACTCACTGCCTCTCTTTACTTTCTCCAGCCCACCCTTCCACTCTCCCCCCCCCCCCCCCCCCCAACTCCTCAATATATATATATAGATTTTTTTTCGGTGCTTTGCGTAACGACCGCCTCTCGATCCCCACGCCGTTTCCTCCTCCCGGTATCCAGTTAATCCCGGCTCGCGGTGTGGGCTTGGGGGGGGCTGACAGTTGCATGACAAGGAATGTTTCCCTTTGTAAGAGCCTACTTCCTCCTCGCACAGTTTTAGGCTAATTGAAACGTTTCCTATTGAGCTCAATCAAGGGGGCAATTACCTAATTATTCGCTTATGCCTAACTCGACCCCGCAAAGAAAACGGACCGTTGAGGAAAGAGGAAAGGAGAGCTAGAGTGGGGGGGAGGAAGAGAGGGAGGGAGGGGTGGGAGGAAGGGATAGACAGAAAAGGCAGGGATACAGAAAAAGGAGGAAAGCAGAAAAGTGTGCAATATGGGGGAAGGAAAAAAAGAAAGAGGGAAAATGCATGGCAAACAAATTGGGCTCGGGTGCACATTTTCTTTCCCTCTCTCTCCTCTGACTCCAGGGAACAAATTCCCAAACAGTGAACTGTTACCGTTAGCCCACGACGCACAGCTTGACCAGTGTCAAGCATGCTGTTGCAGGGATGAAAATGAGTGCAAGGGGGAAGGAAAAAGGTGGCGCGCTGAGAAAAGCGTCTGGTTTTATTGGCTCATAAGGAAAAGTATTATCAAAGAGAGGAGTAAGGGGGACGGGGGAGAGACCAGGGAGACATTAAAGCACTGGAATGTTCTGTCCCAGCTTTTAGACCGGCCTCCAACACATTTAATAATGAGACAGGTAATAAAACACAGTCGCACACATACTCACGTACACATACTCAAGTACACGCGCACATTGCACAAACACACGCGCGCACGCACACGGGCACGCACACACACACACACGCGCGCACACACATAGAGGCCGTCATGTTTTCATACGTTTTCCTACAGCTCTCTGCCGACGTTAAAACTGATTGCCTATGTCACGTTCTGAAGCATAATAAACAAAATTTTACAGCTCATTTGAACGCGGAGCATGTTAAAAAGCAATCAGTACATCGTTAGAAAAATCCATCTTGCGCTAAGCAAAGCTTTGCTTTTTTGAATAATTTATTTCGGTTTCTCGTGAATAATTCACTTCAGCCCCAGCGATGGATAGCATAAATATCACTACCCACACACGCGCATGTGTGTGTGTGTAAGGGGGCGCCTGTATATTTTCTGATTTGAATCCAGGTCCTTCTTCTTCTCTCATCTCTTCATGCCCTCCCCCCACCACCCCAACGTCTGCAGCTTCAACAAGTGTTGCCTGGCCGGGCTCTTAAATCAATCATTTAAATATAGGGATAAATCAGCGAGCCGTCTGGGTTAAAGCACACATGCCGTAGCTTAATTCACCCGAGCAAACGAGCGCAGCGGCCATATTTCAGCCAACATGTGCACCACTGTTGTCTAAACAAGCTGCTGCGAGGCAGGCCGCAGAGGAGGGACCTGGCTGGAGGTCATGGAAACACACACACACACACACACACACACACACACACACACACACACACACACACACACACACACACACACACACACACACACACACACACACACACACACACACACACACACACACACACACACACACACACACACACACACACACACACACACACAAACATACATGTGCGCACAAATTAGCAGACACATATGCCAATGCCCGAGCACCCAACCACGCACCCACCCACCCACACGCACACGCACACACACACACACACACACACACACACACACACACACACGCACAAACATACATGTGCGCACAAATTAGCAGACACATATGCCAATGCCCGAGCACCCAACCACCCACCCACCCAGACACACGCACACGCACACACACACACAGGCCACGAAGGCCCTCGCTTGAGGTCATGGAAATCAGTTATAATGCTGCCTTTCACCAGGGAAAATGAGAGGAACAGGGGATCAGAGACATGCTCTGCTTTCCTGTGCGACACACACACACACACACGCACACGCACACACACACACACACACACACACACACACACACACACACACACACACACACACAGTTGCTGTGAACCCATGCGGCAATACAAAGATATACAAACACACAACATAAACATACAAAAATGTGCACAAACAAACACGCGCATAATACTACACATTACACGCAAGTATAGAAACAATACAGCAGGCTACTGTGTGCCTGATATGGACAAAGACACACACACTGGCCTCTATGGTCCACTGAGAGAAGAAAAATGGAAGCCCACTCTCTCACAGACTGGGTGGGCTGGACAGCCGGACTTAGCTGGGCAGTGCATCGGGGACTTCTGCTAAAGTGCTTAATGCGCGCGCGCGCACACGCACACGCACACACACACACACACACACACACACACACACACACACACACACACACAGGGACAGCACCAACATAAATACATACTCATATCGTAAATACATACCGGTACTCAAAATGCAACTGTTGAAGTATGTGGATCGCATTTATTGAAGTGAATTTTTATTTGAAAACCATCCACTATAATTATGGGTGTGGAAGAAGAAAATAAGCTCAGTGGAAATAAATCCACTTCAGTATCTATCTGGTACCTCAAACATCAACCCACGTACGGCTAAAAACACTGCTGTCAGTCTGGGCTGGGGAAGGACAGGAAGAGGAGAGCGAAAAGAAGGCACAACTGAAGTAGTCTAAAAGCGCCAAATGTTGCACAGATGTAGCCCAGGGCTTGCTCTAATGATTTAGCTAGGGCGCCTGAGTTTGCAACCTTCGGGGTCGCCACAGCAGCCAAATCAAGTTGGGCTCCCATCGACTTTCTATACAGGAGGAAAATATCCAGAAAGAAATCTGCTTTAAGTAGGATGTGAGGGGTCTAACTAGGGGTTTGTCATGATTCTGAATCCATTGCAAGCATTTGTTTTGCACAAAAAACTTTCCTTGGGATGAAAATGGCCTAACAAAACGATGCTTTAGTGACGAGTCATCACTTTTCACAGTTTAGTGGGCATTTGGGCGAGCTTGTAGATCAGCTAGTCTCATTAGGCTTTTTTAATTTATTTTAACAGAATTTCAGTTTTGCTTCAAAATATATATATATATTTTTAACATTATTTAAAAAATGAAAATCATTTGAAATGTATATGTTTTTTATATAGGAAAAGACAGTGGATTTCTACTCGAGTTGAGAGAGAGAGAAAGAGAGAGAGAGAGAGAGAGAGAGAGAGAGAGAGACAGAGAGAGAGATCTATGGCTGGGCTCGTCCAGGTGGTCCTTGCCCCCTGAGCGTGCACGGGCACGCCACTGACGTGAAGCGAAGGGGCAGAACCTGAAACCCATACAAATGTGATCACCAGAGCTGCCCTTGATTGGGGGCCGCGTATGATTAAATATAATTGCAAAGAACCTTTTCCAAATGCCTCGGTGGTTTTGAAAAAATAGGAAGGAAGGATTTAAGGAGCAAATTCCCTCCCTGCCTTTGCTGGGAGAGCAAGAGGGAGAAAGAAAAGGGGGATATTGACAAGGAAGGCGTATGCATGTGTATTTGCTATTTTGCTTGTGCGTGAGTGCGTGCGTGCGTGCGTGCGTGCGTGCGTGCGTGCGTGCGTGTGTGTGCGCGCGCGTGCGTGAGAGAAAAGTGGATATTCACCAAATCAAGAAGCAGGGAAAGACAGAGTGAGAAGAACAAGTGAGCTTGTGCAAGGCGGAAAAATGCTACGCAAGAAATAAAGCAGAGTAGGCCGAGACTGGGTGAAAGTTTGCTGCTTATTCCCCTTAAAGATAGAAGCTGGATATTACACACGACACGCACACACAAACACACATACATACACACACACACAGAGCAGGAACGCTTTGCTGGCAGATAAAGCGTACAGTGGGGTTTGTGCGGGGCGGGGGCGGCGGGGTTGGGGGTTGGAGGGCGGCCCCCGTCACATGCAGATGATGGATGGCTGGGGCCGAAGGCTTAAGTCAACAGCGTATGAGCACGTCTGTGCCGTCCAGCGCGGGCCCTCCACTCAGCACCTATTCAGGGGTCAGGTGCTCCGCAGCCCCGCTCACTGTGCACCGCCAGCCATTATCTTATCAAAGGCGTAAGACGCACACGGAACGGAGACGAGAACATGAAAATCGCGGTTTGACTCGGAGAGGTGAGTGACGTGTGTGCAGAGCACACACGGGGTGTGAGCCAGTGAGTTATTGGAGAAAATAAGACGTGTGTGTGTGTGTGTGTGTGTGTGTGTGTGCGTGCGTGCGTGCGTGCGTGCGTGCGTGCGTGCAACAGAGCTGGTGACTGTGAGAAAGATGTGTGGGAGAGCGGAGGAGAGGAAAGGGCGTGCGCATGTGTGTGTGTCCATCTGCACGTGTGTGGGTGTCTGCATGTGTGTGTAGGCCTACATGTTGCTCCATTAGGGAGTGTGAGAGAGGATTTGGAGAGGTTACGGGTCAACGGCTCCTGGGGGGCAGGTGTCCGACCAATTGATCTTTGGGGCTGTTCCACTTCAACACCTTGTCACCAAACACCCCCTAACCCCCAGCCCACCTCTCTCTCCCGCCACCCACCGCCTTACCTTCGATCAGGGCTTCTAATAGGTCAGAACAGAGCAGCCACAGCCCACACCCTTTAAGGAGGAATTAGTTTCATCACCTATCCTCGTTGTGAGGGATCCAAAATAGGTGTGTTCAATTTATGAGAGGGGTCAGAGGTCAAAGAGCAGAGGGATGACACCTGTGGTGCAGGAAGGTCTTCGTTCTCTTTCTTAAGAGGACTAAACCAGGGAATCAAACCTGTGAAGTCAACAACATGAGTTGAACTGTCTAACCTTCTAATCCAGTGGAGCTCAACCAGTGGTCCGGGGATCACCAGTGGTCCTTGAGGGGGTTCAAGGTGGTCCCCCAGCTTAATGAGAGTTGGTAACCCAATGGACCCTTATAGATTCTATAAAGGGTGAAACAAAATGGACCCTTATGGAAGAAGTCAACCAGTAAGACTCCCTAATCAGTAGATAAGCGACCATCAGGTCACAAACACAAACTTTAGAAGGCAATGGTAGCCAATCGGGAGGGAATATGGGAAATGGGACAGATCCATGTTGATGACATGACTTTAGAGATACTGTGTCTGTGTACCGCTTTGCATGATTTTAGGGCAAAATCTGAAGGAGCAGTGTCCAAAAATGTGTTTTGCAAGAATCTGCCTCATGGTGGCGCTAGAAGAGGGCCATGTGAGAAATGAGTGGAGGTTGTGGTTTGGCAGCCAAGGAGTGTGTGTGCAGGAGTGTGTGTGCAAAGTTTGGCATGGATAGGGGCAACTTTGGCGGGGAACAAAATGGACCCTTACGGAAGAAGTCAATTAAAGAATGTAGAAGAATTGTTATTTTGATCAAGGTTTGCCTGTTACCTCTCCTATGGCACCAACATCAATACAGCCTGGAATTGTGGACAATATCTTTATCCAACGATAACAAAATATTTGTATGTTTTGGTTTGGGTCTGATGGTGGTCCGTGGATCAAATTTGATCAAATGCCAAATACATAACGGACCTTGATGTGAAAAAGGTTGAAAACCACTGCTCTAATCTAAATCAGTAAGGAGGACGGAGTCATGTTGCCAAGCATGGAGCCTGTGATTTGATGAGACAGACTAGGTGTCTCTCAGTGAGACCACCCTGCCACCCAGGGGGCGCTCATCACATCCAAAAGGGTATAAATATACAACAAAGCCTGTCCACTCATCCACTCAGGGGATTACAGACAACAAACAGCCTCAGAAAAGTTGCTGATATAAATGACCCCCGATCTCGTTTCGCCATCTTCAGCCCTGACGTTGCCTCTCTATCTCAAAACACAGAGAAATCAAACACAGATGAGCTACAAATTCAGTCACATACATTAAAAGCCGTCAGCGGAGCTCGGTGAGGATTGGCGACATGGTCGAGGCTGCACCCGAGCCGCGTGTTTAAACAAAGCGAAATTGAATTGCGGAGATGCAGGAGTCTGAAATCTGGCCCCATGTGCAGTGCAAACATGTGATGTTTGAAGTGCAGTAGATACATATACAATGGAGTGGAGATGCCTGTTGATCTGCCCCTCCCCTTCACTCCCCTCCCTCCCAGAGAGAGAGAGAGAGAGAAGGGAGGGAGGGAGGGAGAGAGACAGACAGACAGAGGGAGGGAGAGAGTGAGAGAAGGAGAGATCATGATTGAGAGGAGAGAGAGAGAGACAGGGAAATGTGGAAAGCGGAATAGAAGGGCAGACGTGAAAGAGAGAGAGAGAGAGAAAATGTAGTGAGAGAGACAGACGAAGAGTGAGAGTGAGAGAGAGAGAGAGAGACGGGGGGATCCTGTGGTCTGAGTCATTTTCATCAGTGTGTTTGTCTTCCACTCCAAATGAATGGCAGATGCTACGAGGTAGGCTACTAACTACAGCAAGGCCACTGCACACACACACACACACACACACACACGCACGCACGCACGCACGCACGCACGCACGCACGCACGCACACACGCACACACACAAACGCACACACGCACGCACACACAAACGCACGCATGCAAACACACGCACACACAAACGCACACACGCACAAACGCACACATGCAAACACACACGTACACACACACAAACAAAGATACAACCATTCACCGCACGCAATTCCCCCCCCCCCCCACACACACACACACACAACCCCCCCACCCCGCCGCCACCACACACAAACCTTGGAGATTTCCCTCTCTGATACAATATTGCCGCAATCTCCATTTGATTGGGAGCAGACTGCAGCCACTTAGCAGAGAGCGGTGTGCAGGAGATAAGCTTCTCGGGGCGGAAGGACGTGGAGGCTGAAACTGAGACGCTTTGACGTGCTGGAGGTCTTGGCTGGTGTGGAGCCCAATAAATCGCCTGGATTTCAGGCTCTGTCATGGTTCCACCCAGCCCTGTGTAGCGCGTATGTACGATACGTCTGGCCGGGTATGGCTGTATGTGTGTGGTGTGCAGAGAATGTGTGTGTGCAGTGTGTGTGTGTGTGTGTGTGTGTGTGTGTGTGTGTGTGTGTGTGTGTGTGTGTGTGTGTGTGTGTGTGTGTGCACATCTGTATTTGTGTGTCCTGAGGGGCACACAGCTGTGACAGGATCTACATAACTGCACCCCTGTGTGCGTTAGTGTTTGCGTGTGCGTGTGTGCATGCGTGTCTGTGTGTGTGTCCATGCCTGGCGTGCCTGCAGCAGTGACAGGACCTACATCACAACACAAACAAGAGTCAAACAGCTCAGAACAATCAGAGGATCACATTCACTGACTCAGCAGGGGCCTCAGGACTGCTGATCAAACAGTCACATATAGACAAAACACATGGATGGATGGACGGGGACGCGCACGCACACACACACGCACAGCAGTCACATTTAACCTCAGCTCAGCTTCTCTCTGATTTCCCGCACTCTCCATACCTCCCTCCCTCCATCGCTTCATCTTCCCTCCATCCCTCCCTCTGCAGACTCTCCCCTCCCTGTGTGTGGCAGTTGATGTGTCATACACCCCCAACCAGGGCTGGGCGATAGGACTTCAAATCAATATCAATTATTTACAAACTTTTGCCTCATTTGCGATTAATGAAAATAGCAGATCTACAAGTTCAAAACTTTATGAGCCTGTTGTCACTATTTTCAATATTTATTTTATAGTAGAACACAGGCATACGTGTATGTGGGTAATAAGACTGATTAGAAACAATTATATTACTTTTTTTTTGCATTGATTCATTGATATACAGTATAAGACATTTTTACAATTTTATTTTTTAAACCCCGTTTCTCGATTAGTTTATATATGAGCTAGATTAAGTCAATTATTGGTTCTAAATATCAGTTTTGATATATTTTTAGTTAATTGTCCAGCCATATACACTCCCTTCAGCCAGCCCTGACCCACCCCAGGTGATAAGTGTCTACTCTACATCATCACCCAACCACAACGACCGCCCTCTTGTCCTCACCACTCATCCTAACCTCCACATCACCGTACCCTCCAGGGGTGTTATTTGGGCTTCCAGGAGATGGCATATATCCACCTCCTAACTTTCACATTTAACATCAGAATTTTGATATTTTATTCATATTTCCTAGACCTCTGAATGGTTTTTGTAGATGAATCAGATTTTACACAGACACTTGTTTTCTTTCTGCAACCATACATTCATTAATCACTTTAAAACTGGACTCCCTATTTTTGGCATGTCATTACAAGCAAAAGATAATAACAATGTAATTTCATAAATAGCTAAAATAGCTATTTAAAAAAATAATACTTTTTTGGCCTATTGTTTTTAGTGCCTATCCCGAACTAGTTCGGGATATTCGGGATCAAAAACAATTTTTTATTTGCTATTTTACTTACCCCGAGCTGCTTGGAGCAACGTGGGTGGTCCCGGCTCGCCCAGCGCTCACCAACGAGAGACGCTAGATGCTCCGACGATTTATTCCATTGAAAATGGTTTAAAATAAAGTTTAAAGTCCAAATGTTCATTGTAGGCGGCGCAACGTATTCCAGGGTGCCTATCCCGAACTAGTCCGGGATATTTAATAAAATGAATTATTTTATCGGAGGCCTCAACGAAGCCCCGGTCTAGACGTCCATCCTTGGCCGGGACTTAGACTCGGCCATCCACGGGCCGTATTCACGCTAACGGCCGAATCGCGCCGCCCACTCCAATAATAAATCACATCTTTAGACAGGATTTTCTCCGGATTGTGTCCCCAGACCCAACGAGAAAGTTTTTTGCGGCTGAAATAGCTTTAGATCGGGCTTCTCAATGGGTTAGCATTTTGGCTACGTGTCAGCTAGCTTCCTCCTCTGGACACCCATAGGATTGACCGGAGTGAAAACACAGGCCAGTTGGGAGAGGGTCGACGAAAGCTATAAAGAAGGTCAATGGAGAAATTTCTGGCACTCTAGCACCCCTTGTGGCCGGATGGCACTGTATGAGTTAAGACGCATCTGATACCCTCTCTATTGGCCAGTCCCTGCCCTCCTTGCTCCTGGACATCAGTGTCCCCACTGTCAAGACCCTCACCTCTTGCTCCTCCCCCTCTCCCTCCCCTCCCCCCTCCCCTTCCCTCTCCCCCCCCCCCCCCTTCAGCTGCAGGCCGCTGCCCTCTCTCTTCCTGATTGCGTCTGATTTGGGTTAAGTGATTATTACCCTGCTGCGGTTTGGGTAGGGACTCTCCCACAAGAAACAGGAGAGACCTCTCTTACGCGCACGCATGCATGCTCAAACGCCTGTCCATTTAGGTGTGCCCAAGTTTGTGTGTGTGTGTGTGTGTGCGTGTGACACATTCTCTCACTATACTTTTTCTGTCTGTCTCGGTCACACACACACACACACACACACACACACACACACACACACACACACACACACACACACACACACACACACACACACACACACACACACACACACACACACACACACACACACACACACACACACACACACACACACACACACACACACACACACGTTTCTTTCTCACTCAGCCACAAACGCACACATTAGACACCAAAGCAACCAAACCCTCCATCTAGCGTGGTAACAAGAGTGTTGCAAGAGGAGAGTGAGAACAGAGTGAGAAAAGGGGAGAGAAAAGAGTGAAAGGGCCAAATACATATTTACGACCCGGAGTTAAACTGTCTCTCACTCCGTAAGTCTCTAGACTTTTTACTGCTGGCTAGGGGTGAACAAAGTGCACGTTGTGTTATTCTACCATCCTTCTCCTCTTACATCCAACCAGGGACGTGCTGGCCATTGGGAAAAGCGGGACAACTCCCGAACGGTCCAGGCCGGCCTTCGTTCCATTTTGGGGGCTGGGCGACCAACAAAGTAAATCATCACTGTCGGGTAGAAACCTCGTATCTCCAAGTTTCAAATGTATACATTTTTTCGCAAAGCAAGGCCCTGCTTCATCATACAAGGCCGTTGCACAAAGGTAGTGAAAACAGCAGATCTACAAGCACACAACGCCTCGCGGTGCGAGGCGTTGTGTGCTTGTAGATCGGCTGTTTTCACTAGTTTAAATCATTTTTAAAATGATTAATACAAAACAAGCGGTTTTGGACATATAAGGTTTCCACCCGACAACGACAAAATATAACAAAAAATAAATAAAAAATGAGGGCCTCTCCTACTCTTTTTTCCGGGCTGAATCAGGGGCCCAGCACGTCCCTGCATCCAACCACATTTAGAACTGCGGCTTCCAGGGCTTCCACTGACGCTAGAACACTGCTTCTCAAACCTTTCCTGGATCAGGGCCCGCCTCACAATCAAATGTTCGCAGCCCCGCCCACCCATCAGTGGCGTCAGTTCAGAAATAGGTAAGGTATGGCAACATGTTTGGTGTCTTGCACTCGCGTCATGTTGCCATACCTTAGCAACAGGCATGATATATTTATTGAGCGGTGGTCACAACGCTCCTATACGTGGCCGTGTGTGTATCCGTGTATGTATCCGTGTATGTATGTGTGTATGTAGCCTGAACTACCACTCAGTGACCAGAGAGGGTGCTCTTGAGTCTAGTCTGAGCATCAACTGCAATATTCTCTCTCTCTCTCTCTCGCACGCGCACGCACGCGCACGCACACACACACACACACACACACACACACACACACACACACACACACACACACACACACACACACACACACACACACACACACACACACACACACACACACACACACACACACACACACACACACACACACACACACACACACACACACACACACACACACACACACACACACACAACCACCGCTCAGTTCACACGGGTGTGATTTTTTTAAGAAGTACATTCAAATTCTTTCCCCCAAAATGTCTATGGTTTCTTGGGCTGGATATGGCAATAATGAATTGCACCTGTGCAGCTGGCCTGCGGAACCTGGGAATATACCATTCCTGTCAAGATGGGGAGAATACAAGTGTGGAGAATATAATTATAATACCTTGTTAAATTTTGCATTTGTAGTTATTTTAATGTAATTTAACAACATAACCAGCAGATAGACAATGAGACATTCATGGATTTATATTTTAAAGTAACTTGTATTCTCCCCCCTGGACCCAAGGTATGGCAGCTGCACACCCCTGCCATACCCAATTGACGCCCCTGCCACCCATCTGATGACTTAACACGGCAGCCAGAGTGATCAGATGGGTGGGCCGCGTGCATTTCCAGGGCGTGTTTGTTTTAATAGATAGATTCAGACACGGGGTCCATATAAAATAACATATAAGGCTATAATGATCAATCAATCGAATGTTTTCCGGCTTGGATCGACGGAAAACCACGTAGTGTAATTTAAGTTGCTATTTATCGGTATGACAATGAAACACACATTTCTCGAGGTTTAAAAAAAACAAACATCTAATTTATTTATTATTATTATGTTTGTATTAATGTTGCATTACCATAAATTGCTTGGTGGTTTGTCAATTATTTGGGGTCCCAGTTGCAATACCAACACAGCCCACCGGTGGGCCCCAGCCCAGAGGTTAAGAACCGCTGAGCTACAAACCCATATTGTGACAGTACCTAGTTGGGTGCGGGTCATGATGGTCCTTATCTAAAGGCTACAAAAGACATTTCTACTCTACTTGCAATAATCTCACGTGACATACGGGTAAATTGCCTTCTCTCTGCCAAAAACAAATGGGGTTTTCTCACTTTTCTTCTCCTTTTTTTCCCCTTTTAGGTAGGAGTGTTCTACCTTTGTAGAAGAAACAATAGGCACTTGTGTGGGCATGTTTAAAAAATGACCTCAATGTTAAACAGTGGCTGTGGCTGCCCACAGTTTTTTGCCAAGGCTTTTTGGATGTTTACCTATTCCTATAACTTTTCAAGACCCTGGAAGAGAGACAGGTTGCCATGACCATATAAAACCCAGATCCTGGCAGCTGAGCTACAGTATTAGCGCTGCACTTGAGCGGTGTAATGACTCATCAACGAGCCATTTGCATTGATCCCACGTTTTAAAAGAAGCGCACACCTAGGGCTGTCACAATTATTACATAATCGTCTAATCGCAATTATTTGACATAATCGTGATTATTTTTCATAACAGTCATAATCGTTTCCAAGTTGAAAAATGTTCATATATTTTTATAAAAGTCAAAAATAGTGGAAATAGCAGATCTACAAGCTCACAACGCTTTGTGAGCGTGTAAATCGGCTATTTCCACTATCAATGTTTTTTTTTAAGTATAAAGTTGTCAAATATGTCAGTAATTTCTTTGTATATTTAGGTTATGTGTCATATCTATCATGTACAACTTCAAAGCCTAAACGCCAAACAGAAATGTAATTGTCAACGACTAAAACACAATTAAATCGTTGATCGCAATTATTTGACTGACAATTAATCGTCATGCAAAATGTCATCATCGTGACAGCCCTACGCACACCCCAAGGGGCCATGTCTCTTTAATCCGTGGTTTTTGGTTCTGTTCATCCCATCCCTAAATATTTTCCCTATCGCCCGGCAAAAATCAGAAACAGAGTTCTTGTATCATTTCAGCTGTGGTATCAGATGGTCCTGTCGTTATGAATTCAAGGTGTCCTGAGTTCACATTGGAGATAATTATTGAACAGCTGCGGTCCAGCTTTTCCCCCTTAAACGTATCCTCCAGTTCCCCTTTTCGGGGTCCAGGCACCTCCCAGCCAAGGTGCTCACTCAGGCCCCGCAGCACGTGAAACAGAGGGGTAGAAGAGATCAAAATGGACACGCACGCACGCACGCACACACGCACACGCACACGCACACACACACACACACACACACACACACACACACACACACACACACACACACACAGAGAGAGAGCAAAAAAAACAACAACTAAAAAACAAATGCTACATCATAATCTAAAACACACTTCTTTCCCGAAAACACACTAATTTAATCTCGAGGCATGCACACCTGCTCGGCTGAGAGGGGATTCCGCATTTGCAACAACGAAAGCTCTATTTTGATTGCTAACGATATACTGTAGCTGGAGAAAGGTGTTCTCTAATCATATTTAGACAAAATCTACAGCAGATGATAGCAAATACAGTATATTTTTTACGGTATATTTTTTACGGTATGGGGCGCCGCTGGCCTACTGGTCCAGGCGCATACCACTTAGGCATTGCCACATAGGCATGGATGCCTGTCGGCATCGCCGGTCCGATTCCCGATCCGGAAGACCTTTGCCGCATGTCACTCCCCATCTCTCCCCCCATTTCCTGTCAGTCTACTGTCCTATCAGATAAAGGCATAAAAGCCCAAAAACAAATCGTAAAAAAAAAAAAACATTTTGTACGGTATATTTTAACTTTGTGTGCAAAGTATAGGGTAATGTAAATATTAAAAAATATAAAATGTTGTACGTACATACAGTCTATGAATATATAAAATACTGTATAACATTGCCCATTATGATGGGGAAATAGTAAATTATATAGTAGAGACGAATGAACAGTCTGCACACCGGGTAGTTCTTGGGTACAGCTGGCAGATGGTGCCACCCTCCCTTGATGCCTTTTAGCATTACGAAGCTAGCAATTTTGGCCATTTTACTGTCTGTCAACAGTGGAGACAGCCAAATATACAGTATGAGTGGACGTGACTCCCATCATGATAGGCTTACGAAAATACACAATAGATATTTAGATGTTTAGGTTAACCAACATTCTGACGGGGCAACAAAAATGCTAAACAGACGTTTCACTATTTCAGACGTATATAGGTTAACCGATATCCTAAAATTACTCTGTTTCGACAGTATCTATGGGGACGAGTGTGTATACTGTGTACCCCACTAAATGCATTCTGTTTTTCTTCCCCTGCTTTCTGCTGCCGAGGCCAGGCTCTGCCTGTGTTATCTATAGAAACTCTGAATAATGATAGCATGGAAATATATAGGACTCTTATCCATTGAGTGACAGCTCTATACAGTAGGGTAATTCTCGGCGCGGCTATACAATAAGTAGAGCACTGGTTCCCAAACACGGGTGGTCGGGAACCATTTGTGGGTTGCACTCCACATTTTTATGGGTCCCTTTGTTTTTGGTTTCCTACATTTAGTTTTTTAATTATTATTATTCAAAATATTTTTCAAAAAAAACGTTCTACGTTTTTTTCAGTAATTTCATGAAGAAATCAAAGAAAAATCTAAGAAATTCCATAAATTAGAGCATAAATGTTTAAGAAGTAGTGAAAATAGTTGATCTAGAAGCTCACAACGCGGGGCGAAGCAGATCTGCTGTTTTCACTAGTTTGGGTCCCGGGCAAACATCTAATCCAGGGGTCTTCAACAGGGGGAAGCAAATGGATTGCAAAGAGGTTTGGTGTAGAGGGCAAAAAGAGCAAACTAAGTACAGAGTGAAACGTCAAGTTTATTAACTATTGACGGTTCCAGTGGTTAAATATCTGAAAACACAAATCGACATGAATCCAAAATACACTGACGGTTGTACTATATGTCCCTGCTTCATCTCTCTCCCAACTAGGTCCTTGGCCTGAAAACGTTGAAGAACCCTGGTCTAATCTCTCTTTTGGGTCACAAGCTAAAAAGTTTGGGAAACCACTGAAGTGGAGGCCTGGGCCACCGGGGCACACTGAGCAGTGTAGTCCAAACAAGGGCAGCAGAGAGAGAAAACATCAGCTGGGGACTGCGTGGTATAGGGGTGAGGGATGGGGAGGGGAGGGCACTCCCAGACCCACCAGGGTGATTCTCCCCCCTTCCATATTTACTTAAACTTTCACGGCTTGGCTCAAGTTCTCCGGGGCCATCTTTCACCCCCTCAGACCCCCCCACCCCTTCCTCCCGACCCCACCTCTCTCTCTTCTCACACCCTGAACGACAGCACGCGGCGGAAGAGGACTTCTGCAGCCAACTGTCTGACTCAACACACACACACGCGCACGACACGTCCACTGTGCATGGGCACGCGCTCACATATTATATGCCCTCGACAGACGGGTCAATTTTTACACTCTCAGCGTTAATGGTGGTCCGGATACTGGAGAATGGCAGTGATGTGACCCCTGGTTAGCATTCCCGTGGATCTGACCTGGGTCACAGCAGTCTGATTCCAGAGTAACGGACCACTCCCACATTGACCTAGACCAGTGGTTCTCAACCTTTTCAGGCCGCGACCCCCAAAATAATCATCTTTTATCTGGGGACCCCTCCCACCCTGACGAGCACAAAGAGTTGAGGCATTACATTTTGTATAACACAGTTTTATTGTGAAAATAGCAGATCTACGCAAGGCGTTGTGAGCATGTAGATATTTTCACAATGTCTGCCTCTAATATTTGACAATTTGGCCAGTGTTTAATTTGCCATTTTAGAGGTACTACAAAGTCCTTAAATTGTCACTTTAGAAACGTGCATACCCTCTATACACTTAAACGTTATGTTGATTTGTTCACTGTTGAGAGAGAAAACAACATTGCACATTAGGTTAATCATCTGGGGACCCCCCAAAACAATGTGGGGACCCCCCTGGGGGTCCGGACCCACAGGTTGAGAACCACTGACCTAGAGACAGTGGTGATTGAAAGGGCATCCCCGGTTCTCTGGCACTGACCTGACCAACCTCTACCAGGGGAGGGCTTGTGACTAACGCTGCTGGGCAATACTGTGACTCCAAATGTATTTATATTATGCCTCAAGCTAGTTTGCAACATCAGCATGCCGTGGCCGACGGTTTCCACGCCGCAAGAATCCGCCAGAACACGGAGGTGCACCAGAGGACACAAGACCTTAGGTCTCTGGAGGGTAGGAAAACGGATGGTCTGTCTGTCTGTTTGTCTGTCTGTCTAGGATGGAGAAGCAGACGACCGGGGTCTCCTGGAGAATGCGGACAACCGTGGGTTCCCTCCTCGCTCCCCGGGGACCAAAGTGCCAGGATGGCTGCTTGTTGTTCTACGTCCCACAGAGACTAGCTCCCCCTCACCGCTCCAGTCACAGCGGCGAGAATAACTCAAATCCCTGAAGAAAGAAATTATGTCATGACACCAACCACCACGACCCGGCACGTTGGTGTTTTCCCCCGCCGTGCTTGTTTGGAGGTAAAATATGGTTCCGTCAGACCACGTGTGAGGTAAGACCTCCATCTCTCTCTATTGTGGTGTGTGTGTGTGTGTGTGCGTGTGTGTGTGTGTGTGTGTGTGTGTGTGTGTGTGTGTGTGTGTGTGTATGTGTGTGTGTGTGTGTGTGTGTGTGTGTGTGTGTGTGTGTGTGTGTGTGTGTGTGTGTGTGTGTGTGTATCCGCATACATCTACAAGAACGCTCACCCCATCCCTCCCATACAGTACACAGTCATGCCTCTCTCCCACAGAGGTCTTGTGCTTTGACAGGGAAGGTAAAGGAAGGGGGGGTTTGGCAGTTTTTCTCTCTCTCTCTCCCTCTCTCTCTCCCTCTCTCTCTCCCTCTCTCTCTCTCTCTCTCCCTCCCTCTCTCTCTCTCTCTCTCCCCCGGCCATGGAAAATGGAGGCGAGTTTTATGACCCGTGTTCCCTGTCCTCCAGTAAAAATCACACCAGCCGTTTTCCAGCGCTGCAGCATCACCGACCGGGCAGCCAATGATAACAAGGCAGCGTGAGGAGAAGAAACAATCCAAACAAAGAAGGAAAGAAAGAAGGAGCAAAAAAAACTAAAAAAAGGCCCCCTCTTGGACGGAAATACCGACAGGTCTACTTTATACATATACATCATCCTTTCCCTTCAATTCTCTTCCCCGTCAAGCACTGAGGTAGACCTCTCTTACCTTACTAACACACATGTAGCAATCCCCTCACACTCCATAAAAACGCAGCCCCCGGAGGATTTCTCAGGAGTTTTTCAGCACCTATCAAACCTGGCAATCTTCCGCGGAACTTCTGCTAAGCGGGCACTTTTGTATTTAGACGAAGAGAGGAGGAGGATGGAGGAGGGGGGCGGCGGCCCTTTTGGGTTGATGCCCGACAAAGATGCATCGTTTTCACGGACTGGCCGCCGCGCATGAGCGGCTCAACTGGGCCGCGTCACCGTAATTCCATATTACCGAAGGAAAGTCCGCCAGGCCTCTCTGCCTTTACCCTAATTGCAATTGTCAAACTCTCTATTGAATTAAGGCATAAAAGGGGGGAGGAGGGAGGGGGTGGTGCATGTCTTTGCTAAGTCTTGAGGATGAAGAGAACAGGAAACTGCAACGCAGCTGTCCTGTGAGGTCCTGTCTGTAGTCGTCGGATGAAGACCCACATTGTGTGCATGATTCACATGCCACGTCGCATTACCGCACAACAAGGGCTGAGACGAGGCAGCTCGGGCCCAGGACCATGAAGAGAGAGGGAGGACGGGATTTGTATCCTCACCATGTTCCTAATATGTGGTAACAAGAGCGATTTGCACAGCTAAATCAAAACCAAGCGCTGACTGACACTGAAGTCCTGCGCGTCCGTAGAGCTTTTCAATGCACTCCACACATCGAGACCCGCTGCAATCCATTTGCTTCTCCGGAGAGTCAGTCACTCAGGGTAACATGGCGAGTTAGTTAACCTGCGAGAGCGTGCCTGCATCCTAATGCGCCACAGATGTGGCCATCTTAAGAAGAAGTCACACTTTTTTACTGGAAGTTTGCTGTATACACTGCCGTACTCGCCTCTCCACCCCTCAAAGGAAATGTTTGGAGAACAAGAACTTTGCTCCCCTTTCTGACGTCAGAACATGCAAGGAATGATGTTACAACGTCCCTGTTCATTTACACCTGATAATGCTTAAGTAAGAGAGATTAGTCTGTAAAGTCCACTAATCTGAATCAGAACCGCTTTATTGGTCGAGTCCAATAGCTAGCTGTACAGGAATGTGTAATGTTACTTACTTACTGTAATAACAAGCAAATGCTGACATCAACAAGACTTCACATTTACATAGTGAAATGACGGGATGCAGACCAATATGGCAGGCCAGTGGTTCCCAGCCACCGTGGGAACCGTGGGAACTCTGGTTTGCCGTCAAACCAGGGCGTTAATTGCCTTCACCTATGTGTCCCTTGAAACTGTTAATCAAGGACTATTTTGATCTGGTAACCTGCACTAACAAGGGACCCGTGGAGCAGAATTTTTAACCAGCATTACAGACAGAATAATGCAGGGGATAGATAAAAGGATGGGTGCATGATGGTTGTGTGGTGGTTATTGGGATTTGGGGCGGCGGGGGAAGGGGCTGTTACCACGATAGCCCCCACAGTACAGTACAGTACATGCCTGCCAGGCATGCACATCACTCATACGGTATAAAAGTGTTCAGTGTATCATAAAAGAGCCCGGGCCTAACGGGGACCTGATGTGGGCTCCTGGCAGCTTTCCTCCTCCCCCACCGCCTGTGGTGAGAATATCTGACACGGTCAGAAGGATTTATCTGCTGCCGTGATCAGGACCCACAGCAGACCTGCCTAAACAGCTCCGCTTATCTCCACGGCAACCCCAGATCCCATCAGAACGAGGGGGACAGGTTTCTGGAGAGCTCCGACGATCCGCGAACAAATCCCGATTAGATGATTCAACCTGGTGGGATCATCTGACAGGCGGCTTAGAGAACCCACGACTCCCTTCTCTTAATTCTTCCCCCTCCTTCTTCACTTTCCTCCTCTCTCCCTACAGCTCCTCCTCTTTCTTTCTCCTCCTCTCCCTTTCCCTCTCTCTCTTTCTCTCTCTGTCTCACACACACACACACACGCACACACACACAATTCTTTCCCCTTGGCTTCATTGCTCCAGGAGATCCTATCGTTTCTCCCGCAGACTAGATTTCTTGGGTGACTTCAAAGCTTGTTCACTAAGTGTTTAGAAGAATGCAATGGAAACAGGAAAATAATGTTCTGATTTCTGTAAACTTTATAACATCTGCTTTTGCTTAGCGCTGGTGCAGTCGCAAAGCAAGGGGGCTCCGTACCGCATTCTGTTCGGGCCATTTTTTTCCCACAGTTTAAACGGCACCTCGCATGCTGTGCAAGATGGGATGAGTAAAAAAAAAAAAAAGAAAGAAAAAAAAGAATTGGTGGAAAAAAGAAAAGTGAAAAAAAGAGACATAGTCCTTAAGAACTGGGTCTCTTAGGTTCCCTGTGGTAACAAAAATTACATTAAGGGAAATCCTTTTAATAGCGAGGGGCTTGTGTTTATGGGGGCGCTTTAATGCCCCTCGAAAGCTCCTCATCCATTCCCCACTTTCAACCACGTTACACACCATTTGAAAAGCAGGTGAGGATGAAGCCCACAAGAAAGGTAATCTTTTGACCCTCTGAAGAAGAACACGTTTCCAACGGCGTGTCGTCTACAGCCTCCATCTTTAGGCAATTATGCGAGGACACAGACAGCATATTTCCATAGAGACGGGAATAGGAAGCCGCGCAGCGCGACGGCGCAAGCGAGCGTCCCAGAGGGCTCCAGAGTAATGTCGCTGGCACCACACAAGCATACACACAGACCAACGCTACCTACTTGTGTATACAAGAGATGACAAGATGTTTTCAGGACCAGGAGGGCCAGATAGCTCCATCACAGCCTCTCCCCCTTTGCTAACAGGGGTTAGCATGACAAGAGCTCCGTGTATACAACACTGTGGCAGACTGGCAGCCTCAGGGCTCTAGTCTCCTTTCCCCCATAACTCAATCATGCTCAGGTTTCACTCTTGCCCATCCAAGGCTAACTCACTTCCTCTCTCGCTCTATCGTCTCCCACTGAACCCCACACCCCCCCAAACCCCACATCCTACCGCTGTGATTGAAAGTTGAATGCATTTAGACGTGTGTCGATGTGATATTATATCTCCTATGAACTTGAACTGAATGTGAGGTCCAGCTGTCACCGTACCATGTCCTATATATCTGTATGTAGTTTTGATAATGTTTTCCGCCAGTGACAACAAAAGACTAAGTTATTATTAGCATTAGTATTTGTAAACAGCCGACATCAAACTTCTCATCTAGTTGATAAAGCTTTTGCTTGTGCAGAGACTGAACCTACATAGTAAAAAAAAAACAATGCGTATCCGTTTTACACACAGGCAGAGGTGAACGCACACTCCAAATGGTAACTCATGCTGAACTAGGCCGTAAGAGAGAGAGTGTGAGTGTGAGAGTGTGTGTGTGTGTGTGTGTGTGTGTGTGTGTGTGTGTGTGTGTGTGCGCTTGCTTGCGTGCGTGTGTGCGTGCGTGCATGCATGCGTGCACGTGTGTGTGTGTGTGTGTGTAGGGTAAAATCCATGTCAAAAGGAGTGTGCATGCCAGTGTGAAGCTGAACATGTGTTGGGTCCACTCAGCTTGGCCTTGCTCTGTTCTCTGTTAGCCGGGACTTAACACATCCCGCTCATAGGGATTATGGCAATGCCATTTTGTTTACGCCATCGTTGTATTGTACGTGTTCAGGGGTTAATGACTTGCAGATGGCGTGTCGGCTTTGTTTCCAGTGCGAGCGGGGCTAAAGGCAGCGACGGTGTTACAAATAAGGTCGGGCTGCTTCGGGAGAGCGGAGCAGCGCCGGAGCACGAGGGGTCAACCGTGTTGTATTGTTGTTGTCAGCCGCGGTGCGACACACCAGGCGCTGTGGCTGTCGTAGCAGAGCCAGGTTATGATGTATGGCAGGCAGGGGTTCCCGCGTGGGACGCGGACATGTTTGCTTGGCACCGTTGCAGGACCAATCTCTGTGGTCATAGACTGGTGAGACCTCCCGAATCATTCATGTGTGTATGTGTGCCTTTAGGACCTACATATGTGTCATTAGTTTGCTTGTATACTGTATTTGTGTATGTGTGTGTGTGTGTGTGTGTGTGTGTGTGTGTGTGTGTGCATGTTCGTGAGTATACGCACACACACGTTTGTGTTCATCTCTGTTCACACGTGTGTATGTTTGGACAATGCACATGTGTGTGTATGTGTGTGTATTTATATGAATGAGCATGCTCCTGGTGCGCTGGTCAAGGCGAGCGTCTCGGCGCGGTCTGGCAGGGGTCTACAGGAGGCCTGACTATTTGTTTAAGTGATTTCCTCACTTCTTTTCCAGGGGTTCCTGTTGCAGGAAAAACAGCAAATGAGAACAAATAAACGAGGGGGGAAAAGCGGCAAAAACAAATTAGGGTGAGCGACACTGAGTGGGGGGACAGGACAGCCTGTGTGCTGACCTGGGCTGTACTGTAGCTACAGTACCACACAGAAGAGGTCCTTGCACACCGGTAGCCATGTTACTGTACACTCACATGGAACGACAATATTCTTTGGCAATCATGTGAACTTTTATTCATAACAAGGCCGGATTTGGACTAGCCTGGAAACCAGATGAATTCCGCCAGCAAGAAAAAAAGGTGTCTGGCCCCGCTCGGTTGTGATTGTATTTCGCTGCCCCTTAAGTTGTGGGGCACCAATCAGGGCCCAGTATGCAAATATGGGGTGGGTATATCACCAGTGGCATTTTTTGGGGAGATATAGGTTCTACACAGAGATTCCAGACTAATATCTAAGCAGTGATTCGGACTTGTTCGCGGTTCGCATCCGATGAAAATTTTAATAAAAGCATCATCTATATGAATGAGGCATTATGAATGAATAGTTTGATGTGAAATATTTGAATAGTTTTTTCTTCGTATAAATGCCTTAAAATCAATCAATGTCAATGTAACTCAAAAGAACACTGGGGACTTTACTGCATAGGCAGAGAAGGGCAGCGGTGGAAAGAGTACCAAGTCATCCTACTGAAGGAGAAGCAAGAGTACCTCTCCAGGTCAGAGACACTATGCCTCCAAAAGCAGTGAGTGGCAACAAGTAAGCATGTCACAATTATTACAGAATCGCCTAACCACAATTATTTGACATAATTTTCATAATCGTTTACATGTTGAAAAATGTTCATATATTTTCAAACATTTTCAAAAATAGTGCAAATAGCCGATCTACAAACTCAATATGCAACACGTTGTGAGCTTGTAGATCGGCTATTTCCACGATCAATGTACTTTAAGTATAATGTTATCAAATATGTCTGTATATTTAGGTTGTGTGTCATATCTGCCATGTGTAACTTCAAAGCCTACAAGCAGGGGTGAGATGCCGTGGGCTCGGTTGGGCTCAGCGAGCCCAGACTTATTTAGCTGCACGCACGCTCGCCTCACATGCACGCACATGAATCATCACGTCACGAATTTAGAGGGGCACCACTTCTAAAATCCATACCACACCACTGCCTACAAGCCAAACAGAAATGTAATTGTCAACAACAAGAACACAATTAAATCGTTAATCGCAATTATTTGAGTGAAAATGAATCGTCATGTAAAATGTCATAATCGTGACAGTCCTAGCAACAAGTCACTTGTTGCCAACAAGAGTGTAATTGGAGTGCATCTACAGTTACTAGTTACATTCCACCCCTGGAGATGGGATGCAACAAACTATAAGTCTGCATGAAGAGATGCATGTTGGGATTTCACTATAAGCCATGCAATGCCTCGGGAAATAATTTCACAACATCCTTGAAAGTGATTGGATAAAGGTTAAGCCTTGGTCTTAAAACAACTTTCAACATTTTACATGAACGTTATGCGTTTTGACACTGTCAAATTGGCCAGCTAGCTGCGTCCTGGAGCCTCTATGCTCCGAGACATGATGAGAGATGAAAAAAGTCTCCTCTAACAAATCTTCCGTGGGGCAAAGATTGACCAATTACGCGCTACTTTGGCTTCCACAAGAATCCTCTGCAACATCCAATATCCTGAGAAAGTTAAATGGGAAGCTCAGTCTCATTCAGTGTCTATAGTGGAACTCTAGACTTGACACTTGTGCTGTCTCAGTCATAGCGCTCTGGTTTCTGGCTTTGTGAAACGCCAGTTGTTTGTGTTCAAAGAATTGTGTGGATGGTACAATCTGAGTTGTGTTCCCCTTTTAGAGGCAAGTACCTAGACTGGGGCTGATGTGGTTGAGTGGTGACCCTCTCCCTGATGGCTGAGCCACTGCTGCTGACCACGTCTGTCAAACTGTGGCGGGGGAGGCGTTTAGGAACTGCTAATCTTCCCTGGTCAAGAATCTTGAGTAAACATTAATTTCATGGCCCGTTGGTCCCAGGTCGTGTCTGCCCTGATTGGCCCGGGGTGCAAAGAGAGCAGGCACATGCACACATAGACATGAAAGGGGGCTTGAGCCCATGCCCTTTTATCCGTCTGTAAAAAGTGCCCGACGACCAGACGACAAATGCAGCTTTAACTATGGTAAAAGAAATGCAAATGCCCTCTTTTCATGCCATAAATGAAGGCAGAATTCAAGAGAATTACCTTGTTCAAACTCTCCTGAACTTGAATGCATCATCTCTGTGTAGAAATCCATGCCGTTACACCACATCTCCAGTATTGCCTTTTTATGCTTAGTTTTGTGTGGTATCAAGTACTGAAAATAGCCGACCTCTGTGAAGCGTTGTGAGCTTGGAGGGCTGCTATTTTCAATATTTTCACCAAAAGGCCCTTTTAGAAATGTCAGCCCCTGCCTCTCTAACATTCTCTGCACGTCCCTGAAAGAGAGAGTGACATCCCTCCGTCACCACTGGTCAGCTCCACCTCGTGGTCACCCGCATCGCCCCTCCCTCTTCACCGCGTTCAGGTTCACTCGCTTCACTTCCCGCTGACGCTCGCCGCCGTGATGAATGGGCCCAAGCTCCATTCGATTACGCCCAGAGTGCGAAGAGACGGGAACAATGGAAACTGGCCCACGGGCGGCTGCGTTACGGCACGGCGCGGCGCAGACCCTCGGCATTCTTCGCGACAATTTGGGCTAATTAGCATCAACTCCCGCCCCATCCATCATACTCCTCAAGAAACATAAACAAACTGTCAGCTCTAGCGTAACAAACAGATCGCCCAGCTACTTAGCGCAAATTATTCTTACATGAAACGCAGCTTCTCAGGCAACCCCCGAGCCCCCCCACTCCGCCCGCCTGCCCCGCCCCCACCCTCCAGGCCATCTGGGGGGAGAGGAGGGCTATTAAAATTGAAGACATATGTTTCAGTCAAGTTCAACTCCCCAGACTGCCGCGGTGGACACAGTGACAGTTCCCCCCCCCCCCCCCCCCCCCCCCCCCGACCACCGCATTGGGGCAGGGGGCTGGGACGGTGACTGGAAGGGGTGTGGTGTGATGAGGTGTGTATAGGATCAATGTGTCTGTGTGTGTGTGTGTGTGTGTGTGTGTGTGTGTGTGTGTGTGTGTGTGTGTGTGTGTGTGTGTGTGTGTGTGTGTGTGTGTGTGAGAGAGTGAGAGTGAGAGAGAGAGAGAGAGAGAGCAAGATAAACTGAGAGATGGAGAGAGACAGACAGAATTATTTGAGAGACAGAGAGCAAGAGAGAGATTGGGGTTGAAAGTGTCTATTTTCAAGATTTAGCTTTTTCTGTTTTCGTTTCATTTCATAACCAGATGTCTCTGAACTGCAAGTTGTATTTGGTCTACTACTATACAAATCACCAGTAAAAGGTGGTCATCACTACCCTGTGCGCTAAAACATTACAACTAGGGACGGGACAATATGAAAATTCCATATCACGATTATTGTGACAAAAGAAACTGCGATTTACGATATTATCGTGCTAATCAAAATCCATTATCTTGGGGCGGAACATTTGCCAAAAAATAGCAGATCTACAAGCTCGACGCGGTGTGAGCTTGTAGATCGGCTATTTTTTGGCAAAGACATTTGATAGAGGGTGAAAAAAAGAGTGTATCAAGTACGAATATTTTAAGTACCTTTTACCAATTATAGAGGGTTTAAGTGGTATCGGATATGCAGCTCTGCAAATAAAAGGTGAATTGATCCCAGTGCATGACAGAGGACGATATCACGATAAATGAAATCTCCATGATACGATTATCGTGAGTGTTTTTTATCCCAATAAACAATAATATCGCGTATCGTCCCATCCCTAATTACAACCCAAAATATGAGTGAAGTCCTTGTTGACCTTTGGTTCCTACTCATTTGCAGTATGAATCAATCAGTCGCCACGCTACTACCGTAGTCAACCAAAGCACTGTACAGTATACACCTAGCCTGGCTCGCGGACGTCAGAAAAAAATAATCACCTAATTTATCACAGAAAAAAGCAACTATCCTTTCAGCTTGGGCATCCCTGACTGGTAAAGTGCCCATTTTGTCTTTCTTGAGCAAAAACAATCATGGCGAATGTGTAATTAATGAGATTGTGAATTGACTGGCATTCTAAAGTGGGCAGAGACTAAACAAAGAGCAAGTTAAATAATCAACATTTAGAGAAACCAAACATTGTTTGATCGCATTTAGGTTTTCACTTGTGATTAAATTTTAACGGCCTCTCACACACCCAGGAAATGCTGAAACAGAATGTAAAACATACACTGTGCCTGATAATCACACTCAAGCCAAGCGACTCCATTAAATCACAATTAAAACACATTCAACGCATTCTTTTCGCACTTATCTCAGTTCTTACAATCAGTTATGAGGCCTGGCCTATAAACAAACTTAAGTGAATTAACTAATGAATTTGGAATAAATATTATCTCGTAACAATGTGCCCTCCACACACACACACACACACACGCACGCGCACACGCACACACACACACACACACACACACACACACACACACACACACACACACACACACACACACACACACACACACACACAGCGTGTTGTGGCAAACGAAACTAAGGTGATACAGTAGGCTAGGGCTGTCAAAATTAGTACATAATCGTCTAATCGCAATTATTTGAGGTAATCACAATTACTTTGCATAATCATCATAATCGTTTCCATGTTGAGAAATATTAATATAGTTATTCTAAGATCTAAAGCTCTAAGATCTAAAGCTCACAACGCGTCGCGATGCGACACGTTGTGAGCTTGTAGATCGGCTATTTCCACTATCAATGTTCTTTTTTAAGTATAAATATGTCAATAGTTTCTTTGTATATTTAAGTTATGTGTCATGATTGCATTGCCATGTGCAACTTCAAAGCCTAAAAGCCTAACAGAAATGTAATTGTCAACGACAAATACACAATTAAATCGTTATTAATCACAATTATTTGAGTGACAATTAATCGTCTTGTAAAATGTCATAATTGTGAAAGCCCTACAGTAGGCTTGTTTCAGACTCAAGTGCCGTTGAAACATCCCAAACACTTCTTCCATGAAGAGCTCCACCACCATCACCCCTACACCTAATTGGTAGCCATGGTTAATTTGCAAATTTTCCGTATCCCTTTTTGATGTTATGCAGCGTGTGAAACGCTTCACTAATTATCTAGGAAGTTTGGCAGGCGAGGCTTGTTGTTGTTAAGAGGACCGATGGCAAGCCTCACTCCGTCACTCGTCCCGGCAAAGGAGGAACTGTGCAAACTCACAGTGACAAACAGGGGCGTCGCACCACATTCTGGGCCCTGGGTAAAAGGATTCACTGCGGGGAGGGGGTTTAACCCATTTAGACTGAGAAGACATTATTTTGTGCTTTAACTATTGAAAAATAGCAGATATACAAGCTCACAGTGTGGCTTTTAGATCTGCTGCTTTTTTTTATCATCAAAGTTTGTGCAAGCCTTTGAATATTTCAAATCCTTCTAAGGTTTTTTGAAAAACCTATGTTTCTGTGTCAGTGGTGCTCAAACCTTTTCATGTGAAGGACCCCCAAAATCATATGTATTTGGCCACGGACCCCCATCTCAAAATATTCATATAATTTAGTTCCAGGTATCCCCCAGAAGCAACATCTGAGTTACTAATGTTCGCTTAAAAAAATACATATATTCAAAGATTTGCACACATTTTCACAACTTTCACAACTTTTCAAAAATAGCAGATCTACATGGCACTTGGTGCCGCGCTGTGAGCTTGTATATCTGCTATTTTTCAATAGCTAAAGTATACAATAATTCCAGGCCCCTCCACCTTGGGCCCTAGTAACTAGGCCCCCCCCCCCCCCCAAACTCCATCTTTTAACAGCTAGAAATGTTCAACAAAATAACAAAAATTGAGCTAAACGAAATGTCAGCACCGCTGCTCATTTTTCTTTCCTTTTCAAGTGTATTTATTCCACATTAAACACTCCACAAGTAGAGGAATGAAAAGAAGGGGGGAAAAAAGTCTCCCGAAAAACCAAAAGAGGCTTGAGTGGAGCTTTTGACAGGGAGATTGCAGAGGAGTTGGATGCCTGGCCAAGGTGAGAGTGGAGGGCTGCTCTAATCAAGCTAATTCCCTCCAAAACCCCCCAGAATGATGTCATCCAATGTTTGCTCATTAGGGATTCCTGGCATGGGGCCAAGACTAATTCTCATTCAGTCTTGAATGCAAATATGAGCTAGTTTTCTTTCTCTCTCTCTCACTCTCTCTCTCTCACTCACACATACACATACACATACACACACACACACACACACACACACACACACACACACACAAACTCTAACACACACGAGCACACACACACACGAGCACAAACACCGCTCTGACTTTTCATGGGAAAAATTGCACTAAGAACCGTGCAATGTGAATTAACCATGGAAAGGGGAGGGGGGGGGGGACTCTCATTGGAAGGCCTAATAAATTGATTACTTTTGTCATCCAGTCAGCCCACTAGTCGCTTTAGATGGGCCAGAGCTTGTTTCATCGACACGCCAAACGCCTGTCTCCCTCCTTTCTAGCTTTCCCACAAAGCTCAATTTTTCACCTAGGCTTTTTTATACAAAGCTTTCCGGCCCGTTTATTTTCTGACGCGTATCACTCACAAGCCGTTAGGCTTCTGAACTTCTCCCTGGCCTGTACTGTTGGTACTCTGACACCACAGCCGGTGGAATGCTTCTTAATATCATATGCACAACTACTGGACCAGACGCAGAGCCGGACGGCCAACTTGTCTCCTCTTCACCTATTCACCTTCTCCAGAACGGTCCTTCTCTCTCACAGCCCTAGTCTACACCTGGTCCCCACAACCTCTCAATTCAAACCCAGTATCAGTATAATAGCATATACAAGAAAGCACATGCACTATTGCCTTCAGTTACTTGAACTGTAACTTCATGTGTATACAGTCAGTACGCATGTATGGATGCGGCATCTTTGATATAAATGAGAATGTAAAGTCATTGGCATACAAAGCATACCACACTACCATACTATATATATATATATAGTTTCAGTCCTTAACCACTTACAAATCCTACATACTTTGCTGTCCGGGGTCACCCAGGGGTTTGTATTTATCCTCCTCCTTTTCCCTCTACGCACCAAATGCATTCGCCGAAGATAGCAAATCTACATGCAAACAACGAGTCGCATTGCAAGCTTGTAGATCTGCAATGTTTGCTCAAAGTTCTCCTATTATGATATTATCTAGAAAAGGGATACTAAGTTTCAAGCCATTAAAATGTTGGAGTTTACCACATGTCAAGGAAGCAATGTAGTCAAGATGAATGTTCAAATACTATTGTATTCTTCTGAAAGAAGAATAATTACTATTTTACAAGAATCAAATGTTGTTCTAAATTCACAATAAACTGAGTGGGACATGAACACCTATATACTATTCTGCCATGTGTGTTTGTCTCTATAGATAAACATTAACAGAAAAGATAAGGTGTAACCTTGGTACAAAATGTAAGCCTATTGACCCCACCTAATTGACCTCACATCCCCCTCCCCAGCTACTGTTCATTTCAGGCATACTTCACCGGCACGTAACCTGACGTACACAGGAGGACTAGCATGGGGCGTTCCCCCCTTGTAAGCGAGTACAGAGAGCTGCCGGCAGGGGTGTCGCACCAAATTCTGGGCCCTGGTGGGTGCAAGGATTCACTGCGGGCCCCCCATGAATGTTCTTCATAGGGGGAGGGTGTTTAACCCATTTAGACTGGGAACGCATTATTACGCATTATTTTGTGCTTTAACTATTGAAAAATAGCAGGTATGCAAGCTCACAGCGCACACTGCGAGCTTGTAGATCTGCTATTTTTTTTAATCGTGAAAAGTTAAATGCTTCAAGTGAAAATCAATAAACAAAGTTTAAAATCCTTCTTTGTTTTTTTGAATAACCTATGTTTCTATGTCAGTGGTGCTCAAACTTTTTCATGTCAAGGACCCCCAAAATGATATGTATTTGGCCATGGACCCCATATCAAAATATTTAGTTCCAGGGATCACCCAGCAAAATTTGAGTTATAAATGTTCGCTTAAAAAATACATAAATAGTTGCACACATTTTCACAAACTTTCAAAAATAGCAGATCAACAAGCTCGCAGCGCGGCACTCGGTGCCGTGCTGTGAGCTTGTAGATCTGCTATTTTTCAATAGCTAAAGTATTTTAAGGCCCCTCCACCTTGGGCCCTGGTAACTCAGTCCCACTCCCCCCCCCCCCCCTTGTGACGCCCGTGGCTGCCGGGTAGATGTGTAGTGTACACATACACAACAAGCTCTCCTTGGCTGGGTGCACTGCAGCGAGTCACTCCCTCTACCGACGGTAAGCGCGCTGCACATTTCAGGTGCCGTTCATCTGGCAGAGCTTTCAGAGGCATGCCTCCAGAGAAAGAAAACAAACCCTGATCTGCTTCCCCTGCAACCGGCTCCCTGTGAGCCAGCCAGCCAGCCAGCGGCCTTCCAGGAGGCTGCTGGGCCACTCTGGCCCATGGACCAGGCAGGATGTTTGGGTTAGAAAATGACTTTGCTGCTCCCTCGGCTCCTTTCTCTAATTGCCCCGAGGGTAATTACCTTGTCTCCTTTCCACTTAGGAAAAACCAAAAACCCACAGAATTATTATATTATGCAGAAAATGAAATTAGATTTCTTTTTTTTTTTCAAATATGCATATAATTTGTATCATAGTTATTATAATGTATTTTGAATTATAATCTATTAGTGGAGTTGATATGAATTGACTGTGAGTGTGGAAGGTGGAAAAGAATATAGCACTCAAAAGTATGCCGACAGCTGGTGGTCCAAGCAACTGACCATTACGTTTTCTTGTTTATCCAAGAGCACCAAAAATGACTGAGAAAACTACAGCAAAACAAAACAAAAAAATGTCAGCACTAACAAAACATTTCCTCAAGTAATCACAATTAAAAAACAACATCTGCAAAACAGCAATGGCCTGCATATGATCACATAGGACATTTCCCTTAAAGTAAAAAAAAAAAAAACTAAAAACAAACAAAATAACCGTCTCACCATCAATTTTAAAATAAATTGAGAATATGACGGGGTGAGTGCAGCAGGGGTCTGAGGGTGCCACCACTCTGCGTTGGCCAGGCCAGGGGGGACTGATAGATTGGTGGAGAGTGCAGATCCCCCCTTGGGTGCCATCCATTCAGGCTGCTCCGCTCCAACTAGCGCTATGAAACACACCCAGGAGCGCCGCAATTCAGGAAAAAGAGCAGAACACCAGTGGAGCTACTAGGACGATTTCTTCTTGTGCGGTATCGTCGAGAGAGTAGGGAGGATTTTTTTTTTCAGCGCGTGGATTCCCTCGGACTGTTACACACCACATCCATTCAACCAGGCGGAGGAAAAAAGAAGAGAAAAAAGAAAAGTCAAACCACCCAGTGTTTAGGGCGAAAAAAATCACCTGCTCTAATATGTACACGAGGGGCTCCTGGGGGACACTTGAGCCAGCCCATGAAGGAGCAATACGGTCTGCTACAGTTATTGTTGAACTCACATTTTCCTCCTTTTGAAGACATTAACATCAATGCGCGGTCCACAGGAAGACCCCCTCGCTATGGTAACGGCCCAGGCCGCCTGTGTGTTCCGGAGGGGGGAAGCTTATCGAGAAAGCATCTGTCAGAGAGAGAGGCCCTCGGATCACAGACCCGCCCAGCTGAGGCGCTCGCTCGCGCGCTGTCAAACTGTGGATAACTTAACCTTTTAATTTAATACTCCATCGCACAAGGATGCCGCTTGCCAAAAAGAACTGATCTACAAGCTAACGGCGCACCGCATCGCACCGCATCGCAACGCGTTGTCAGCTTGCAGATCGGTTCTTTTTGGCGAGCGACGCGGGCCATTCTTTAGGCTTTCATCCCGCCGCCCCCATCAACCGTGGGCGGCTGCTCTCTCCTCTCCCACTGGACCGTGCTTCAAACGGCACCGAGCCGCTGGACCAGCGCGCTCTGTGTGGTCCACCTTCCACTAAAAGCGCATCCCTGTGTGAACTCTTGTTTTACAGTAAGGCAGGCTGTCGAAAAAATTACAGTCTGCGTCATCATAATCTGAGTCATGTTCTGGATGCCTTGACCAGGAGGGAAAAACAACCCCTAGCATCCATGTACTGTTAGTAGGCCTGCTGGATGAGAAGCTGGAAGGCCTTCAGAGAAAGATTTAGAGCGAAAAACTGCGAATATGTCTGCTGTGAATCTTTTGATATTAACACTATGACCGTCTAGGCTATAGCTTGAGCTTGAATGAAAGTAAACACAGATGTGGAAAATATTATTCCAAAGTGTCTCATATGTTTTGATAGCTGTATGTCTAGGCTAACCTAAGACTCTCTTCTGTATACCTGACACTAGATTTGATTTGACCATTGGTCCATCTAGCTACTATATTCACCAGTCCATGAAGTCAGTCTAGTATGCAAATTGGCACGCTTTGCAAAGAGTGGGACAATGGGAACAGTGTGGCGAAGATGATGATAAATGAAGAGATTAGAATATGGCAGTGTGGTTATGGATAAAACAACATTATATATTTTCTCTAAGCATTGTGAACATGATTACTCTAATTGGGTCAGGAAAATACTTTTAATACATATTTATTTTTCCTTTCAACATTGACTATACTCTTGAGGATATTCTAAATAAAACCATACACCCAGTCAATACAGCTGAAGTCAGATTAGATTATAGCATGTCAAAGATTTGCAGAGATTTACCGAGGAGAAGCATTAAACATGACTTTGGCTCTCTTCCGCCATCTAGTCAGTCTAACCAAGTTACCATATTCATGAAAATGATTTGGATCAGATTGTGTACTGAGGGCAAAGCATTTTGATCCTCATTAAATACCTGTGCAGCAAATTGATGCCAAAATCAAGACCATACTTTTTGCTCGAATAGGCCTTGTATTTTTTCACAAACCATACACACAGATGTTTGACTCCAATCATGACTTTCATGAGAAATTAAAACCAGACAAATGTAGTACATACAGTATACCGTAGGTACAAGTTTTTTCTCTGAGTTCTCGTCAGGGTTGCAGCCCTGCACAAGAATGCATGAGAACTAGGGACAGTACCAGAAACCACAGACTGCTCTTTTCCATGACCCAACGACTTATTTCATATCTTTGTTCCAGTGCATAATTGCTCCTATTTCAAACACAATAAAGAGAATTGTTGCATATCTATCGCTGTCCTTTATGTGCACTTTCATGATTGTGACATTTGCGTCTGCTTTGATTTCACTGCAGGACTCTCCGCTTTCACAAGGATAATGAAAACAGTAAACACATTCCAAACAAGACCCTCTCTTCGCTTTTGTTTCTCATTATCATATTTTGCGTCTCCCTCTGCCAATGTCCTCCCTCCAGAAAAGCATGTCAGACTCTACCCAACTCCAGATTAGAAATTATTCTTAAGTGTCTATGAATCTGCGCTTCCCTAAATAAAGCTCTGTCCCGGGACATTCTTGTTTGGGCCACCAAGCCCGGGAAATTTCCTCCAGTAAGGACACAAATTGGCCCAAGAGCACAACAAATCACATTATGATTACTGCACTGGCCCCAATGCTGTTCATCTTGATAGAGTTAGCCCAAGGGGGTGCGGCAGCCTGTCTGTCTCTCTCTGCTATAGGGAGAGCTAAAAGGGAAGACAGAATTACAGCTTTTGGCCAGAGCTTACTGTAAAAAAAACCTGTGTTATAAGCTTCCAGGCAGCTCATCCAGAGAATCACAAGGCAGACGCACCGGCACACATGCTGCACACACATGCATGTTGAAGTGAGCGCTGCGCACACACACGCACACACAAACAGGCAAAGCGTACACGGACATGGACACACATATGGAAATTGCCATGTAATTCAGGGTTTTTAGGTTCGAAGTCCGATGTTTTTTTGTGTTGTTTTTGTTTTTTTGACAGTGCTTATTATGTTTATTTATATTTCAGCGCTTACAGCAGAAGCACGGCAGGGTTTGTAATTATCTGAACTCTTGAATCATGTATCAAATTTGGTTGAAATAACATGAGGTTTGACTTGGCCTTGACTTTTGGGAGATTTTCTAGGGAATGCAATGAAAACTATTAAACAACGGATCAGAAAGCGGTGAGCCTGAAAAATCACCATTAGCAGACCGTACAGTAGTACATGTCTACCACAGCTGCTGGACCATGTGACTCACCTACTACCACACTGTAAAATACTTCGGAGTTCATTTATCCATTTGTAACTCTGAGAGTACACAGATGGAACCAAATGCAGATACTCCCTTTACAGGATCCATTTGGTTTCATTTTGTACACCTCTCAGAGTTAAATTCACACTGGGGATTTTACCGTGTAACAGCAAGCACGGCTATATGCGAGGGCAGGAGGTTAAATACCCCCCCTATTGGGGTCTTTTCAACACTTTAACATGTCAATGTTGATGAAGAACAAGGCAGCAGAGGACAGGCAGAGGACATGCCAGTACCTTTAGTCATCTGACGGAGAACAAATACATAAATAAATCAAAAATAACTCTGACATGACAAGATTGGGGGGGGATGTTACCTTTTGGTCAGCAGACCATCTTCAGTGCTCTTATTCATAGAGTGGAAAATGAAGCCACAAGCTATTCTTTTTTTATCAATGTCTATTGTAACTTAATTCAGGAGGTTCATAAACACAGGGCTGGACTGGTCAACGCGTGAGTTCTCACACACACACACACACACACACACACACACACACACACACACACACACACACACACACACACACACACACACACACACACACACACACACACACACACACACACACACAAATATAGCCATTTTTCCTGGCAAGAAAACAAAACCCAGATGTCCATGGAAGACATGCGTACACACACACACAACATATTTGGCTTGGCTAATTGCATAATCTGGATAGATATGCATGCATGCAGTTATACTTACTGTATGCGAGTGAGCGCACACACACACACACACACACACACACACACACACACACACACACACACACACACACACACACACACACACACACACACACACACACACACACACACACACACACACACACACACACACACACACACACACACACACACACACACACACACACACACTCCTTAGTGTAGATTTGACTCCCATTGGTCCCATTTTTGTACACTCTTCTGAGTTAGATTAACACTGCGGATTTTAAAACGCGCTCACGCATAAGGTCCAGTCCAACAACTGTAAACTTTCAGTTTCTTACAAGGTCACTCTCTCTTTGCCCCTTGACTACTTAGCCTAAGTGCTCAATTAAGCATAGCTTGTTTAGCTGATTTCCTTCCCAGTTATATTATTGTTGCCATGTGCTGTACTATGTATGCCTTCACTTTTCTATTGCCATGGAATTTGTGAATGATCTCAGTGTTTGCTTTGCATCTGTCCTCTTCCTCATTTAGCATGAGGTCCTAAAAGTATCCTTTTTCCATTAGAGATTAGTATTACTGGAATGGTTATTGGTCAAATATAGTGGCTGCCGTGGGGCGGAGGTGGGGGTGGGTTGTTTAAAAAGGTCTGGCATTATGTTACATGTGATCTGTAGTCACGCAAACGTGTGAACACTAAAAGGTCTCATGTTATTGATGTGTACAGTAACCATGTATGCCCCCTACCGCTGCAGTCGCAGAGCAGTCACAGTGAACTTCCTGCGTTGCCCTGGTTTTAATAATTGCCCTTTCAGAACGAGGCGGCAATGATCCAGGGGAAAGCCTCCCATGTTGAACAATCATAATTATCCTCCTGATTCCGCTCTTACCATAACAGTATAATTATTGTTATTATTGCTCAACGACCTTACATACATGATGGATGTCTTGTGTGTGTGTATAGCTGCGCCTGAGCGAAGGGTTCAAAGGGACTGTAAGTGCACACGCGCGTTGGTGCGCGCGCCGGGAGCGCGCATGCGCGGCGGGTCTTGTGTGGCGTCCAGTCATGGAAGGGGTTTCAAGATCCCTCAGTGGGTTAACAATAGAGGGGTCTCCCACGCTTGGCTTTCTCCAGTCCCCCACTCTGCGAGTGAAGCGTTTCCATAAATCACGTCATTAAGATAACGTCGCGAGCGTAGCTGAGGGTCATACATCACAGTCCCTGACAAAGCCAGATCTCCTCCAAAGCCTTACCCTCGGCACAATCTGCTGATTAAGGTATTCCTGTGCACTGAAACAATCTTCAGTCAGTGCTAGAGCTGCAATTTTCATATCCTACCAGAGATTTGATCCCGGGTCTCCAATGTGGGAGAGCAAAATTCTACTGCTTCTTGGATGGAATCTTCCTGGTGTCATGACTACATTTCTCAATGGAAAAGTAGGGAAACCAACATCATGCAGATGTGCTAGTTATAGTAGGCCTATTGTGTCTTAAAAATATAACACCTATTGGTTAATTAACATTTATAAAGTTATTAAAAGTTCCGGAATGCAACCTTTATGTAACTGTGAGTGTACAAATAGATACATTAACCCAGAGGATTTGACTTTGTATGGTTGTTATTAAACATTGCCTAATGCTGTTTGTTTGTAGCACAGGAAGACGGCCAAATATAGTACGAGATTGCAGACTAATTAAGTATAGTTAGAGTAAAGCATGATTTGAGGTAAACATGTGTAGCATATAAACTTAAGCTAAATAAGTCTTCGAATGCCCACTGGTCCCTATAACAATGATCTATTTTCCTCTTCTATAAGTGGTACTCACCATAGGCATTTTTTTTTATTGGGCCTTACCTGCCTCAGTATAAGATTAATTTCAGCCATGAGAGCAATTTAAAGCCTATTAAAATATGTCAACCCGTAACCAGTGCGATGCCACAAATAGTACCCCAAACCATCCATTAATTTGCCATGATCGCCGTTTTAGTAGCCTATGTGTCTACCTGTTGGATGTATCAATCTATTTAGGGAAGTATGGCATCCTGTGCTACATAAATTACCTTTTCACTTCATGCCTGGTCACAGTCCACTGATTCCCTTTGACATTGTGATCCTTCACATTTCCTGAGAACGGTAATTAGCTGAAGGAGATAATAAATCTTGTTTTGTTTTGTTTTGTTTATTTTTTCAAACATTTGCTGTTGAGATCTATTTTCGCCTGCTCCAAATTAAATGAGGGAGCAGGGGACAGCTACACTTCTAGCATGCAATTTCTTCAAACAGAACAAGAACAGAACAAACTCTTTTCCAAATCAATGTAATATATTACATCTGTTCTATAAAAAAATCTATGCCACCACTCAGAAGAAGAAAATAAAAACAAAACAGAACAAATCCATGTTCATTTATACATCGGACAGATTAACTCATTTGTACAATGTCAGAGTTAAATTGACAATGAGGATTTTACCGTGGCGTGCCATGCACCCATGAGCTTCTAATAATCAATGCAATTTCCTTGACTGCTTGAAAATCTGTCAGGACAGCCGGGATGGCAGATGCTTTGCCTGGTTTTAAAGGAGACACGTATGGGGAGAGAGAAGCATCGACAACCAAATACAGATGTGTCCGGTTAAGTAGCCATCCTTCAGCACTAGCATGCTTCATTTTAACCAAGCCATCCACAAACCCCACGGACATCTGTCTGTCAAAAATGTAAATGACTCCTCTGAGCCAAAGCACACATTAAATATGAGGGATGTGCCTTCGCCTGCCCTCCCAGACTGAGACACACAGTCTGGCAGGGTGTGTGTGCGCGTGTGTGTGTGTGTGTGTGTGCGTGTGCGTGCCTGTGTGTGTGTGTGGGCGGGCGTGTACGTGTGTGAGTGTGTGTCTGCGTGTGTGAGATACGTGTGTGTGTGTGTGTGTGTGTGTGTGTGTGTGTGTGTGTGTGACTGTGCATGCGTGCGTACATGCATGCCTGCGTGTGTGTGTATGTGAGACGTATGTGTGAGTGTGTGAGTACGTCTATGTGAGAGACGTGTGTGTGTTTGAGAGAGAGAGAGTGAGAGAGAGTGCGTGTGTGTCTGTGAGTGCGTGCGTGTCTGAGACGTGTGTGTGTGTAGGGGGTGGGGGCTGCTTGCGAGGATGGGAGAGGCGGGGGGGGGGGGGGGGGGGTCTGATTTAGAGAGACGTCGGCAAAGCCCCCCCCCCCCCCCCCCCCCCCCCCCCGTCCAAAATCAACATTACTTCAAACATGAGGTCATCTAAACATCTGTCTACAACATGTCCGCCGGGAGTTCAATCAAAGCCCCGCTAAAACATGTACAATTGTTTCTGGAAATAAATATTAGGCCTAATTCGGCTCTGATTGTGGCAGCCAATCGAAGCTGGGAGAGGAAACAGTCGTTTGTAACGGGCATCTCGGTCAGTGAATAATCTTCGCGAAGTTCCCCCCGCTTTGTTTGACTTTTATTTATTTGATTTTCTCTCGCTCTTTACTTCCTTCACTTCATTTAGGCTAAGTGGCTTTATTTGTTCTATCCCGCCTAATCTTAGACTCACTGTTTAAAACCAATTAAATCAAGAGAGTCGGAGTGTAATTTGAATGAAGTTCTGACAGTGCGACACAGAGAACCCAATCATACTCTACGCCGTCTGTCTCTTGTCGTCACACTCCATTTGCTGACCGAGGTATCAATTTACTCAAAGAATTGAAAAACAGGATATTTGGTTAGGAATGACGAAAAGCTACACATTCAAGCAATTTACAATGCAAATGGAGTAACATTAATGGATATTTAAGCATGAATTCATATATTTTGATTCTGATTGTTTACATATTTTGAATTTAATAATTGGTTTATTTATAAAATAAACGCTGTTTAGAATTGATATTTTCCAGTATTTGACATTAAATATATTTCTCATATCCCACAACATAGCCTATACATTCTATATATTGTTATTATTTGAATTACAAAAAGGAACAATATCCTGACACTTTCTACTAATTAGCATGCAAGAGGCAGTGCTGACAATTCAGCTGATTAGCATAAAGACAAACAGTAAGCCACTGCTTCCCCCTTGTGGTGCAAACATGGAAATTATATGAAACTCAAGGGCTACAAAAATGGACTACATTATTCCCTTGTGTTTTAAGCATCACCTTCAAAACACTGTACAACTAATTGTATCAAATCAAATTTAAAGACAACCCCACACACACACACACACACACACACACACACACACACACACACACACACACACACACACACACACACACACACACACACACACACACACACACACACACACACACACACACACACACACACACACACACACACACACACACACACACACACGAGAAACAGTGACCACAATCAAATCAAACTTGCATAATCAACAGGTGATTTTACACTCTGCTCTGGCACTCAGCGTGTTGCAGACTTGCAGTGGAACTGAAAGTCTGAAACATACCAGTCTTGTGACTGTAAACCCTCATCAAACAAGAGAAAAAATAGTGACTAACCGACAATCCTCACAGAAGGAGGTGGAGCTGAGGCGGTTGCACTGGTCTCTCCAACGGTAAAAAATAAACTGCAGCCTGTCCAGACAGCCAGAATATGCCCCCCCCCCCCCCCCCCCCCAACGAACCCTCAAAATCTGTGACCGGGTCACACATAAATTAACACTGGTCTCCCTCCATCCTTGTTAACACTGAATCAAGAAAGACACACAACAATAACAACACCCCAGAGACAACTTGGATCTGGAGAGGACTGGCTGAGGCCGAGTGCAGGTGAGGGGAAACACTGAGGTCATTCTACTGAGGGGCAAAGTATTTTATGTTTTTTTTTCCTTTTTCAAGATGTTCTGCTCTGTGCCTAGGGCTGTCACGATTATGAAATTTTTACATGACGATCATGTCACTCAAAAAATTGCGATTAACGATTTAATTGTGTTTTTGTCGTTGACAATTACATTTCTGTTTGGCTTTTAGGCTTTGAAGTTGCACATGGCAGATATGACAGATAACCTAAATATACAAAGAAATGACAGACAAATTTGACAACTTTATATTTTGAAAAGAACATAGTGGAAATAGCCGATCTACAAGCTCACAATGCGATTAATAATACGATTATGACAAAATATTGTGACAGGCCTATCTGTGCCTGTTGAGTAACTGACATGGGGTGCAGCCACCAGGTTACATCCCGGGTGAGGATAGGCACAAGCCCCCTCAGGTAGTGGTAGGTGGATCGTGCATGGGGCTTGGTTAGGCGGTGGTGGGTGGATAAGTGCATGGGGCTTGGGTAGGTTGTGGTGGGAGGATCGGTGCATTAGCGGAGTAGGCGTTAGTGGGTGGATTGGTGCATGGAGCTAGGGTAATGTCGTGAAATTCTGTATCATCAACTAGTAATTGTTGACTTGACACAGAGTCTGAGACACTTCACTTATTGCGACCGGAGATCGCAGTGGAGATCGCAGTTTACTATGAAAACCGGCACATCCTGTCCTTCAGTCAGTCCATCATCTATCTGGCTAGCCATCGTCAAAGTAAAGGTTGATCCTTTTCACTTGACTGGAGCTCAGTTGTAACTCGAGCTCAGTTAGGCTGTTCTTGAGAGACTAGTCCATCATTAACGCCTCAATGTTCTGACATCACATTGTTGTCAAGACTGCTGACTATCATCACCTGGATATCCATGCCCATATATGGTCATCAATAATATGCCCATATCTGGGAATGCCCATATATTAAGCCCATATAATATATAAGCTCCACATATGGCCAAGACAGAATTAATTTCACCTGGATCTCCATAGGCCTATATGAAGATCACAACACTGACCTCATCAAACCCTGGATATCCATACATGAAGACGGCTGGATCGTCATCTAGATCTCCATATAGGGAGCTGGTCAATACCTCTACATCTAACGTCATGGATTCCATAATATGGATATAGCTGTCCTGTTCTGACATCACAGTGATGACTCGGCCAGCTCAGCAGAAGGGTATACATGCCAAAGCACCCATATGCACTCGCCAATGTGCACGCACCCATGTGTGCGACCTCATCCTTTAAGGCAAGGTCGCTTCTCGCCCTTAGGGCGTCTTACTGGTAAGATAGCATTTTGTTATATAAGGTCATGGGAGAAATACATTAAACATTCAAGGTTTGCAGTTATCTGGGGGAAAGCTGGGAGATAGCCTAGTTACTGTATACACAAACATAAGGGGTGCTTGTGTCACAGGACCACAGTGTACTCTAGTCTAGGGCACCGTTTTCCAAAAAGTGGGTCGAGGACCCATTTGTGGGTCACAGACACATTTTTATGGGTCCCTTAATTTTTTGTTTCCTACATTTTACCAAACTTTTTCTAAAAACATTCCCCCAGAAGCAAAGATATAATGGTTTTTCGAAGTAATTTCATTAATAAAATAAAAATCTAAGACATTAAATAAATTAGAAAACAAATGTTTAAGAAGTAGTGAAAATAGCCGATCTACATTTCGTGCCACGTTGTGAGCTTGTAGATCGCCTGTTTTCAATAGTTTTGGTCCTAAAAAAAGAGAAGAAAAAAAAGAAAGAAAAAAGTTGGGGAACCACTGCTCTAGGCCCTTGGGAATGGTGGTGGATTGGTGTGATGTGATCCATTTCTTTGAAAGGACATACTGTAAGGATTCATCTTCACTAACGGGTGGGAGCACAGTGGCATAATAGTACATACATACATACAATGCAGGCAAAACCCAGAAAAACAGGCAGCATTGCCAGACACACAAAACTCATTCCTATTACAATTACAGGAAGAGAACAGTTCTGAATGAGGATGAAAATGTATAAACTGTTTAAGTTACTTGCTTGTTTATGTCAATGGCTTCATCTCAGAGCAGTATCAAATGAATCATTCCCGGTCCATTTCAGTGTTGCATTAAACAATGAACCAAGATACAGTGTGCTTACCACAATAACACATTTGTTATGTCTTTGTTGTTGTCTGCTAGCCATTCTGTCTCAAACAATTACAATGTTGCCTTTCCCACTCAAATATGACACATTCACTTATAGTAACTACAACCCAGATCCTGTATTTCAATAACCGTAGACTTATATGTGCGGCACCCTGAATAAATCATGATACTCTGACAGTTTAGTGTTTCTGAAGGCTTCTGCAATGGTCTATAAATAATAATATTGTTGTACTGTACAAAACGATATCCTGTCTCTAGGTCATCATTATATATATATATATATATATATATATATATATATATATAATATTCTACTGTACATCAAAACAAAGCTTGTTTGAATGGAATCACTCAAATAGACACCATGATGTCATAACGTTATTCTCCAACTCATCATTAGTAGAACTGCTCCGCTTTCGTCTTTTTGTGACATCAAAGATTACAGCCTTGTGTGTAGTACTAAAAAGGAAAGGCTTTTATAACATATGTGCTGTCATAAAAGAAATACATAACAAGTGATGTTACTAATGTTCAATCCCATTGTTTTTTAACTGTCAAAGTTAATGGGAAGATCATGTTTGTATTCTGTTATTAGATTATCATTTAATTATGTACTTTTTGGCCAGTTTTTCAAGTGCATGAATCATTTGGCATTCACACTTTAACATGTGTACGTTCATCTCTAGACCCTGACAACATCGTTTTATGTACAGTAATGTAAATGTATTGTAGATGAATATGCCAGGATGTGATTGTACAGGGTGTGATTGTACAGAACTATAGCTATAAGGAAGCTATAAACGGAATAATTCATAATTATGAGACAAGAAAAATCATGACTGTGATGTGTAATATATAATAATTACATGCAATACAATTATGAGTTGAGTCGTAATTGAGACTTTACCACACTATGGTATAACTTTGTCTAGTTCTTTTTAAACGCACTGCGTACATGCTTTTTTCAGCATGGATGGTGTCAATGTGATGTCATACAGTAGTTACACAGGCAGATGGAAGGACCCAAATAGCTTCATGCTCAATGGCAAAGGAAATAGTACTTATCGTGTACTAGATGGCTCTTTTTCAGCTGGCCTAGGGATTCAAACCAACAACCTTCCAGACAGACAAGCCAGTTTCTCTAACTTGAAAGCCCCATAGACTATTTATGATATATTATTTATGATTTATTGTACAATACAAGGCTCTGGAAAATTTTGCTAATTGCTTTTAAATAAATAGAATGCCAACTTTAGCAAATAAAGCTTGCTTTACATCTGGAGGAAACAAAGTCCAAAACAAAAAACTCATTGTCTTGCCTGCATAGTCTAAATAAAATTTTCAAGGTAATTCAGACTACAGACAGACAAAGACAGGCAGACAAATTCAGTCATAGCAGTACCACAGTAGCCATGAAACACAGAATAAACAAGTGTGCGTGTGTGTGCGAGAGAGAGAGAGAGAGAGAGAGAGAGAGAGAGAGAGAGAGAGAGAGAGAGAGAGAGAGAGAGAGAGAGAGAGAGAGAGAGAGTGCGTGCGTGCGTGCGTGTGTTTTAACCAGCTACACAGTGGCAGAATGGATAAGTATGTACAGTCCATCTACAGTGGATATAACGGGGAATATACAATCTACGCACAGTAAAACGTTACAGCAGTTAGCCTAAGCAGGCCTCTAATTATGATACCAGTGACCATTGTACATCCCACTAGTCTAAGAGCAAAAAATGCCAGAGTCATGAGTAGGAGTCATTAATCCAAGGACAGAACAGACCGCACGGTGGTTTGGTTATGTAGCTCAATACATTGATAATTGATGAATGTTTGTCTTATAACCACAATATCTGGTTAAGAAACTAAAAGCAGTGGGTTTCTATTTGGGGAACAAGTTGTGCTTTTCTTCTGAGGCAAAAAAATACTTAACTAGTATTAGATTATGGTGAGGTTTTATGTAGGAATGCCTGTTCCACCTCACTACATGCTCATGCTGGACACTTAGATTAAGATGTATTACAGGTTATAGATCACTTTCCCATCATTGCACTCTGTATGCTAAAGTCACAGGACTATTCATATGCCTCAGTACCCAACACTCGCACTGAGTTTGGGGAAATGGCCTTCGTGTACTCTGCTCCCTCTTCCTGGAATGGACTTCAATAAACTCTGAAACGGCAGGCTGTTATGACCATATCTGCTAAAGTTATAGACATGCTAATGTCTATAATAAACCTTCTCTCGCAATCCCTATCAATTGTTTTTGAGCGGTGCACCGCTCCTATTTTCGTGTCTGTGTGTTGTCTTTAAGCTAACCAGGTCTTGCTTGAAAAAGAAATCATAAGTAAATTAAAGTTAATTCAAATAAATGTCTTTATGATATAATATTTTCATATAGCGTCGCTGGTATGTTCCATAATGTGAGATTCAATAACACTGTTTTTGTGCAAATGTTTATTAATATGTAATGTAACTGACTGGTTGATTGACTGGTTTATTGATAGATACCTTTTTGCAATGAACATATTTTCAGACAGACACTAGGCATATACCGTAGATTTAGTTGAGAACAGTGTTAAAGTGATATAATTACATTTACACACTAGATATTAATTTCATTTATTTCTCACCATTCTACCATATATGGCCTTACCACATGTATGCAGTTGCATGCTTTTCAGAAAATCATGTTTGTGTTAAATTATTACTAAATAGCTATAGTCTATCTGGTGGGCTCATGAAAACTAGTCATAATGTTTACTTAATTAACTCTTCATCACTTAATTACAATTCAGTAAATATTTAAGCCCAGCTCTGGTTTAGAATAGCATTTATTGTGCAACTGAGGGATGGAGGATGTTTCTCTCTCGTCTCACACGTGTTTTCTCCACCCTCCCCCTCTCTGCAAACAGGAGTTGACTTGAGTGGACTCTGTGCAGTGCAGTCAGGTTCAACACTTGATATACAGTATACTAGTAAGACGCCTCAGGGCGACATGCGACCTCACGCCAATTCTTGGCCACCTGACCAGTGATGTATATCGGACCAGTTACTCATATAAAGAGACCCCTGCCCTGGTACCCATATATAGAGATCCATGTACTGCATATGGAGAGATGCTGTGAGAGCCCAAACATGCTTACTCAGTTATTTGTTATGTGAAAGTCCTATGACATCTATGACATCTGACATCATACCCTTTTATGCCCATACATGGAGATCCCTGTCTGTAGTCGAACCAGCCACACATATACAGTATAGGCTGTCTTGGCCATATATGGATTCTGTTAGTGTGGTATGTGGCTGATGTGGCCTCCATATATGGGCATTCCCATATGAAGTCCTGTTAGATATGGGCTTAATATTGATGACATCGGGGAACTCCATATATGGTGGTTGTAAAATGGTTCTATATGCTCCTGTAGAACCCCCGAGTATGTATGCAATCACTCTAGTTTTAGTAAAAACACGTTTTAATCAAGATCGCACAGAGAAGAACTGCATTTCCCATACTGCTAAACATGTACATCCCGTGAAATCGACGTTGTGATTGGTCTAGCTCCTTCTTCTTTCACATATCTTGCGGTTACCGCGGAAGTAGCTACTGCCCCCTGTCTTCCCGGCGGATTATTGCACTTCAGCAGAACTCCGTGAGCGATCGTCTTTCTTTTACAAATAATGATGCACTATGTTAAGGATGACGATAAGAGCGTCCACAGAGATGACAATCACTACATTTCAGGCCATATGCTGGCCTGGATAACTAAACTGAGCGTGATTTAAGGGCTATATTTCAGGAAACAAGTGTCATTCGCAATGCATTCTGGGAGTGTAGTTTCCGCAATTTTAAAAATAATGATGTACACAGTCTTGTACCCTGACCTTTTTTTCAGCTTTCTAATTAATCTTTGCATTCAAAAAAATGTGAATATTGACATGATTCCTCTCCAGCCGAGGTGGCTTTGTCCAAGGCTTAAAAACGTTTAAATAAATACTTTATGAAATGTCTATGGAAGAAATGAATGCGGAAAACGCTTCCGACACCAGAGTGAGGACGGGGTGGGGCTTCAACTGCGATGCTCTATATGATGTCAGAACGGCAAACCCATTCTGATCACAGTGATATAAGAGCATGATGTCAGAGCGACAAACCCATAGAACCACAGTGTCAGGTGTGACAGACAGACATAGATACACGCATACGGACAAGCTGTGACCGTTCACATACTAATCTGCGACCTACGATCGCGGACGCTCTCCCATAGCCAGACAGCAGGAACACTCCATAAAAGCCTCTGTCCTGTAGGAGGCTGATTTTTGCAAAACACATTTCTTGATATTACTCCTACGGATTTTATCTAAACATCATGCAAATCTGTACACATTATCTCTATAGTCATGTGATCAACACGGAGCTGTCCAACTTCATAATCCATCCTGATTGGCTAAGATTGACATCTAAAGTCTGCAGGAGGGGCTTGTTTTGAACAAATGCCTCAAATCATAAAAAGCGAAGTCTGATTGCCGTGAAACGTTGCACACACATTTCCCATTAGGCCGACCCTGAGGAACACATGCCACCCTTTTCACATTGTCATGTTATAGTGCCACCAGGAGGCCAATTTTAGATTTTACTCCAACAGATTTTGTCCAAACATCAAGCAAATCAGTACACAATTATCTCTAGTCATGTGATCAAGACGGACCTGTCTGATTTTTCAAATTCCATCCTGATTTTTGAACATTGCTGGTCCACAATAACATAGCTGACCTGGTGGAGACCTGTGCTCCCAAGAGCACCCTTTCTCGATCTTGATATTACATACACAGTGACATACCAGCGACCCTGTGTACTTGGCAGTTGTGGTGGTCACTTCGACCCAGAGTGAATTTGGGGGCTCCAGGAATAGCCTGGCTCAGGGCAACTGGGTGCTGGACGACACATTTCTGTGGACGACGTTATTCTATTATAATAAGTCATATCAGTTGTGAGACCATAATAAATAAGTAGAGCACAGATTATCTCCAATAGTATGTAGTCTGCAATACCTCTGTCGACCGTTAAGGGAGAGGCGCTGTTGCGCAGGCCAGGTACACTTGCATGCACGCACGCACGCACGCACGTGCGCACACACACACACACAGCCTCCACCGCTCAATTCACACAGGTGTGATTTTTTATGTTGTAAACCTCTAACCAAGAATCTGAATAAAAGGCTCTCAAAGTTTGTCAGGTTTTTCCACACTACTGTCTGACAGTCAGGTAAGGGGTGTGAACAATGGCTTCTAAACTCCACCCCTAACTATGGTAAACTATTAGCTGACACATGAGAACAATAGACACACATTAGCCAACAGAAACACAGTCTGTAAAGTTTTGTTTTGACATGTCCACCACTGTCTCCATCTCTCCACCGCCAGAAGGGGTACAAAATGTGATAATATCCATAATTATTCTGTTAATTTACAGGACTTCACAATTGCCTACTTGTTTGCAGTGGTGTAAAGTACATTTACTTAAGTACAATTTTGAGGTATTTGTACTTTACTTGAGTATTTACAATACTTTTACTTCTACTCCACTACATCTCAGATCCAAATATTGTATGTTTACTCCACTGCATTTATTTGAAAACGTTAGTTACTTTGTAGATTTAGATAAGTATTACAAAACATACGTTACCACCTCAGCCCCATATATATATCAAGCTCACAATCAGTCGTATTTTTATTCTTGACTTTCACTTGTGACAGATCATTTTTATATTGCAGTATTGATACTTTTACTTAAACAATTTTGAGTACTTTTCCACCACTACTTGTTTGCCCTTTCGCTGGACAGGGGCACAGGGGAAAGCGGAACCAAACGTTGCGGGAATGTTTTCTGAAGGTTCCATAATACAGACACATTCCGGTAGGGAGCGAGCAGCGAGGATGATCATTTATATGTTCAGGTTCAATTAACCGCCGCGATTGTTCACAAACGCGTGTTTCTGAACTTACATCAGAGACATAACATTGTTGTCATATTTTCATTGTTGTCAACGTGGGGGTAGATTACGAAACTGACTACAGGCTGCTGTTGGCTACTAAGTTAGCAGCAAAGACAGACAGAAATTACATTGCGTAATTTTTCAATAACACTTGTTACAAACGAACGGATTATAAGAAAAAGAAACCTACCTGCGGATCCGCCGGCAATGATCTGATGAGATGCTTCCCGTAGTAAACCTCTGGGCTTTTTGGTTGTCATGTTGAACTTTCCAATGAGTTGCCTCCTGTCCTTTCCTGTAACAAACGTTCAAAACTTCAAAACATTGGAACTGCAAATAATTTGTACTCGTGTAGTTCATATTAAAGCGCTGTCTCTCGAGGAATAATTAAACCCACCCTGTGTTTCTTTGAATCAATGTGAAAGTGAGGTCGAGTGTGTGTCTTCTTTCTTGTGTCACTATTTTAGGCTACTTTTTTTGATTGGATAAAGGGCTGCTGTTGTTCAGTTGCTGCCGGCTCCACGCTGTAGAGAGAGTCGCAGCGATATCTTTCCGAGTGCTGTCTGTTTGTGCTGCTAGCCTGTGGCGCTTGCTCGACGAGGCTGGTGTCAATTACTCCAAAACAGCTGCTTCACAAAACTCGTGCTGTCAAGAGCAAGCAAACTACGTTATGTAAAAAAAAAATGGAACCTCGATCGATATGGCCAGCATATCAGGCGCTTCCAAACTGCCCGAAATCACAATGTAGGCTAAATGAATTAATAATTAAAAATAATATTATTAATAATTAATTGTACACAACATAAAGTACTGTATATATCTAGGTTGGCTACTCAAAACAAAAAATATATGGTGACGATACGACACAGACGCAGTAGGGGTCCAAATTATCGATTAATTCATTAATTGAAAGTTGATGTATTGATCGATTAATTGATAAGCGACAGTTTTAGGACCAAAATGAGAATTTTAGTCCAAAACCAAAAATGAGTGCAGAAACATAATTGCCTTGATTTATAGGCCATAACGTCAACGAGCTTCAGCTGGACACAGACACACATCCCCTCTGCAGTTATTTATGAAGTCTCATTTCTCTCCAAAAGCCTTTGTAGGTTTATATGATTTTTCTATCTACAAAAAAATGAAATAAAACGATTAATTATAATCATTTAATTTAATAAAACCATTTCTTAACGGCAATTAATTGATTTTAGATTAATTGTTACCATCCCTAATATGCAGCAAAGGCCCAAATTCTGAAATGTATCTGGATTTATGAAAATTGTCTGGTTATACTCTGGTTATAACATTTTACACAAGATCACCATATAGGCTGGCCATGCTGCTTTTCAGCTTTGAGCTGTATCCTGTCAGACCTGTCTGGTGAGGATGAGACTGTTTGCATTGATTAGGTAAGGCCATTATGTAAGAATAGAGCTCCCTGAGCCCATTTATCGCCTATGACCCGTAATGGTTCTGTAATTAAAGGTAGGGTAAGCGGGCCTTAGCACACCAAGGCTCACCTGGCCGGGCCACCCCCACACGATCGTGATTGGAGGAAGGCCCCCACTCTATCCTGATTGGAGGAAGGCTGTTACCTACAGGGAAAACTGAAACACCTTTTTTCTCCTCACAGAGGATAGGGCGGAAGTCCTTATGGACCAAACACTCTATAGTTGCGACCTTAGGTCGCATTTACTATGAAAACCTGCAGCTCATGTGCGTCAGTCAGTAAGTCACGCCTCATGTCACGCTCCATATATGGCCAAGACAGAATTCATTCGCAAGTGTTAATCGCGTCACGGCAACCACACTTGCAAATTAATTCTGTCCTTGTTCCTTTTATGCCCATATATGGAGATCTCTGATGTCATCAATATTAAGTACATATCTGGGAATGCCCATATATGGACATATTGTGTCAGTCTCATGATAACTAGTGTGGTTGTCGCAACGTGAGTCACACTTGCAAATGAATTCCGTCCTTGTCCCTTTTATAACCATATTTGGAGATCCCTTATGTCATCAATATTAAGCCCATATCTCGGAATGCCCATATATGGACATATTGTGTCAGTCTAAAGGGCGGGGTCGATTCTCGCCCTTAAAGGAGTAGTTCACCCCCAAAATGACTTTTTTTCTATTGATTACTCATGCCATGGAGACTAGAGTTCAATAATATCTTTTGGTTTTTGTCACATTCCTAAGACAAAAATTTGATTCGAGTAAATTTACCCCCATTGATTCCGGATGGGGACCCGTTTCGAAACGGGTCCCCATCCGGAACGAATGGGGGTACATTTATTGTTATCACATTTTTGTCTTAGGAATGCAACAAAAAACTAAACATTATTGAACTCTAGTCTCCATGGCGTGACTAATCAATAGAAACTAGACCAGGTCAACCTGGTTGTGCCAGACCCCCTGTCTGTCATCATCATTTATGACATCATGCCTTTTGTAGGCATGTCATCATCATGTCATCATCATATATACCCTTTATATAGAAAACCCGGACAGACCGACATTTGCTTATGTAGGCCTACCCATTTCATGGGTCTGGCAAAAAAGTAATTTTGGGGGTGAACTACTCCTTTAAGGCGTCTTACTGCCTGGTAACTAGTACTATCAGAACATAGACCCATTTGTTAGTATTTGAATTAAATGAAATCACTTACCATACCTTTAAAAGATGACATCATAGGGAGGAGTGGAACATGTGTGCCCTCTTATAGGTCAAGATTGTTAGAAAATTGTGCACAGGCTGCCTCGCATAGGCTACTATAAGGTCAAGGACTCAAGGTGTAAATTGATATGGTAGCATTACTAGCCTATCATGGTTGCTTAACCTATACCGTTCTTATTTAGGCTATAGGCATAAACCTGATTCATTAGCTACATGCAGGCAAACTCATATTCCAAAACTCTTACAGAGATTTACTTGGACTGACATACAGTAGGCCTATGTAATGCAAAAGTTATTCGACCAATTAATGTAATTTATTGAATACAGCTCTGCAAGCTTATGAGAAAAAATGCATTCTGTAATCTTTAGAGAGAAATGTGCCATTTTCAAACTAGTAATACTTCAATATTTAAATCTAAAAACAGGCATTTAGCAGACGCTTTTAATCCTAAGCGATAACCCTACATGTTATAAGCATGCCCTACAAGCATACAATCACTTTCACATGTAAAGCCTGCAAAACTATGATAACAAATATAGTCAACTATTAAATGAGGTTTTGGAACCAAACATCGCCTTAACTATCGCCAAGAAAACTATCCTTTTAAACTGAAAAACTAAAGAACACATATATCGGTACAAATTACTCCAGCACCAACCTCATACTTGAAAAAATATAGTCCCCCTCGATCACACACACACACACACACACACACACACACACACACACACACACACACACACACACACAATATACACAATACTTGTACTGTATTAGATACAATCAAGTGCTAGCACACACATATTTTGTACTTTTGCGTTAGGTACCGTATTTTCCGGACTATAAGGCGCACTTAAAAGCCTTTAATTTTCTCAAAAAACTACAGTGCGCCTTATAGTCCAGTGCGCCTTATATATGGATCATTCATTGACATTGACATTCCCTTTAGCACAGCTCCATCTGTTGGATGCATAACGCAACGGTAGCGTCTATTATGTGCGCCTTATAGTCAGGTGCGCCTTATATATGAAAACAGTTTGAAAATAGACCATTCATTGACAGTGCGCCTTATAGTCAGGTGCGCCTTATAGCCCAGAAAATACTGTATATGATGATAAACAGATATTTAACGTACAGTATATCGATATATTTGGCTGTAATGCAAGAATAAATGTGTTCTGACAATAGCGGGAAAAGAAAGAAAAAAACAACAAGGTTTTGGAACAATGTGTAAATGTTGCCACACTGAAATCTTTTATTCAATATTCAAGGTGGATTAGAAATCTTATAAAGCATTATGGCTGGGCCATATTGCTCCATGGAAACATTAGAGGAGTTATTTGTTTTTTTGACAAGCGATGGAGGTGCACGCCGAGTCAGCATTGAGGCCTATAATGAGTATTTTGTTTCATAAAAGAGCAGCTACGGAACGAGGGCTTCAGACAAACCATAAAAATGAATGATTTATAACGCGGATTTGGCAGGAAAATGCCATTACTACTTTGACCCGTTTGGACAGAAAGTCAAAGCTGGTTGCAAACCCACACACTGGATACACCATGTATACAGTATAACCAGCGTCAAGTGTAAATCCACGATTTTATGATGTAATGAGTGAAAAAAGTTATGACAGTCTAAAACAAGTGCTCTTTTTCCCATGAGACTAAATTGCGTAATGGCGCGTTTCCTGGATAAATTACACTCTTTGGTGGAAACTTGTCTTCCAAAGGAAGTATTTCAGTATCTCAGGACTAGAAAATATTCCATGCAGTTCTTTTTTTATTCAGACTGAAATATAGGATAATTTTTCTATACAAACATAAATAGATATTTAAACCATATTAAGTTCACCCATGATTGTCTAATGATGAAAATAAAATATCAGTATTGAAGTATAGAATAGTTGAAAGAGAAATTAAAATAGTCAAATGCAGACGATAATATTGTGCCAGCTATTTTATTGTCACACACATACACGTACATCCACCGCTACAAACATTATTGCTCAAAACAATCTCTTTCACATATAGATAGTAACAAATATAGTCTGCTCTTAAATTATTCTGCTACATGAAGCAAACAGTCAAAGATCATATAACTTTCTAAGTACAACTGTGACAATTCTGGAAAACAATACATTTAAGCAAAAGCTAGAAAAATGGTAGAAATTAAATAAATAACTACGAGGAAAATGACCAAGACAGTGGTTCTATCCAAACATTTCAAGTCATCAAAACATTTTGGTAGCTCTATTCTGTGTCCACTCCTAAACCACTTAACCACAAAACATTTTAAATGTATTTTAAAAATAGCTGATCTACAAGCTCACAACTTGTCATGATGCAGCGCGTTGTGAGCTTGTTGATCAGCTATTTTCGAAACATTTTCAAAAATGCTGATTTTTTTTTCCTTTTTTGGACACCAAGGTTAAAGTGGTTAACCCCTGTGAGTTAGACTTGTCTGTTGAAAAGGTAAGGCTTAGCGAGTGGCTATGTGTTGTCAAAGGAATTATCTCTTCTTTATCTACAGCAAATTAACAAAAAACACATTCACACTAGTAATGTAAATAACACTACTAAACTTTCCTAGACGCTTCTTGATATTATACATGTACAACATTGCAAACCAACAAAAGGTGTTGTCCTGTACCACAAGTTGATGCCATATTGATTATAGCCATTGAGACAAATAGTCTTTGCAGATAATTTCTTTTAACCTACTAAAGTGCCAAACGGGTGTATAGTACCACACCATCAGTTTGGGTGGCAGGAAAGTTTAGACCGTCAAAGGAAAGTAATATGAAAGTCACTGTAGCGTACCTGTGATTCATAACTTAGCTGACATAAACTGATTTATTGTGATGTGGTACTGGATACCCCAATCAATTGTTACTCAGTAGGTTTTCTTCAATGTTATGAAGACGACAATATACAAATAGATTAATATTAGATGCAGATCACATCTACAACTACAATCTAATTGGAAAGTATGGAAAAACTAGCCACAGAATTTGTGTTAATGCACACTATGCTGTATCAGTGAATTTCAACAGGTCCCTTTCCGATAATACAGTACCGCTTAAGCATCATTTATACTTCTTGTCAAAATAACTAATTATTATTTGCTGAAAATCTGGTGTTTTCACTGAGCAACATGGTCATGTGACAAAGTATAAAGTAGCAAATCCCATTCCAACAGGTAGTCTATGGAGGAGCATGTACCAGCGATCAATCACAATGAATGACATACAGTAATGACGATGCCATGCGAACGCCTCTAACTTCTGAGGGATATTTTCACACCCGTGCATAATATGGAACACCCGTTCCATATTAAGTATGAAAGAGCATGAAAGCAACACATTTTTACTTTTTCATAGTAAAAAGGCTGAGGTCTGGAAGACTGGAATAGATGAAGGCCAGGGCAAAGGCAAGACAGGGAGGCGTGGCCTGCTACTAAAATGACTTCTCGCCAAGTGGAAGTTCAAGAAGTGGCAGCCAGTACTTGGTTCTCTGTTCTCTTTAAAAAATAAAATCCAATGCTCGATCTTTAAGGAAGAAAGTGATCTTAATGTACATCTACAGTAAACGAAGCAGAGTTGGATCACCCTTTTGTTGTAGAAATAAATACAGTCCAAATGAGAATTAATATCTCTGAATGTAAATCTTCATACATACCACAGATTCTGGAAAATAAACAATAAAAAAAAAAGGGAAATGATTTCCCGTTTCCTCTTATGCAAAAAAAGTAAAAGTAAAACTCCTTTATGAAATGCATTGCACTCCGGGTGAACGAGGGTAAAACGATGCCGCATTCTTCTATACCGTCCGTGAGTGTTAACGAGTACAGTCCTCTCCCTGTCATACCCTGTGGTTTAACAGTTTTACTGCCGCTAAGGTGCACCTTTAGGAGGCGGTCATTTATGCAGCTCACAGTAGTGTTGGGCCCTTGGTGGTGTAGTTCATGGAGGGGAAGTGCCGACTGTCTACATCCCAGTGGCCCTGGGCCTGGTTGTGGGAGGCAGACGGCAGGATGGGGGTCCAGTGGTTGATGTAGCTCGCCATGAGTAAAGTCAATTCCAGGATCTGGGAAAGGGAAGGACAGGTGAGATCAAATTGGGGATAATAGCTTTGCCATTATTAATATTTGTTTCATTTGATTCTGGGGAGCTGGGAAATGCACACTTGAGTCACACAGGATCTCTCAAAGCTGATGTGAAAACCTTTAGAAATGCAACTGAGCTGGTGCTCAACCTTATTAGCACGTCCTTCTGTAGTAATGTGACTCTGTTAAGGCCCCTTTGAGATTGTCTGTAATATACAAGATCAACCTGCTTTCTCCGTTAGCCCAAGGTTGTTGAGTGTAATCCTAACTCACGACGGTTGAATGAAGACAAAGACAAAGTTTGCGTTTCCCTCGCTTATCTTCGTCAGTTATTAGAAAACCCTCATAACACTTCAGCAGTTTGAGTACTGGTTTCACCAACCCGACGTTTACTTAACGCCTCAGTTGCTAATGCCTTAGATCATCTAGCCAAGTGATAAATAATGACCCTGACTAGCGTAAAGCAGAAAAGGGGGAAACTTGGCTCAGCATTTGAAGGTCTGAGACTGTCCACAAATCAATCTCCGCCTGAACATTTGTCCAGATGTACAACAGGAAGGCTTACCTTAGGTTTGGCCATTGCAAACACCAGCTTCTCCACACTCTTTTTCCCGACTCCTGGCTCCCTCTGCTGGCTGACGACCACCATGAAGTCGTCGCGGCATCCACCAAAGGTAATGACAGACTGATAGGAGTATGTGATCAGGGTGTGCTAAAAAACAAAGGATATTCAGTGTGAAACATACAGTAAAAATGAAACGTGTCAGTTTTTACTCTTGACCCAGAATAGACCATGTAATTCATGTCGGAAAAACATCCTGGTGGTCTTTTTGTGCGTCTGTGTAAGGTACACATTGAGTGCAAAGAAGCGTAACATAATTTCCCGATGATTTATTGTGAATTTCTTTCTCTTTTAACCATAAGCGTTACATGAGAGCACATGAGTGAGGCTGACGCCAAACCGAGAAACGAAAATTAACTCTCAAATACCTGGAACGCGCCCGAGTCGCGTTAGATTTTAACCACTTTAACCACTATTTTTTGCCTTAACCATTGAAAAATAGCAGATATACAAGCTCACAGCGCGGCACCGAGTGCCGCGCTGCGAGCTTGTATATCTGCTATTTTTGAAAAAACGTGAAAATGTGTGAAAGTCTTTGAATATCTTTGACCCGATCTTTGACCCGACTTCTAAATCCTTCCTCTAAATCAGTGGTTCTCAAACCTTTTCATGTCAAGGACCCCCAGAATTAAGGGTATTTAGCCACGGACCCCCATCTCAAAATATGTTGTTCCAGGGACCCCCCAGAAGCAAATATTTGAGTTACAAACGTTCGCTTTTAAATAGATATATTCAAAGACTTGCAAAGAAAAATCATGATTTTTCAAAAAATAGCAGATCTACAAGCTCGCAGCGCGGCACTCGGTGCCGCGCTGTGAGCTTGTATATCTGCTATTTTTCAATAGTTAAAGCAGTCAATAATTCTAGGGTTAGGGTTAGGCCTAAATGGGTTAAGGAACACAAGCTGCCGAAAATTACAGAGCTCAAGCCTAACGTTTATATGTTGGAACTGCTCGGTCCCTTGGGGTCAAGGGCGTTGAGTCGGTCATTGGTCATTTTTGCTTTCCTGTGGAGCTCTGGTGTTTCCAAACACCACAGAAGAAAAATCATTCCAGACCAGAGGGTCAACAAACCTCTGCAGCTGTGGCCTGGCCTGCAATCCGAACCTTTCGTTTTAAACCGGTGAATCCAGGGGCTTAACCAAAGCAAATTGCGAAATAATTTATTTAGAAAACAGATCTTCGGGTATGTTTTCGAATAAAACAGAAGCACACCGTCTTCACTTGCTCCATAGAGAAAACTTAAACTTATTAAAAAGGTAACATTTCGGTCATGGACCTTCCTCAAGATTCCATCAGATGACTAAGGAGCCAAGATTATTGCCTGAGAGGCAACCAGATATAGCATTAAGGATACATAATCATCTCCATTCATAATATACTGTAACTCACTGATGTGATTCCAAGGGTGAGCATGAGACTGATATAGCCTACCAGCTATAACGTTAAACGATTCATAAACATCTCCGTTCATAATATAACTCACTGAAGTGATTCCAATTGGGTGAGCATGAGACCGATTGCATCCCAGATGTCCTTCAGATGGGTTTGACTGGCTGTCAGTGTTTCTATAGTTCATGAAATCGCGCTGAAAGTGGTCCAAACGATATCGTTCACAGCTACTGTACAGTTATCGTTAAAGTTGTGGTGTGGACTAGTTGTGTGTGAGAACGATTTTAAATGTACATGTTTATAGTTATTGTTATCATTCTTGGTATGAACAGCATGTACAAATGAAACCACAGGTCCATTTGGTTCCATTGGTACTCTCTCAGTTATGGTAAATGGTAAGTGGTGCATTTAGTGCCTTTATCCAAGGTGAGATTGTGCATTACATTCACCCATTCACACACACACATTCATACACCGATGGCGGAGGAAACCATGCAAGGCACCAACCTGCTCATCGGGAGCAACTAGGGGTTCAGAGTCTTGCTCAAGGACTCTTCGACACTAACTCAGGGGGAGCCCGGGATCGAACTGGGAACCCTTCTCAGTTACAGGTGTCCTTCAAATTGAAAGGTTTGGGAACCACTGGTGTAAACAGTTTCCCTGCTGTAGACTTACCATAGTGTAGTCCAGAACACACAATCCATCCTCATTGACAGCTAGCCACACCTGACTCTGTTCAACAGGAGAGGGCGGGACCGGCTATGGACAGGAAGCACAAATAAAGTTACCACTTGAGCTATATACTATACATCGCGGTGTGCCAAATAGCGAAGGTAGTTGATCTACAATCTCACAAACCGCTACATCACAATGAGTGAGTTAGTAAAAACCCACATTTGCCTATAATGACATGCCCAAAATAGGGAAGCCAGGTTGAAAGTCAACCAAGTTTTACAACTTCAAATCATGTCTCTGTTTTACAGCATGATAGACAAGTAAAGTCAAGTCAAGGCATGTCTTCTCTTGAATTTGACAAAAGGAGAGTGAGGAAAAAATGATATGGCTGCTTATATCTAACCTTTATATTTACCATCACTTATAATACTTCTACAATACAATATGATATTTGATAGTTTGTAAGAGCCTAGATGTCTCCAACTAGGCCTGATAGCTATTGTTTTGGTACAGCTTATCTTGTTATGGTACAGCCTGTCCTTGAAACAGCTGGAGTATAACTATGATGTCTGCCCTGTTCTCTTGGCAGAACTACCGTACCACTGAGATGAGTGTAAGTTCTCCCCATGATATCATGTACGTAAAGCATAACCGTCACCACCTAGAATATTGTCTGGTCTCCTATTTGCCTCATCGATTACTGATTCATCCAGAATTCCATGAGGAGAGCATTAATTGACTTCAACTCCACTGCAGTTACTCAAATATGAGGAGGGACACAGATAAAATCCATGAGAACAAGCATAAAGGAGGCATATAATAAAACAAAGATGGTTTACCTTAGCACTGAAGAGTTTAGCTCCAAATAGGGGCCACTTCCGAGCCACAGTTAGATATATTCTCACACACTCAGATGCACTGCACCCACGAAGCACAGACCACTTAGTGGCCAGACGTTCAGTAAGGTCCCTGAATGGGGAAAAACACAAATATTTTGTTTAAAGAGGAGTCTTCGATCACATGAACCCCATGGCCCAATTCTGGGGGCGAACATTCAGAGAAAATAGCATCTACAAGCCCTCTACACGATTTTGAGGGTGAAGATGTCACTGTCACAATTACTTTATAACATCATTTGTTTCTGATCACAACAAACAATAAAGATAATTTGCCTGTGGATGAGAATGTGTGATGTTGACATGAATGCTGACAGTGTACAGAATGAGCTTTACCTGAGCTGCTCATTACAGCAGTCCTGTTTGTAGCGTTTGGGATAGAAGCGCTCCAGCACCTGCAGAAGAACCTGCTGGGATTTAGGCTGAGGAGAGGCAGGAGGAGAGGCTGCTGGGCGCTCCAGATCACCATGCTCTACCTGCCAATGGAGGGATGAGACAGAGAGAAGGGAAGACAATTAATTGCGACCGTAGGTCGCATTTACTATCAAACCCTGCACAAAGTGTAAGTCCGTCAGTCAGTCAGTCAGTCAGTCAGTCAGTCAGTCAGTCTGTCTGTCACACCTCACACGTCACACTCTTGCCCTGCTCATATCTCCGCAACCGTTGCCCCGATCCATGCCAAATTTTGCACACACCTTCCTTACCTGCCAAACTACAACCTCCAAGGACCCCCGGAGCTCCAGGGACCCCCAGGTCCCTGGGGGACCCCCAGATGTAAAAAATGACCAAATGTGCTAAACTGACCAAATGACCACCCCCACGGGGCTGCTCACGGGGAATTCCCGGGGACCACCCACTCCTGGTGCTCCAGAACGGATGCAAAAGTGGTGGCGCCCCCAGTGGAGGACCCCCTACACTGCAGCTCACATAAAATGCCGTAACTCCGGCTAGGAGCGACCGGGACAGCCGGGGCCGGTACCTATTCGTCCGCCTTGCCGGCGCGGAGACCCCACCCCTCATTTCTCACATGGCCCTCTTCTAGCGCCACCATGAGGCCGATTCTTGCAAAACACATTTTTGGACACTGCTCCTACAATTTTTGCCCTAAAATCACGCAAATCGGTACACAGTATGTCTACACTCATCCCATCAACATGAATCTCTCCCATATAGCGCCACCTCCAGGCCGATTTTTAAAAACACATTTTTGGACACTGCTCCTACAGATTTTGCCCTAAAATCACGAAAATCACTACACAGTATGTCTACACTCATGTCATCAACATGGATCAGGAAGATTTTGGCAAAACACATTTTTGCCCTATTTGTGGAGATAAGTGACCTACGGTCGCTTATCTCCCGATTAGGGAGTGTTACTGGTTATACTGGCTGATCTCAAGTCCAGAAGGCTGTCAATTACACAGATGTCACTGTCTGTCTATGAGAGAAAGCAGAGACACACACACACACGCACGCACGCGCACGCACGCACGCAGCCACGCACACGCACACGCACACACACACACACACACACACACACACACACACACACACACACACACACACACACCAAGCATGCCCACGCAGACACATGCCAGTGTGAACGGAGCAGTGTGTACATGCATGTACATTTCAAGGCTGCTGAAAAGCATCTCTCTGGTCACCCAGCGGTATTACTACAGACACGCATAGACACAGTAGTGCTTTGGAGGATGGATGTACCACCATGGCGTCCGGCCAATCATTTTTTCACATGCATTCGCAGGAACGGCACGGAACAGTGCTTGCATGTGTGAACGCGTCCCCATAGATTCTAGTGACATATAGCCTATCTAATCAAATGGCTATATTTGCATAACCAGGTTTACCAGTCAGTGGTGTGCAGTGCATCCCCCCTAGATTCACAAGCCCAAGTACCCCCTATTCATATGGATACTTTAACACCTAATGGAGGTTTCCAGCGGTGACTGCATGTGCATGTGTGTGCGTCCTCATACATGGCTCCATTAGTGGTATGTAGGCTACTGTTTGAGATTTGTTCAAACTTTGTTTGTCTACTGCAGAGCTGTATTTTCTAATTGAATTAAATGAAACTAAAAAATAAAATCTTAACAATGCAAATTCCACCATTAGATCTGCTGTCATCCGTTCTTTCTAAATAGCCTCTAGAGGCGCACGCGTGCATGTGACGTCAATAAATGACCGTCCGCCCAGCAAAGAAAATTCCAAAGCACCACTGCATAGACCCAAAAATAAGCCAGTTCTACAAAAGTGGTTATCAATTTGATAGAAAACGTAAAAGTTGGATTAACTAGTAAACCATGTACAGTTTCAATGTATCGGTCAGTACTCAGTAAGCCATATGCAGTATTAAATTCAGTACATACTGTCAGTAGACAAGGACAGTCAACAGTGTACCAGAAGTCACAGAATAAACAGGCTGCAGCTATATCAGTCATATCACATTCACAAGCAGACAGTTCAGCTTCATTTATCGTCGTTGTTGGGTGGAAACCATTTATGTCAAAAACCGTTCGTTTTGTATTTATCATCTAAAAAATTTACAAAACTAGTGAAAACAGCCGATCTACAAGCACACAACAACTACAAGTAACAACTCTGTTGGAAATTAGGTTTAGAGTTTCAGGAAATGCATCCAACGATTGAGGAACAACTGTAACAGTGGAAGCTACTGTAACCTCACACTCAGAAGTGACCAAACACATTTGTGAGGTAAAAAAAAAAGGGATTCATTTGATTTGGCTGATTAACATTATGCCTGTATCCTCAGATGACCTGTACCCACCTGAGCCATGAGGGCAGCCACCTCCAGAGCCAGCTCCTTGTTCACAGGGAAGTGTCCCTGGTGGACTTCATCATTCACCTGGTAAGCCAGCAGGAGGCGCTCTCGCTCTGTCTCTCCCTTTGCGTGAGCCCGAAAACACAGCCTGCATGAAAAGATTGGCGGACATGGACATGAAGCAGGTTTTCAAAAGATAAAGTCTTAACACTTATGTTGCAATGATTTTTTCTCTTCAATGTCTCGCGTTGCCATGGTTACCATAGACTTCCATGTAATTGTCCAAGTGTGTAAAAAGTGCACGCCCATGCCTAGATGATGCACCACGTGTAGATGCTGTTCACAGCTTTCAAACAAAAAAATCCGCTTGGAAATCCGTTCAGGCATTCATGATTTATCAGCCATTATGTTTTCTTCAGATGTAAACAAACATGGCTGCCATGTTTGAAAGAATGGGTTGGTATGGGGGTTAAACATGCAATTTCGCGATCGCGATCATGCCTAATACATTTCTGGAGGTCCAAAAAAACTTTTTGAAAAAAAAAATTTTGAAAAAAAAAAAAAAAAAAAAAATCAAAAACGGCCCAAACTCGGGAAACTCGGGGTTGGCACAGCACTAGTACCAATACAAACTCGGGAAACTCGGGGTTGGCACCATATGTGTTAATAGACGTGGCAGATAAAGTATGAAATAGAGACGAATAATATGCAGAAGAATGCTTCTTCATGTTCAGTCAATCAAGTTTTAAGTGTATATTAGATTTCAAAGAGGTGATACATATGTGCAAGCCAGGAGCTTCTGTTTTTTACAGATGTGATCTTACCTGCTCTTGTACGTTAGACGGACAATTCTTGTGCCCTCATACTTCCCAGGGTGCAACTCTTTCAGGGCCTGCTCCCACTTGGAAATTACATCACAGATCTAAGGAATAGAAAGTCAGAATTCAGAGATAGTGTACTTCAAAATGCAACTTATATTTTACACAAAAACTAAAAAGTTACCCTCACAATTGTTATGCCGCCTAATGCCGGACCTACACTTTCTGTTCATCATTTATAGTAGAGACTTGCACATCTTTACAATGTTGCTTTTACCCGACCTCGGAAATGTAGATTTTTCACAATTTTATACAAAATAATGGCTGCACACAGTGCACAGATGCACGGATGATGTTTCATTTTGTTGTAACCATTCAAATGCATCCAAATTGTGAGCTGGCGACTCTGCTCTCACCTTGGCAGAGGGTTGCAGGCAGTGCTCAGGGTCTTTGCCAGAAGGGTCGTCGGTGAAGAGAGCGAACCCAGACAGCTGAGGCTTCCTCATGCACACCCTCTGGTTCAGAGTGTTGAGGAACTCCTCCACTGTTGTAGACCCGTCAAACCCAACCACCTGCAATGAAGGAAAGGACACTGTTCACCTGCACCTGTCTGCTAATACAGAACGACTATGAGGTTGAAAATGCAACGTGACGGTGAGAGAGATAAGGATATGGTATGAACTGTATAGTATAGTACTCACTATACTATACTATAATCTGTTTACTTGCCATGTAGAGAATCGTTTTATAGAATCCTGTGCCTCTAGAGTAAAGGTCAGATGGAATGCCGAACATTTTAAACAAACACATTGTTCTCTATGACCTATTGCACATCCACTCTGGAATTGCTGTCCGGCAAGTGGCTGCAATGGTGAATAATGTTTTCAACTGAACCCAGTTCGATTCCTGTGTTTTTCTGGGTGCATTCAAAAAGTGATTGTCCAATAAAAAACGGTATTGCATTGTGAGTGCAAGGGCCTTAAGCGAATCAGATTACCCGAGTGATGTCACTCAGGTCAGTCAGGTGATCTTCTCAGACTTTCCACTGCTCACTCTGCAGACACAGAACACTATTCCGGTGTCTAAAATCAACAAAGCATCCCATTAAGTCAAGTAAATGGTCGTGTACATCTGTGTGTATTACCTGGTAGGTGCTGTTCATGAAGTGAACAGGGATACTGAAGGGCAAGGAATGATGATATGGGTTCCTGAGCAGGATGGACACAATCTCCATACGAGACGGCTTAGCCTCCCTCTCCCCATTCTGTAAGGTCCTCTCCACTGACCTCTGACAGTATACTGCATACTTCCCAACCTCACTCCTAAAAGTGCACACACACGCACGCACGCACGCACGCACGCACGCACACACACACACACACACACACACACACAATGTGAAATTATGCGAATTTGTCAGTCCATCCTGAAAAGGTTAACTATCAAATTCTTGAAAATAATTAGACAGTGATTTACTCTACAATTCAATCACAACAGCACATAGGTATACTGCTTGTTGAATACTTCTTTTTTTTTTGGCCCTTAACCCTTTCATACACAAGGAAGATTAAGGCCATGCTACTTTTAAAGTTTGATAATGCATAACTCCAACTTATTTGCCCACCCCCAAACTATTGGTTTGTGCCTTCCAATATACACCAGCCAATCAGCAATCACCTCACATCTTTGTCTGTTTTGTTATCTGATGATGACACGCTTCGAGAGTGTGCTGTCCATGTAGGCTATAGCTTCTAGGAATAAGTGCATGAGGTATGTCATTGTGCATCTGTTTGTGAAACAGCTGAAGCAGCTCACCTTGGGTCAGCATTTCTCTGCAGGTATTGTCTCAAGTACCACAGGAAGTGCTGCTGGGGCAGGAAGAGAGCCACACATAGAGACAACAGCTGCCAGCACTGCACACACAGAACAAGAGACATGGAAAACCCATCAAAAAATGAATGAAGGAGCTACTCTTTCTCAGACACATGGCGTTGCTGTCTCGCTTTTCGGGTTCTAATGTCAGCAATGTTAACTCTTTGAGTGCCTATCCCGAACTAGTTCGGGATATTCGGGATCAAAAACAATTTTTTATTTGCTATTTTACTTACCCCGAGCTGCTTGGAGCAACGTGGGTGGTCCCGGCTCGCCCAGCGCTCACCAACGAGAGACGCTAGATGCTCCGACGATTTATTCCATTGAAAATGGTTTAAAATAAAGTTTAGACCCCCCCCAAATGTTCACCCAATGTTCATTGTAGGCGGCGTGACGTATTCCAGGGTGCCTATCCCGAACTAGTCCGGGATATTTAATGAAATGGAATAAAATGATGAGGCCTTCTGAAGCCTGGCCTGATTTTTCTAGCTACTAGCCGAAAGCTAGCAACGTCCCGGCCGGACGTTATTTGCGAACGAAATCGCCAATCTCCGCCTAATCCAATGAAAGACCACATCTTTGAAGGCTTATATCTCTGGATTGTGTCTTTAGGGAAGCGGCGCGAGGTTTATTTACGGCGAAATCGCCCAAAAATGATCTTTTAGATGACAAAATGGGAATAGCCATTCTGTTAGCATTATCATCCGGGAACTTTCCATGACGTGCATGAACGTGAGCATGTGAGGTCCTGGAAGGTGAGGTCCTGGAAGCTAAAGCGCTCGCCTATGAGAGATACCCTGGCATTCTATGGCCCCTAGAGGGCGCTGGCACCAAATGAGTTAATTAATTTACTCTACGGGTCCTTTAGGCTACAACTGTACACAGAGTAACTCACTGACTCTGACTCACAAGTCATTCTCTAAATGCTTCGCTCAAAATAGGTCTCCCAGGTTTTGGTGGTAAAACATGGTGGAAACAGAGAAAACGGCATTGTAGAACCAATCCAGAGTCTTTAGGGTGCTCCTTCATATTGGGGAAATCAGTGACAGGAGGATTGATTTACAAAGGAGTGAGCGTGCATTTGTTAGCATCCCTTCTTTTTTTTTTTTCATTTATGTTTTATTGTATTTTTCATGTAAATCACAAAAGATAAAACAAACAAACATAAAAAACAATAGAACAAACCAAAAGAAATACACCAAGGGGGAGGTATCTGCCACATTATCTGCCACATTAGTTACTCTCTATACATACAGCACATTTATTTCAAAATGCACGATCCACTGTGGGGCGAACTCAAACCACATCTCTTAACAGGAGGTCAAAATATACATAGAATAAATGTCAAATAAAAGAGAAAATTAAATCAGGCCTTATATTAGCGACATGAGTAAGCCATTTAGACCAGATGTCCATGAAAATCTCCCCTTGACCCCTAAAGTTAAATGTGATTCTCTCCATAATATATATATTATAGATTAAATCGATCCATTCATCTATAGTTGGTATAACATTAGTGAGCCATTTTTTTGTTATGGCCTTTTTGGATGCTACTAGTAATACCCTTAGCAAATATTGATCCTGCTTTGAACAGTGAAGTTCTTCTATATCAGCTAGGTACAAGGTTTTGAAATCAAATTGAATTGTAACTCTGAAAACTGCTTCCAGGACACTGTGAACACTTCTCCAAAATGGAACCACAGAAGGGCAACCCCAGAAAATATGAAAATGGTTCGCCAACGTCTCTCCACATGATCTCCAGCAGTCAGTCTGAATAGAGTATTTGCTTTTCTGTGCTGGAGTACAGAAGAAACGAGACACATTTTTCCTGTTAGCATCCCTTCTTGATGCTGTTCTGGCAACTAAGTTGCAGTTAGGAGTATCGGACTTCTACATTTAGATGTATTTGGGGTATTTTTGTGAACCAACTGTTTATAATAACAGTACAGTAACAATATATTTTTTACTTAGAGCCCACCTCTGTGTGTGTGTGTGTGTGTGTGTGTGTGTGTGTGTGTGTGTGTGTGTGTGTGTGTGTGTGTGTGTGTGTGTGTGTGCGCGCGTGCGTGCGTGCGTGCGTGGTTGAAACCAGTTCTGACCTGTGTGAGGGAGTAATTGTTTGGCGTCCGTCGGTTGGTCTGTTTAATCAGCTGACAGTACATCTCATTCTGCAGCTCTGGGTGGGTCAGGCACACTTGCAATGCATTCTGGGCCAGCGACGTGTGGTAGTCGATGGATGGCGACTCCACCAGCACGTTGATGAACAGCTGACAGGACTGCAGAGGAGGACATCGTCAACAACAGCTCAATAAAAATGACCCAATCTGAGGTACAATTATGAACAGAGTACAATTATAAAAGGAGGAAAATGTGTCACACAATGCAGCTCCATCTACAGCCTGTCCTCCTTCAAGAACAGAAGCAATCTTCTGATTATGAACAAGATTGCCATCTACTGTATACTGTATAGATGAGGTATAGGGTGTGCCAAATGTAGTTCTAAGAGCGGCCATTTCTTGGGTAAACACAGCCTTATGCTGCATTCACACTGCAGATATATAGTTGAACGTTTTGCTTGCTTGGTCAATGTTATCTCAATGGAAACCAGCTTTAAAGATACAGGACACACAAAGAACGAAGGTTTGGAAGCTTTAAAGCTGGTTTCCATTGAGATAACATTGACCAAGCAAGCAAAACGTTCAACTATATATCTGCAGTGTGAATGCAGCATTACACAGGTGTTCTGGTTAGACTATAACATTAGTTCTATGCAATCAAACAATTGAAACACCTGTGTTATTACCAAAGAAATGGCAGCTTTTTTCTCCGCTTTCTTTTTTACATTTCACATCACAACGCGGTATGAGCGTTGTAGATCTTCTACTGTATTTTCAAATAGCTGATGTAAAGTGGTAACACTTAGCCTAGTCACTTCTTTTGGGTTTGTTTTCATATACCGGTACCTGGCCGCTTGTTTTTCTTGCAAAATCTAGCTGTTTACTTGTATTACACCTGGTGTAGCCTACTAGAGCAGATGTGAACAGATTTGAATGAAGCAGCACACAGAGAAAAACTCAATGGTGCTGCCCTGAAGGGGTCAATGGTGCCGCCCGCACTGGAGAAGGGCCAAGAATAAGATGAGTAGGATCATTTTCTCTACACAGAAATATTGCATACGTTTTCTTGGCACAGTGTCTCTGACCCTTGTATTGCTTACTTTTGGTTGCTTATAATGTAAACTGGAGCATGAGCTAAATTGACTGTTGCAACAGGTGTTCTGTATAAACAAACTGTGAGCTTGAAGTGGCATGTAAATAATCAGAGCTACCACCAGGTGGAGGCACTAACACACACTATGGAGGAAATCCATGGAGGAAATTCAAGCCTTCATAAAAATACATTTATCACACTGTCAAATTGTAGCAGGAGCAGTTTCTCATTGTAAGACGCCCCTGTAAGGATGTACAATTCTTCAACTTGATCATTCTTTGAAGTGACCGCGGCCTTTTAATGCCGCGAGATGGACGAAAACAAAGGACCCCTTTCACCATTCTCATCGGTCCTGTCAAATTCATGAATATACTTCACACAGGACAGGAGAGGAAAAAAGTGTATACCCTTCAAAGCTTTGAAACGGGGGTATTTTCCTTTTGTGCGCGTATGGGAATGTTTTTAAGGTTGGGTGGTCAAAGGGAGACGCGCCCCATTCATCTTACCGTCCCACAGAGTGAACCAGGGCCCTGCTGCAGTGGAGGGCTCTCTGGAGCATGAATAGGACACAGGGGAGTGAGTGGGCTTGCGGGGTGGGTGCATTATGTGTGGCCACACAGCCATTACAAAGAGGAACAGGATATTTCCACTCCTGCAAGATCAAGGTCTCTTCGCCCTCCAACTTCCTCCTGCTCTTCTCCTTTTGCCATGATCTCCCTTCTCATGCTTCCACAACAACACTCACACAACGTTCTCATCCCTTCTTATATTCATCGATAAAATCACTCTCCTGTCTTCTGCACATTTATCATTTCCCTGTTTTTCTATTTGCTTTTACACAAATGTTAATATAACACAGTATTTTATCATGTAATGTGGATGATATTTTTATAAAACATACTTTGAATAGTATGTCTCATCATTCTATGTTTTGATTTATTGTCTTTGTTTAATTTTATTATTCTGATTAAACTAAACTAAAAGTGACAGAACTAAACTCTGCTGCCCGTCTAGGGGAGCCCTCCCGGCTCTTTAAACACACAGCGGTGAACCAGAGGAGCGGTTAGCCTCAATCAGAGCAGATAATCAAGGCCATTATCTCTCTTCCACACTTTTAATGAGATGGAGGCCCCTGTCTCTGGTCCTTTGATCTGTCTCACACAGGCATGTCCAGAGAGAGAGAGAGAGAGAGAGAGAGAGAGAGAGAGAGAGAGAGAGAGAGCATGGAGCGTATCCAAGAGTAGGTGGGGAGAGAGAAGAGAGAAAGGGGCATACAGTGGGGAGTCCGGGGACCGCCGGGGCGAGGATGGACAATGGCTTCCCCAACTGATAAGGCGACTCTCAGTGCAGTGCAAGAGGCACAGTGCAGAAATGGAGGAACGGAAGGGAAAGGGGTGGTGGGGGAATGGATGATGATGGAAAGTAGAATGGGAGAGCAAGTACAATAGAGCATGGACAAGTTGAGATAGGGACAAAAGGAGAAAGAGAGAGAGAGAGAGAGAGAGAGAGAGAGAGAGAGAGAGAGAGAGAGAGAGAGATGTGGAAAGGAAAAATAAACTGTCCTTGGTCATTTGTTTTTGTTGCTTGACCACAATGTGAGAAAATGTACCTTAGATAGCATGTTATTTATACAGATGCTAGGTTAATTGTTTACCTGGTATCCTATAGTTTCAATATACAGATGATTATTTTGATCGTATATTGCTGAGCCTGATGCTAGGTTCCTGATTTACCTGCGATCCTAGTTTACTGAGGCCACTGTCTCCGCATTTGATGTAGTATGTGATTACCTTGCTTATTGTAAGTCGCTCTGGATGAGAGCGTCTTCTCTCATCAGTGGTTCTCAACCTGTGGGTCGGGACCCCCAGGGGGGTCCCCACATTATTTGGGGGGGGGGGTCCCCAGATGATTACCTTAACGTGCAACATTGTTTTCCCACTCAACAGTAAACAAACCAACAAAGTTTAAGTGTATAGAGGGTATCTGAGCATTTCTAAAGTGACAATTGAAGGACTTTTTAATACCTCTAAAATGACAAATTAAACATTGGCCAAATTGTGAAATATTAGAGGCAGAAATTGCAAAAATAGCCGATCTACATGCTCACAACGCCTCGCAGCAAGATCGGCTATTTTCACAATAGAACCGTGTTATACAAAATGTAACTTGTGATTGTTTTGGTGGTCGCGGCCTGAAAAGGTTGAGAATCACTGTGCTAAATGCCTGAATTGTAAAGAGTAAACTGTAACCGTAGCAGTGTAATGCAGACAGACCTTGAAGAGTTTGAGAGCCTCAGTCTGCAGAGCTTCAGATGGCAGAGTGGTGAGAGGGGATCTGAGACCCTCCTTACTGAAACACAAGGCCTCAGTCTTCCACAGCGCAGAGTCTGGAAATGAGTAGAAGACACGCACACGTGCACACACACACGCACGCACGCACGCACACACACGTATGCACACACGTACACACACAGAGATAGACATATTGAGTTTCAAAACAGTAGTGACCCAACAGCTGACAATCATTGACACAGACAGTCATAAACACTGTCTGCCGTCTAGATTAAGGCGTTCAGTGGGCCTGGATAAAATAACATGTAACATCTGCTGACTATAAATATGGATCCTCTCCCACAGAGACTTTCCTGAGACTTAATCTAATGAGCTGAATTTGATTTCTAAAACATATCTTTTATCATACTGTTGATTGACAAAGCACTCTGCTGTGCTGAATAACAACATTCATAAAGAAAATGTGTCATTAATAAAGGATTTTCACACTTTCATTTCTTCACCCAGTGCTAAGCTACAGTCAACACTAGGCAACAGAAACCCCAAGGCTAGCTTAACCTCATTTCACATTCATACTCATTAACCCTCAGTTTAGAGTAAAACCCCGGGTAAAGCATTCACACTTGAAAGCAGAGCTCAGGGTTAACATCTTTAGGCTGTGACACACCAAGCTGCTTGGCCACCGATTAGCGTCTGTGGGTCTAAAATTGGTCATAGAATGTATGTGTACTGTGCCAACGATGGTAGTGAGATTGTGGATTGATTACCCACAGTAACCATCCCCTTTTGCCACAACTCAAAGAGCGGCATTAATTACCAGGGAAGTCGCCTTTTTGTGAGGGGTATAAAGTAATGGTATAATGTTATTCCTTCACTGAGTCGGCAATGGCTTGGGAAGTAGAGCGGCTACTTGGGAACCAGTTCGATCCCGGGCTCCCTCAGAGTTAGTGTCGAAGTGTCCTTGAGCAAGACGCTGAACCCCTAATTTCTCCCAATGAGCAGGTTGGTGCCTTGCATGGTTTCCTCTGCCATCGGTGCATGTTTGTGTGAATGTATGTAAAGTGCCTTGGATAAAGGTGCTATCATATATAAATGCACCATTTACCATTTATTTATTTACCATTCATGCATTCACCCAGTATTGTAGATATATTTACTCTTATGCAGGCACATAAAGGTGTCATGGACAGATTGTCAGCTCAGCTGTAGCCTTTGCAAGGTGGGCAGGAGCAACTTTTAACACCTATGACTCCTAATCTGATTTCTCGACATTTCTCGATATTGTAATAGTCAAGACTAGGCAGTTTGAAGAACACTCAAAGCTTACAACCAGTTTACGTTCAACTCAGGCATACAGTCATCTTTGATTGGACAACAAACGTTCTGTTGCTTTTGTTCTAAGTTTGTTGCATACTAGTGATCTTAACTGCTGTGTTTTTGATTATAACCCCCAAAACGTTACGGATGGCCTGGACTGAGGGTGGGGATATCCCACATTTAGAGTTGTAAATGTGAAAGGCTGTGAGCATACTGACACAGCTGTAACTGTAAGCCAGGGCTATAGGGGTTCTGAAGAGGCCCATAGTGTAAAAATGAGGGCGTCTCACCTGGGTCTCCTTCTGCATCCAGGAGTTTACCAATGAGCTGCTCAGACTCTGTTCCCACCTTGAAGTTGGCACTGCTGCCAGCGGCCACAGTCAGGTGGTACAGCCATGTGTCCTGGCAGAGAGAACAGATCATGGTCAAATGTAAGTAAAAACTAAATGAACAGGATGGGCAAAAAACTGGGGAAAAAATATATTTGCAGGATGACCGCAACTCTGAAAACCTGGAGAAACTGAAACCCAGAATACAGACAAGATAAAAAAAAGAAAGAAAAGAAAAGATGGCTTGGGAGCTGCTGTCTTCCTACTACTGGGATGAGAAGGTATTTAAATTTAGATTTCTGGATTATGATTTTCTCTTTTTGGACAGGCACACAGTAATGACATGTGGACGGTCCGACATGTAATTTAGTTTTCACTGAAGGTCATTTGAACAAAAGCAGTGAACAAATGTTTTAGATAATTACATGCTGGACATACTGTACTGTAGGAACCTGACCTTCCCTTCACATATACCTACCGTATAGTCCCCCTGGGGATTCAACTCTTTCATCTGCTAATATAATTTGGGTACATAACAGGGAAAATTATGCAATTACAAAAGTTAAAAGAATTACAAAAAGGTCCCTGGAAGATAAAATGATCTTAGATTATTATACTTTAATTGGGGGAAATTCGAAAAAAAAAAATTACGTGTTCTAAACATGCAACAGTGACCTGTATGGAGAATAAACCTGGAACCTTTGTGTCATTGAACATATTCACAAGGCAGACATATTTGCTCTGATGTCATGCTCTGGGTGGGAGATTCGTCTTTTGAGCATGACATAAGAGTGAAATAATATCAGTGTGAATTATGTTCAATTCTAAAACGGCTAGTTCCATTCCTTGATTCTGATTGGCTGGTTGCCATGGTATACCTGAGACCCACACCTTGAATCAGTTTATATCAAAGCCAGGTGCGTTATTTCTTTCCACTGCGCCGTGAGGCTGAACTAGAGAAGCGAGCGTTTGATTTCCTCTCAAATCCTGCCGTGCGGGTGCTTCTAAGCACCGCCCGCATGCATAGGACAGTGACTGAATGGCTCCGGGCGGGGCTTGTAAAGGCAACAAGCACCCTCTATTCTCCAGGCACCACTCGGCTGTTTAGCTTAGGTTGCTATGCTAGCGGTTTTGATGTGATGTTCACCCACATAGCAGCTAAATCTGGATGAAAATAAACATGTGTATGGATCGAATATGGTTCTTAACTTCTTAACATGAGACTGATCTAAAGTGTTGTTTCCCTATTTTTTTGGCAAAAAGAATGACGTGACTTTGTAAACACACACTGGCTTCCGTAAATTCCATTCCTGGATGTGGCTGGTAAACGCAAGGAAATGTCTCTTCCTGGTGGCGGAGAAGTGTACTTTTTTCTTTAAATAATGCAATGCTATGATTTTCATGTTGCAATATTGTGACCGTTTTAGAAAAGCAATAAGCCACGCTGACGCCTCGTGTTTCCCAACGCCTCTCAGCCGGTGTATACTCCCCCGGTAACCACTCGCCTCTTGTGGCTTATTGCTTTATTAGCACCACACTCTCACCATGCTGAGCTAACAGGCCTTATCTGGTACCTTCTCCTGCTTGGTGCCGATGAGCAGGTAGGTGGGGCTCTGCTCTCGGGGCTGGACCACCAGTGTGCAGTGAGACGACAGGAAACCTCGACTTCCGGCTTCGTAGTCTTCGTCTGAATCACAGGAGCGGTCCACCTCTTCCACGGAAGCCTCCCGCACACGCAGCTGGCCCAGAGGGAGCTGGTGTTCAGAACAAGGCACCAGGATGTCATCAGAAACGCAAGACAACATGGAAAAAGACAGGGAGATCATGAGTATACAGTCACATCCTCGGGATTCATTTACCCACTTTGAACACTAGCGTCCCTATTCTGAGGGCAAACATTAGGATACATCAGCTATTTTTGCCAAAGAGATTATGCGGGGTGGGAAAAAAGTAGTTGTCCTAGTATAGAACCTGGGGAAACATGGTCAACTAAGTATATAGGTTAGCTCAAAGTTACAAATGGATAAATTAATCCATTTAATAAATGGATTAAATAATTTGAAATTAATTACCATTAGAAAAAAACTAAAACAAATCACATCTAGATCGGTCAGCTGGTAGTTCTTACATAAGTTAAACATTAAAAACGAGGAAATACAAATGCTGTGAACACAAGTTCTAAAACATATATATTTTTTAATGTTTGGACATTTTTGAATGCCTACCTTGTCATCCTGGTTGCGGTAGTAATAAAACACCTTGCCAACCAGAGAGCACCACACCAGCTTGGAGTGTCCATGTTTGACCTGAAAGTGCAGAGAGAATTGGTGTTCATGTGAGTCCCTTTGAAATGTGATCTGTAGAAACTGCAATTCATCCAACAAATAAATGTATTTTATTCTTTCAATATTCTACTACAAAGAAGAATCAACCCTAGCCATTTTGTAGTAAAACTCTGAAATGGGAACGTGAGAAAGACAAAGGAAAGGGAAATGGAGTATACTACTATTTACTGGTCCCTAGGGGAGGGGAAATTACTTTTCTGTATTCACCCAGCAGATCAGGTGACTCAGGTGGCTCAGCTGAGGGCACAGGGGGAGTTGTTATGGGTTAAGTGCCATGCTCAGGGACACATGTCATCTGGTGACTCTATCCACTCTTCTATACGGCCACTCAGTTGCCATACTATTGTCTGACTACAGTGACTCAAGTCTATTGCAGTACGATAGAACAGATGCAGTGTGTCAGGAAAACAAATCATTCTTTCCAGGTCTGACAACTTAAGTACTGTAGGTGTCGATGCTAGGACTCTACAGATGGGTGTGCAGAACGTTAGAGCTCCTCTCCAGTAACTTCAAGCAATTTAAACTTTTCAACTGAACTGAGAAACGTGAATCAAGCAACAGCTGATTCCTGCCAGCTGGGGAAAAAAAGAAGAAAAAAAAAGCCACAGCTGTACAGTGCACTCATTTCCCACCCTGATTCACCTGCATGCTGAAAAATCCATTTTGAACCTGGGACCGTGGCTGGTGCAGATAATCATTCATCATGGATGGAATGTTTTCAAGAGAGGCTTAGAAATCCGAGTGAGGGCAATGATGTCACCGGAGGAGGCCTTCAACACAAAGCCAGCTGTTCATCCGCTAACTACGGGTCACTGAGGTTAACTGTGTGGCGTGAGGCTGCGCGAGATTGGCTACCCTTTCATTCTCATCACGTCATAGCCTGTAGATCAAAGCTAATGGGGCGGAAGGGAGGGATCAATCACTAGCCAGCCAGGGGCTGTCAGTCATCTGTCAGAGACCTGTCAACCACACTCCTCTGATGTCAAAGGGTCCGTCTGAGCATAAATCTCAACCTATAGCTAAGGGACAGACAGACCTCAGTGAAGACAACTTACATAATTGAGCAAAATGGTGCGTGGCTGGCTGAAAAGGTACGCTAGGGTTCGAGCGGTTAACATAACACTGATGATTTTACATTCCAACGGCTCTGCCACAATAGCCAGGTCCCAACGTGAGAGAGGCTGTCCAAGAATCTGTCTGAGACCTCACAGACCTCTCTCATTTGAATAGCTGTATCGCCCTCTTTACACCCTTGTTGTACAGTATGACTGTGCCACATGTCGAAATTGGCCGATTTCCAGCGAGTGACATGAACACAAGAACTGTGAGAATCTTCAACTTCATACGCTTGATAACCGTGACCCCCGGCCCAGTGACCTCTGAACCCCTGACCTTGGTGAGCCAGCCTCTCACGGTGGGCTTGGCGGTGGTCTCCACGGCGACAGGGCCGCTGGCCTGCACTTTGAGAATGTTCTGCAGAACTCTGATCCACTCCTCCAGGATGTTGGGGGAGTCTGCGGTCAGGTAGAAGGTCTTCTTCTCTGTAATCAACTGATTCAATTAAAGGGAAAAACAAAAAAACAAGGGAAGATAAGAATACATTTGGAAGAACGCAGAGCAGAAGCAGAGTGAGATGGCTTCATCCAGTGGTGGAAAAAGTATTCAGATGTTTTACTAAGTAAAAGTATCAATCGCGATGTGACGCATTGTGAGCTTGTAGATCGTCTATTTTCAAAAAGCCTAGGTATAAAATACGGCTAAAGTGGATTAATGTATGTTTTATAATATAATCATAATATAATCATCTATATCTGCAAAGTAACTAGTAAGTAAAGTGTATTGGAAAATGGAAATACTACGTAAAGTACAAATACCACAAAATTGTACAGTACTTGAGTAAATCTACTTTGTTACTTTACACCACTGGCATCATGTTGTCAGAGGAAGATGAGAATCAGCCTTCAACAAAAGCCGGGAAACATTCCACAGCCATGCTGTACCTGATGTCATCTTAAGCCGCGTCTCTGGAATGCAAAGCCCATCACACTGCTTTAAGAAGGGGATTCAGTACGCGTGCGTGTGTGTCTACTTTTTGTGCTATTCATTGTGGGTGTGTGCGTGTGTGTGTGCGCGCGCGCGTGTGTCCTTAAGTGCCCGTACGTTCAATCATTCATGTGATACTTGAATCTACTGTAACTGGTACTAATGGATGATTCCACACAGAGCATTCCCAATGCCTGCACGTTCACCTGGAATGTCTGTGCTCCTTCTCCACGTGTGATACGACAGGACGAGTTCAGCTCCATCTGACCCTGAGGCTTCCTGATCACGTCACTCTGAAGAGACGCGCACACGCACACACGCACACGCACGCACGCACACACACACACACACACACACACACACACACACACACACACACACACACACACACACACACACACACACACACACACACACACACACAGTATTACTATACTTGTAAGGACACTTTAGGATGGCAATTCTCTGAACACACACACACTTGAATCATGAGCAAATATGAGAATATACATGAGCAAAAACACAATGCAGAGAGTCAGATTTCAGGGTACCTACCTCGTAGTTCAAAATGAAATTAAAAGTTACAAACTGTGTGTGTGTGAGTGTGAGTGTGTGTGTGTGTGTGTGTGTGTGTGTGTGTGTGTGTGTGTGTGTGTGTGTGTGTGTGTGTGTGTGTTATCCGCTACCACGTATCATTACACAGTACACACAGGGACACACAATTAGCTAATTCACTCAAAGTTTCGCGGTGCTGTGTGGAATCAGCCCGTCCTTGCATGTGGTTCATCCTCCGTCAAAATGACGAAACTGTGGCCTCCACCACTAGATGCATCGGGAGGTTGCACGGGAGGTTATGCACGACCATGAAATTGAAACAGCATGGATGATGTCACACTTATGTAAATGTGCCTTCACTTCACGTTGGTTCAATAGCCCTACTGAAACCACTGTTGACTGCGGAGGTTTTGTCCCGCTTTTGAGGTTGCTTGGATAGTAGATGTTCCCCACCACCACCCAAGTATTGTCTGGACTGGAGTGAGTGAGAGGGAGGCAAACTCACAGGAGATTTGTAGTAGAGTATTTCTCCATTCCTCAAGATGAACCACCGTCGTTTCCAGGCCTTGACTTGACTGCCCATCTTCAGCAGGTAACCGGATTTCTCCAACGTCTCCTACATACACACAATAAGAGAACATGATTCAACACAACTGACCAAAATGCATGACAATCTGATGGCTCACACTGTCAAACTGCATTTAGGTTTGAGATTTAATCATCTTAATCCATTTCAGTCAGGAAAACTCAATTGAATAAAAATCACAAAAATTGTGAAGAGGGTTGGGTGATGACTAGATCTTCTTTTAGGTACACCTCCCCTGCCAATAGGGCAGATGTTATGTTGTAGCACATAAAAGAAGATCCAAAACAGCTAGGTTGAAGCTGGGGTGTGGTGGAGGGTGAGCAGCAAACTTAAGCAGCAGCGACAGAAGGAAGAGCAGCAAGCGGAAAAAGCATTAAGCAGTAAACAACAGCAAACAGCAAGATGACAATTGTGTCCGGTTGGCACAGGGGTCTGTTTGACAGACAGGAACTGGGAACAATAGCATGTTCCTCTGCATGCATTATTTCCTCCCAGGGAAACAGAGCAGTGAAAGGGACCACATGGGTAATTGGCATAATGACTAAATTTGGAGCAAGTTTTCTTTTTTTACATAGAATATCAAACATCAAACATATATTATTTTTTTTTTACAAATAAACATAAAACAAAAACAATCCCGTAACAAAACCACAAAACAATATTAAGAAAAATAACACCAGCACAATTACAATTTGGAGCAAGTTAAGCATGATTTAAAAATAAATGAAAGGGAAGAATATCCCCACTCACAGGTCCAGTGCTCTCGCAGGAGTAAGCAGAGGTGCGCTGGACTTTGTGTTCAGGCTCGGAGTAGTCACTGTCCAGAGAGTAGGCATCTGGCGGAATGGCGTAGTCACTCTCTGAGCTGATGGAGGACATGGACACACCTGTAGGACAGCAGAGGACCAATGAAACAAACACAGCTGGTTGGGAAAACCCTACACGCACCGACATCTCTGAGTAACATTGTGGAACAGCCTTGATAAAAAAGTGAAATTGTGAAGCTCATTAAACATATTCAAAAAATTAGGCAATAAGTAATTAATAACTTGAATAAGATGATTGATTAATTATCTTTGTTTTGAAAAGGGGTAGGCATAATAACCTACCGGTATGGCTTCAGCCTAACCTTTTTGGTCAGGTTAAAAATATCTTTTTTTTATTTTTTTATTTTTTTTATTGCACAATACCACTAAACTGACCAAAATAAACTAAACTAAACAATCCGTTCGAGTTGACCTTGACCATCATTTCGGGCCAACCTACTCATCATTCCAACAAAGTTGAATGAACATCTGTCCATATCAGTTGACTCGTGCTAACAAACGAACGCACAAACACGCACAAACAGGCAAGGCCAGAAAAGGGAAAGAAAAACTAATTGAAATCCTTTACCTCTCTTGACAGCACGAGGACTCCCTGGGATGCTGCCCTTTCTGTCAGGACTAAGCATGGAGGTCCGCAAGCTGGCCAGAGAACTGCTGTCATCCTCTGACCCAGAGTCATCATCAGGCAGAGGGACACTGCTGATCTGAGTGGCTTTCTGTTACGCACAAACAAAACACATACATATAAGGAGGTCAGCATTACCCACACTCCATGTTCTCAGGGCAAATAGCAGATCTAGAAGCTCACAACACGTCATGTTATGTTGTGTTGTGAGCTTGTAGATCGGCTATTTCCGGCAAAGAGATTTGGTGTTCAGGGAATAAAGGAGTGAACCAAGTATTATCCAGCACTGTTATCAACTTGAGTTAGAACCATTTTGTAAAACAATATAGTTATACTGTAGTTATCAATCTATCAATTGCAGTAATGAGTGTCTGTCTGTCTGTCTGTCTGTCTGTCTGTCTGTCTGTCTGTCTGTCTGTCTGTCTGTCTGTCTGTCTGTCTGTCTGTCTGTCTGTCTGTCTGTCTGTCTGTCTGACTGACTTGCTGTGTTTGTCGCTGATGACCTGGGAATCATTTGTGCCGAGTAGGAATTCGTCTGGACCAGATCCATAAAACCACTCATGTCCTTAATCTCCTTATCTATCTGTCCAGGGGTCTTTGGAAGACGCACCGAATGTCTGTGTCTGTGGGGGACACTAGGCATCGGCTTCCCTGATTGGCCAACCCAACCCAGCGGTATTGACCAAGTCTTGTGTGCCGTTGCACCAATACAAGTGGTCACATGTACAACAGAACTCAGGTCAATGCACAAAATGTCTGTATCTGCCATAATCAGCCATTTTTTGACTAAATCAGTACGAAGAATACTGACTGGTTCATCAATCTGGTCGTAAATATAGTGTAAATAAAGTGACTAAATCTGGCTTATATTTCTGCCTTACTTTCACAATTCCAGACAAAAAAACATTGCTGAATCTGACCCCTAGTTGGGAATTGTCCTAAATGCCAGTAAAATCAAAATATGGGTGTAATTTGGCTGTAAAGTGCTTGATGAATCGGGCCCATTGTACCAAAAAATGTTCTTTCAATAAGGAACATTGTTTTTATCCCCTTACCCCCTTCAGTGTAGTGTACACAGGCACGTTGATGTTCTTGTAGATCATGGTAGTAAATGGACCTGCTGCTGGATACTGGGGTAAATTGGATCCTGAAACATAGACAGGAAAAAAACACATATTCAACGAAAGATGCAAAAAACAACAAAAACACTTTAAAGACTATTGGCTTCATCCTTTTCCAGTAATTACTGTGCAACAGGTGTGCCGATTCCAGAAGAACAAACTGTTGAAACAGAGATGTCAACTAGAAGCAACTTGTGTTTATTTCAGACTATCTGTTTAACCATGTCTGGCCAGAGCACAGAATATGCCAACAGCACTCGAAGGAGAAACCGAGGGAGAGAATTCATCTGACAGCAACCTATGAAGTCATCCAAAACAGCCCATTTGGCAGTCGATGAGATATATACCAGGCAGACACTCAGTAAACGTAGAGCTCTGAACGCTGTCAAGTCTCAAAGTGAATGTAGTCGCCTAAAAGCATGGTGATATGTAATTACACCCTGGTCCCTGTTCTTTTCATCACAGCTGATTAACCCTTTCAGAACGGTACTACACACTACAGTATTGTGTATTATTATTTTATGTTTTAACTATTGAAAAATAGCAGATATACAAGCTTACAGCGCGGCACCGAGTGCCGCGCTGCGAGCTTGTAGATCTGCTATTTTTGAAAAATCGTGAAAATTAGAATTTTGACCCAATTCTATAAGTGTCTTTTGAATCCTTCCAAGATTTTTTGAAAAACCCTGTTTACTTTCTATGTCAGCCATCTGGCCAGCCATCGTCAAAGAAAAGGTCCTTGGAGCTCAGTTAGTCTGTTCTTGAGAGACTACTATGTCAGTGGTTCTCAAACCTTTTCATGTCAAGGACCCCCAAACTGATATGTATTTGGCCACGGACCCCCATCTCAAAATATCTAGTTCCAGGGACCACCCCCCCAGAAGTAAAATTTGAGTTACAAACGTTCACTTTGAAAATACATACATTCAAAGATTTGCACACATTTTCACGACTTTTTCAAAAATAGCAGATCTACAAGCTCGCAGCGCGGCACTCGGTGCCGCGCTGTGAGCTTGTATATCTGCTATTTTTCACTGGTTAAAGCATTCAATAATTCTAGGCCTAAATGGGTTAAAAAGCAGGATTTCCCTCCCACACATCCACCCCAACACTCCCCCCTCTGTTCTCCCTCTGCGTCTTTAAAGGGGGCTCTTAAAAGCCTCCCTCGCAAAGCCAGCGAGGGGCTTGCACCTGCACAGGTGTGCAACGCCCCAGGGAAAAAAGGAAGTGACATCAAAGGCAGCAATGACAGATCTGACCAACTACCTGTACACTCACCCACCGCACTCTCTTCAGCACAAGAATGACATGTCACTTCACAGTACTGAGTCACCGTGCTGTATATATACACACATATACGCATGCACGAACACAACAGACAGATACAGCTGGATAGAAGGTCGTTTTATGTCTTTGTATTTGCTGGATTAGAATGTATGCGCTTGGACTTCAGGTGAATGCCATACTGTCATATAAATATTGTGCTTGGCAACGAGGGAGGACTGAGAGAATGGCTGGTTTCGTGTTTCTCCCAGCGCCGGCGGGTTACTCACCTCGTCCAGGTCCCCTGGCTCCAGGATTAGCCTCTGACACCCGCATGCCTGACTTGGCCACCGCGTAGATGCGACTCTCCTGTAGTAATTGACAAATTATTTGTAATATAATGTAATCTATAACATGTGTATAGTCTCTTCTCTTAACTCTTTGAGCGCCAGCGCCCTCTAGGGGCCAAATAATGCCAGCGCATCTCTCATAGGCGAGCGCTTTAGCTTCCAGGACTTCAGCTTCCAGGACCTGACGTGCTCACGTTCCTGCACGGCATGGAAATGTCCCGGATGAAGATGCTAACAGAATGGCTATTCCCATTTTGTCATCTAAAAGATCATTTTTGGGTGATTTCGCCGTAAATAAACCTCGCGCCGCTTTCCTAAAACACAAAAAAGAGATATAAGCCTTTAAAGATGCGGTCTTTCATTGGATTAGGCGGAGATTGGCGATTGCGTTCGCAAATTACGGCCGGCCGGGACGTTGTTAGCTTTCGGCTAGTAGCTACAAAAATCAAGCCAGGCTTCAGAAGGCCTCTTATCATTTTATTAATTTAATTAAATAAAGCCGAACTACTTCGGGATCGGCACACTCGTGTACTCATCGGAAGCGGCGCCGAACATCGGGTGAACATTGGGGAGCTCAAAAATGTATTTTAAACCATTTTTAATGGAATATATCGTCGGACAGAGTAGAACGGCTAGCTGGCTAGCGGCTAGCGAGCCAGGACCACCCACGACTCTACAAGCAGCTCGGGGTAAGTGAATTAATAAAAAAAAGATTGTATTGGATTGAAATAAAGCCGAACTAGTTCGGGATCGGCACCAGATGAGTTAACTACAAGGCCAATGAGCTGGAAAAGTGTGTAGAGTAAATGTTTGCTTGCTTATTTTATATTTTGAGAAATGTTTTAATAATTTCATATTGCTATTCAGTGTAATGCACCAGCTTCACAGAGACAAATTCCACATATACCTGGCAATAAACATAATTCTAATTCTAAGTACATGACAATGGCTGCAATACAATACCGTCAATATAATGTGAATACGTATTGTCGTTGCAAGGGAAGACAATGCGGGAACAGTTATGTCTTTTACCAAACTAAACACATTTTTAGCCTTTTACAAACAACAAAGACGGAGGTCCTCTAATCATACCCAAGAGGGGAAGCGATGCAAGGGAGGTGTCGGGGGCTTCAGAACCTCCGGATCCAGGCGCACAAGCTCCTCCGCGAGCCCCACGAAGGACACCCCGTCGCGTGAAGGCTCTTCCTCCGATCCCTGGCCCTCCACCACCCCTTCCATGCTGTCAGGAAGGCCGTCGTCAATGTCAGTCTCCTCCACGACCTGGGCGAAGGGGGAGGTGGCGGTGCCAGAGCTCTGCAGGGTGGACGAGGAGGTCATGATGTCTATGTTGACGTTGAGGTGGTGGAGCCGGTCCAGGCTGGGCTGAGGCTGGCTGTAGTGCTTCTTCACCAGCTGAATGCTGTCCCTGGGAGTCAGAGGGGTCCGCACCTTGGGCAGAGTCATGCTGGTGCCCGACGGGCGGGCCTGGTGTTGGAGAGGACTTGTCGGGAAGGGGTGGTTGGTGGAAGGAGAGCGAGACAAGAGCGGGCTTTTGGGGGTGATCCCGGGGGGAGGCGTACTGCGGGTGGCGGGTCCGTGGGCCATCTCGTAGGCCGAGGAAGAAGACGAGGAAGACGAGGAGGACGAGTGAAGGCACTGGGAGCGGAATTTGGTGTTGAGCTCGTCGGAGGAGTTGTCTCTGTCGTAGCCGCCGGCTCTGCCCTCTGGCCGCTCCCTGGTGGGAGGCAGATGATCCAGACCACTGTTGGACATATGGCTGCAAGGGCCCTCCTTGCCCCGACTCGGACAGTGAGCGTCATAGTTCCCTATGTCACCTTGACACGGCCCTTTGGCTGGCTGCTCAGGAGACCTCTTTACATCTGAAAGGTGAGAGAGAAAGCACGTTTAGTTTAGGGGTCTTCAACATGGGATCCGGGACCCCTACGATGTCCTCAGAGTTACTACAGGGGGGCCGCCAAATCCTTGTTTGATAGGATAATTCTTTTAAATTAACAACTTGAACCCTTGCATCCATATTCCGAGGAGAACTTTAGCCAAAAATAGCTGATCTACAAGCTCTCAACGCCTCGCGCTGTGAGGCGTTGAGAGCTTGTAGCTGAGCTTGTAGCTGAGCTGAGGCGTTGAGAGCCTGTCTGCAAATAGGTTTGGTGTAGAGGTAAAAAAAGAGCAGACCAAGTACATAGTGAAAGGTTTACAAAATATCGATGATTTAAGAAGTTAAATGTCACATTAACATGAATCCAACATAGGCTGATGACAGAGCTGTTAAACAAGTCTATGAATCTATCTATGAAAATGATGAAGATCTGCATCACACATTTATACAATATGTAGAGTGGGTCCCTGCTTCATCTCTCTCAGCTAGGGGGTCCTTGGCCTGAAAACATTGAAGACCCCTGGTTTACATTTAAATCAAGCTCAAAGATTGAGGTTAAGAAATCAAGACCCAAGATTGAGGTTAAGAAAACAATGTGAGACAATAGTACAGTAGATGGTCATGATAGCATGAATGGGGGCAGAGACGGGCTATTGAAGCGACAGGCGCGTTTGTTTTGATTCCAGCCACCTAATCCCAAAGTCTTTTCATTTCACCCTGTGTGCTCCACCCTTACCGGTCCTGTCTGGTTCTGTGACAGGACATTGCCCAGTTCATATTCGAGCACACACCCCGCCGCTTCAAAAGCTTTGCTCTGCCTGTCCCTGCTAAGACAATGTGAATTACATGGCGGCCACACCTGACGGCGAGGTCTTAATGCTACAGGGGGCTGCGCGGGGCCCCGCCTGTCGCCAGCCGTCGTCCTGGGCTGGCGGTGTGCCGGGGCAGCTGGGAGGATACAGGGGGCTGTTGGGCACCAGATGGGCGTCGGTCACCGGAGAGGTAGTGCCGGGCGCTGGGGTTGCAGGTTTCTCCAGGAGAACTGCAGGGATACCGAATGTATGTGTTAAAGGGGGAGGGGACTGGGAGTGATATATTCTTTTGTAAAAATAACTGTTACATGGCTCTATATTTATGATATAATGTGTATGTATGTGTTCTTTAGTCCTTTCTAACGATCTTTAATAAGCAAAATGCTGAACTACTCCAAGATCTGAGCCCTATGGTAGTGTATCGTCGTTCTCGGGTGAAAACCTTGTATGTCCAAAACCGTTCGTTTGCATTTTTCATTTTGAAAATGATTTAGTGAAAACAGCCGATCTACAAGCACACAACGCCTCGCACCGCGAGGCGTTGTGTGCTTGTAGATCTGCTGTTTTCACTGCTTTTGTGAGACGGGCTTGTACGATGATGCTGGGCTTTACTTTGCGAAAGAATATACAAACTTGGAGATACGAGGTTTCCACCCGACAACGACGGTATGCATGTGTGCGTGCGTGCGCGTGAAATACAGATGTGCTCTAAATTCCATTGTAATGCAAAAGACATCAGGCAAGATCAGGCCCACAGGGCTTCAGCATTAAGTTCCAGATCACCATGTAGTTTGTCCTGCAGCACCAGGATCTGTTCTGTCTGCTTCAAGTTGGCCAGTTTCAACTGCTGGTTCTCCAGCTCCATCTACAACACACAGCATGATTTAACACAATACAACAATACATTACATGATTCAAAAAGAGAGAATATTGAATTCATTAATTTACAAACTTTGAAATTGCCCTTTTCTCTTCATTAAAAAAATTCAATCTGGTCTCTGATCTCAACCAAATTTGTTTTCATTCATTATTTATTTGTGTTATAATGTTACTGTCGCCTAGCTTTTTAAATAATATCATACAGTTTAAAACAAAAACAAAAAATCTAAGAAAGATAATTTCTCAACTTTTTTCTTTTATACCACTCTGTGTAGAACCAGCAACCAGTGGAAATGAATGACTTCCGCCCACTTTGTTGCTTGTTGCCAGAGTTTGTCATCAATGTACTGGATCGCCAGACAGGAAACCTGTCTATTCCTTGATGGTGAAAGAATGTTTCTATTCATTCTTCAACCATCAATCAACAAAGCGTATGGTTTCTATCACTGGGAATAGAGTGTCTCTGAGCAGGCTGAAAGCTTTACAAGAGCCTGGTTCTTTTAGGCAGAGCTCTAACTATACATGTCTGAGCTTACCTCTCTAAGCTTAAAGGTGACCCAGTCTTTAATCTTGGCAGCCTTCTCTTCAATGATCTTTGCCTCCTGGGCTCTGACTAAGATCTGCAGTCAAAGGAAAAAAAAAAGGTTTCTGTGGATTACAACCTACATTTTATGAGCACAAATGGACATTTCTTGATCCTTATCTACCAACTCCACCATACCTGTTTTTCCAGCTGTATCTCTAATCGCTTTATCACCGCATCTTTTTCTTGCACTTGACTGGTAAGTTCCTGATGTTTTTTGTACAACGAGATCTCCGATTCACTGGTTTGGATGTTCGCCGATTTGAGCTTCTCTGCCATGACGTGGATCTAAAACAAATTATTTTGATGAAGTAAAAGGTATGAGCACGACCAAAGGTTAGCACATTTGCAAGGTACAGTTTGGTTGTTTTGGGGAGGACAAAAGCCAAGAGGAAAATACTGCATATGGAGATACATTTACTGCATGTCTGTGAATGGAATAAGCCTCCAAAGCCCCTGAGAGCTGAGTCTTTGACGTTTTGGAAAATAAATTGCGGCACCATCAAATTACCCCCTTCAGAAAACACCTGGAACACCCAGTAATGGTGGAAAATTAGCAATTAAATCCAACAGAACAAGACAATGCGTGTGTGTGTGTGTGTGTGTGTGTGTGTGTGTGTGTGTGTGTGTGTGTGTGTGTGTGTGTGTGTGAGTGTGAGTGTGAGTGTGAGTGTGAGTGTGTGTGTGTGTGTGTGTGTGTGTGTGTGTGTGTGTGCGCGCGCGCGCATGCGTGCGTGCGATACAGATATACTGTAGGATTTCTAAAGCTCACAGTGATAAAGAAAAAAACACACACAAAACTTTTGTCATGGCTTTCAAAAGACTACATCTCCCTTAGGTGTAAGGTGTCTGATAGCACAATGACTATGGCTTGAATGCTAGCATGTTCCAAATTAAAACAACTGTTATAACATGTACATGAGCACATGACATGCACAACTTTAGGCAACCTTGGAGTTGTCTCTATAACATGACCTTTTTGGTGTCTATTACGGCATGCAATCAAATAATCTTTTTTTTATTGTGGCAGACAGTAGTATAGTTTTGTTTGCAAGTGATCCCAGTTTGCATGGTTATTTATAACAGATGGAATGTAGAGTGAAAGATTCATGAACTGAGTGAGACTAGAGCAAAATTAAGTCAACACAAAGCATGAGCTCAAATAATGCATTTGTAGTTGAGAGTGAAATCTGCTTCCTGCAGCCTGTATCCTGTGGTCAGTGGTGTAAAGTAACTAAGTACATTTACTCAAGTGCTGTACTTAAGTAAAAAATAACCTTTTTTTTTTTTACTTAAAGGAGTAGTTCACCACTTTTCAACCTGTCTTCATATAATAGGTCCTCACTAATGTTCATGATAAAATATAAAAAAAAAATCTACTCAGTCCAAGTCTCCTAGGAGAGCTGTGGGAAGTTCAGAATCCATCGTCTTGTGACATCATCATTTCCCCCCCAAAAAAAATATTCTTCATTCATTCATTTGAAAACTTGTGAAACAGGACATTCTGCATAATTAATACTTTTGTACTTTTACTCAAGTAAATGTTGATTTCCATTTTACGTGTAAAAGGGTGCACCCACACCAAAGTATCTATGAGAGTGGATTCCCCATTCCGCCAATGCATTTCAATGGGAATGGAGCGGTTTTATGCCAGTAGAGGATTTCTGCAAAAAGAAAAAACGCTCCATTCTCATTTAAATGCATTCGCGGAATGGGGAATCCACTCTAATAGGTACTTTGGTGTGGGTGCAGCCTAACAGACAACAGAGTATTTCTTCATTGCAGTATTGATACTTTTACATAAGTAAAAAAAAAATTAGTACATTTTCCACCACTGCTTGTAGTGCCATTGGGAACAATAACTGCAGTGAAACTCTACCTGTTTCTCAGCGCTGTCAGCCCGCAGGTCAGCTTCCATCACCCTCTGTTCCAATTCCTGCATCTGGGGACGGGACAAGGAGGTTACCACGGTTACCAACATCATGTACTGTATACAAGCTCACATTTTGTGAGCTTGGGTGCCGTGACGCAAGTCCCCAGGGGTGCCTCAGGATACTTTGATAATATTTGGAATCTCTCAATGTCCCTTAAGTTTAACCACTTGTACTTGTAGAAGACACTTGTACTTGTAGAAGACAGTCTCAGCTCTTCAAATAGTAGCTTGAGTGTTAAAGCTGGTTATGTGTTTGATCATTGTTTGTGTGAATTGTTATGTCGGTGAATTGTTTTTGTTAAATGAAATGTAAAAGTGTCCTGTAAGTCCATATGGGCTGGGCTTCCTTGGAAGCATGACACTAAAATAAAGAAAAATCAATCAATCATGTACTTAGTGAAACGGACCGGAGTTGCACTGCGATTGTTTTCAGCCTTCAGCAGACCAAGTCTCTTCACAAAAATAGCAGATCTACAAGCTCTCAACACTGTTGTGACACGTTGTGAGCTTTTAGTTCGGCTATTTTTGGTGAATGTTCCCCCCAGAATAGGGATGCTGGGGTTTAACCCATTTAGGCCTAACCTATAGAATAGGGCTAAATCAGAAATGAGCCTACAAAACAAATATGTTGCTACATACTGTACATGTACTGTAAGCCCCTCCCAAACAGCAAAATGTGTTCCCGGCCTGAATGGGTTAAGTGGTCAAACACCAAGTATAAAAGTTATTTACTGTCCTAATGGAAACAGATATTCTCTCAGGTTTTCCTCATAACATACAGTATTTTAGGGGGAAAGATTTACATATTTGTAATTCAAGAGTGCAGCGGATGAAAAGGTTATTTTAGAGGGGTGACCTGAGCCAAAGACGTTTGAGAACCTCTGTTGTAGAATGTAGATCATTTTAACAACACAAATATTGCACAACATCTTTTCAAATAGAGGTCTGCAAACAAACACATTGTTATGTGGGGGTCCTTGATATGAAAACGTTTGAGAGCCGCTGGGTTGGAGGGCGGTTAAGGAGCATTAGAGGGAAAATCCAGAGCTCTTAATGAGCTCCTTTGGAGGGGGGTGGACTCACTCCCCCCGGCACTGGCACTGCAATAGTTCCATTTAATTAAGAAGCCAGGTCTATTGTAGCTCAAAGCTCTCCACGGAGACTCAGTGTGGTGTGCTGCAGGTTCTGGCACCATGCATCCTGCAATCTGACACACTAACTCACTGGTTCCCAAACACTGGGTCAGGACCCATTTGTGGGTCGCGGACAAATGTTTCTAGGTACCTTAACTTTTTTGTGGCCTACATTTATCAAAACATTTCCAAAAAACATTCCCCCAAAATATTTTCAAAGATATGTACAGTATAATGATTTTTCTAAGTACCTGTAATTTAATTAATACATAAAATAAAAATCTATAAAAAAATATAAATAAGAAAACAGATGTTTAAGAAGTAGTGAAAATAGTCAATCTACAAGCTCACAACAATCTGCTGTTTTCACTTGTTTGGGTCCCGGGTAATCTGAGTTCCCAGAAGTTTTTCGCCACTAGGGGGGCGACAAGAACTTCTGGGAAGAAACCATTATATCTCTGGGCAGGAAGTCAGCCCAGCACAGAATCTGAGTATGGGTAACTGGATGCAAAGATGGCGCCGGAGGTTACCCATCTAAATAAAAGAAATCACAGTGGCAATGCCTCTGCAGCCCACCCACATATCGAGGCGAATCCTCCAAGACTAGGCCGAGCAAACGTCTAATCTCTCTTTTGGGTCTCGACGTGAAATGTTCGGGAACCACTGTTCAGACAGACAGACAGACCACCATGCCAGCAGTCTGCCTGTGGACACACTCACTAACATTACGTATACAGAGACCACAGACATACTGTACAGTGTACACACACACACACACACACACACACACACACACACACACACACACACACACACACACACACACACACACACACACACACACACACACACACACACACACACACACACACACACACACACACACAAACAACAAATTAGATTTTTTCTTTTTTTGGATTTGGAGAAGGAAAAAAGCGGTCAGTTTCACTAAGACTAGAGGGTTTAATTGGATAAGATACTGTATGATCAACTGTGAAGACTGATGATAAAATGGTTCTGATAGCATGTTGAAGGTGAAGGGCAGCCCTTGAACTCAGTGTGGCGGAAGGAGGGCAGAGCAAAGACGGAGAGAGAGAGAGAGAGGGGGATTATTATCTCAGAAGGATTATCTGTGGTGGGATCAGATGTTTTCACATCTCTAAAGGGCCGGTACTTAAAGCACAGGGGCGTGCTAACGTAAACACAGAGCATAGCTGCAGAAGTAACAGCGAGCCTCGTCGGAGAAGCCGTCCGTCCGTCCGTCCGTCCATCTTTCACAACAAACACTAACTCTGGACCAACAACGGCGTGTGATGGAAGCACACTAATATAGTCTCTGACTGACTTGACTTTGAGACCACATGCCTGTGTCACCTCGTGTGCAATCATGCTTTACTTCAACTTTCAAATACGCACACAGTTACTGAAGGTATTCGCATATGCACCTATGAGTGTGCACTCACGTGTGTGTGTGTGCACACACACACACATACACACACACATGCTGAGTTTGACGCAGGATGCCCTTTCCCCTCCCCGAGTTCAGTGACCCGGCTGAAAGGAGAACAAACACACTAATGGATTCAACCCCGCTTGAGAGAGGCATCTGAATTCCTCTCATCTGCTTTGTTTCCCTTCTCTTTGTTTCTCTCTCTCTCTGTCTGTCTTTTCAGGAGCACTCAGCCACTCCTGCCAGTCGCCTCCCAAAGCCCCTCAGATTCCCAGAGACCTCTCACACCAGATGAGCACCGCCTCGCGGCCAGATTAACACTCACCAAAGGCGCGGCGCAACAGGAGAGGAGGTGTGGGGGCGAAGGTTGATGTTAACTTAGTGGTTGAGTGACTGCTCGCCTCAAGGTCAAAAGCCTCCGTTGAGTCGAGTCAAAGCCATTACGGGGCCAAGTCAGAGAAGAGGAGCAAACAGTATTTATCCTCCATTTGAGGGCCAAGAAACAGTAAGCAAAGGAAGCACTTTAGGTGAATATAACTCTGGAGTCATAAAGCAGGACAGATGTGCAGAGCGGCCCGTTGACAGAAGCCGCCAGCCCCGCCCTCTGGAGAGGACCCTTTGGAGGGGGAAAGGTCGAAGGTCGAGAGGTAGAGGTCGAGGTTGAGGTGGGTTCTGTGTCATAGGATTGAGATGTGAGCCAACGTGGTAGCAGTACCGGAAGGCTGGGACGGACATGTAACGTTCTTGGGACTTTAGTCGTAAATTAGGACGAAGTGCGAGCGCTAATACGAGGTCACAGCAAAGGTCTCCGAGTCTTAAGTCGCTTTCACTCATTCTAAGGGAACAATAAAACATGCTGCAAAATAAGAAGTTGGACGATAGCCGATGCAGATAGATTATTATTGTTGTTGTGTTTTATTCTATTTTTGTTGTTAATTACGCCTTTGTTCTGTGCAAACAAATACATAAATAAAATACAATCATGTGGATCTCGGAATCCAAATGGGAACAGTGTGACTCCAATGTGGATCTCAGACTTCGTACCAAGGTGGATCTTCATAATAGATACCTATTTCCTCCCGCGAGGGAAATTCAGTATTTTCAGCCCAACCCAGCTGATACGCTGCCCACAAGGAGCGCGTGAGCAATTAGGGGTTTAGAGTCTTGCTCAGGGACACACATCGACATTGCTACCCTGGCCTGGAATCGAACCTGGGACAACCATTCAGCTATGCCGCCCCTAAATGTGACCATGTGACCAGACTGTGACATCAGTCATCTTTGATGTCAAAGATGATGTCTTTGATATCAAAGACTCAGGTTTCAGAGCCCCTTTTACTTCCAATATAAAACATTTGTGGCCTACAACAAATGTGAAGAACTGTGGCACTGATCGATCAAGCCGTTTGTGAGATTAGCTCCGGAAGCTTTTTGTCCACAGACACACAGGCTAAGACATCCTGCAGGAGAAGACACACCGTAAAAAACTGCTTTAAAGTCTTTCAACCCTTCCTACATCACACTGTATGAGCTTCAGTCCAACAAATGTATGGAAGAAACTTTAATAACCTTTGACATGACAAAGATTGTTTACATGAAAGAAAAGCCTTCAAAAGACTTTTTAGCACTTCTATTGTTAAATGTCATATTTGCAGATCGGTCAGTAGAAGTAAACAAGGCAAATTATCAGCTGATACTGATGTACGGCCAATATATGTCGATATGTCTTGTTGCATCGTGTTCATATAGTTACAGCTACACTTAAGTCCTTCCAGACATAAACCCAATTCCCCAAACTGCCCATCATTACACGCCTTGTAAAGCTGAGAGCTGTCAGTCTGGGTGTCTCTCTCAGCCTGTCTCCTGGGGCCTGATTAGTGACCGCAGGCTCCAACAGGTGAGGCCAGAACCGCTGAGCAGGCGTGGGACAACTATGTGAGCCATCCAGCATCTGTTCTACACACACATTGGCCCATAGCTAGCTGGTCTTAGGGAGGCACTTTTCGAGGGGGTCTCATGTTACTTTTGGGCTAAGTGCTCGAACCCAAAAGCTGTACTGGAACACTGTGTCATCAGAAACTAACTAAGTGGAATTTTAAACTGATAGAACCAATGTAGAGTTTTAATGGGTGTGCAATGGAAAAGTAAATTCAAACAAAATGGCATACAGTTTACAGTTTAGGCATTTAGTAGACACTTTAAATCCAAAGCGACTTACAATAAGCAGGTAATACATCAAGATAATATGTCATACATCAATAACAATACAACAAATGCAGAGGAATATCAATCTAGAAAAAAAACATAGGTAGACCACGCACCTAATCAGTAAAAAACTTCTAAAACCTAAAAATGCTATCTAGCTTCATGTGTGGTCATCGAGGGAAGGGGAGTGTTACAGTAGTGCTATGGGTTTAGGTGGAGTCTGAAGAGGTGCATCTTCAGTCCACGGGGGAAGCTAGGGAGTGAATCTGTTGTTCTAAGTGCGACAGGGAGTTTATTCCACAGTTTGGGGGCCAGGAGGGCAAATTGTCTAGGACGAGTGGATTTGTCCTGGGGTTTTTAGCGATGGTTCTGTCAGAATCCCTGTGTTGGCTGATCTGAGTGAACGGGTGGGGTTGTAGGGGTTGATCAGGTTTTGGAGGTATGGAGGAGCCGTACCTTCGGCTGCTCTGAAGGTCAGCATCAGTGTTTTTTATTCAGTGCGGGCCGCAACCGGGCCCGTGACCCAAAAGAGAAATTAGACATTTGCCCGGGACACAAACTAGCCGATCTACGAGCTCACAACGTGTCACTTCATTGTTTTCTAGTTTATGGAATTTCTTTCATTTTTCTTTTTTATTATTATTTTTTCCTTCATGAAATTACTTTCATTACTCCATTATAAAAGTTCACTTCTTTGGGAATGTTTTTGGAAATGTTTTGAAGGAATAATAATTAAAAACAAAATGTAGGAAACCAAAAATTAAGGGACCCATAAAAATGTGTCCACGACCCACAAATGGGTATCTGGGTATCTGTTTACATTCACATTTCAGCAGTGGTGTAATGTAACTAAGTACATTTACTACCAGTACTGTACTTACAGTACAGTAAGTACAATTTAGATTTTTTTACTTTAGGTATTTACAATTTTCAATACTTTTACTTCTACCAAACTACATCTCAGAGGAAAATATTGTACTTTCACTCCACTACAACTACAGTATATGAAGTTTTGATACTTTAAGTATATTTTGATGACGATACTTTTGTACTTTTACTCACTAACCCTAACTTTTCAATTGGGGAATTCTGCAATTCTTCAGGCATTTCTCAGACACCACAACGCAGGGTGACTTAACAGTGAGTGAGCAGGTAGGAAGGAGCTCTGTGTCTGCTTCAGTGGTTCAGCTGCATGTATCCATTTGTATCACTTTGTGAGACACGCGCACGCACGCACACACACACACACACACACACACACACACACACACACACACACACACACACACACACACACACACACACACACACACACACACACACACACACACACACACACACACACACACACACACACACACACCCATGCATGCTCTGCATGACTCACATACACACTAGTACAAACAAGATGGAGTTTGGACATCACTTTCAAACACTGTTGTCAAATAAGGCATAGGTATGCCTTCACCATACTCTCACTTTTCAAATTATGTCAACGTGTATAACGTGGCCTTTATGCATGTTATAAATAACCTAATAACGTTATTAGGGATGCCCCGATCAGGGTTTTTTTGCTCCCGATCCGATACCGATCAAATATTATTGCTTCCGATTAGATCCCGATCTTTCCCGATCCGATCTTTTGGCAAGACATTAAGAAAAAAAAATTCTATTCATTCTATCACTTAGTGCAGCACTGAATCAACAAATTAAAAACAAAGCTTATGAGTAGTGTATAGTGATATAGGCCTACTAGTGCAGTGTTTCTCAATCATTGTGCAGGGGACCTTTGGTGTGGCCTTTGAAATTTGGCAGTGAAGTCACGATTTAAGGACTTTTAAAACCTGTTTAATACCTCAAAAAATAAAATAAAATAGACCATTACAGCATCAAAAATAATCAACAAACTATATAAAAACTGGTAAAACATTGGCCATTTTTAAAGTTGAAACAAAATAAGTTAAGAACCAATTAACCAGTCTGCTTAGTTGACAGTGCAGAGAGACATAATTGCCTTCCTTTGATCCATTAGAAGGGGCCAATTACTACTTATTGGCATCAGCTGCCAGCTGGACAGAGTCTGACACAATCACCTTCCCTCTGCACTGCAGTGCTCTGTCTGTCTCATTTCTCCAAAAGCCCTTGAATATGATTGAAAATGATTAAGGATTACTGTGATTATGGTAAGCTTACATTTCATATCGCATTCACCTTACCTGTAACTTTCAGTACTCCCAGAAAATATTTTTTTGAAAAAAAAAAAAAAAAAAAAAATTTTTTTTCGATATTTTTTTCCCGATCTCCGATCTTATAAAAACGGCCATATCGGCGGCCGATCCGATCACGTGATCGGGATCGGGCAACACTAAACGTTATACATATGGTATATGAGTGCGACCGTAGGTCGCATTTAGTATGAAAACCTGCAGATCATGTGCGTGCGTCACGCCCACCCTTTTGTCCAACTTAAATAACAAACTGCGACGCGAGTCACACTTGAACTCCGTCCTTGTCCCTTTTATGCCCATATATGGAGATCCCTTGCTGAGGTCATCAATATTAAGCCCATATCTGGGAATGCCCATATATGGACATATTGTGTCAGTCTGTTGTTTCAGCGCAAGGTCGCTTCTCGCCCTTAGGGCACATTACTGGTGTCATATACCTTTATAAAAGGTTGAAATCTGCTCTGATTAGGAGAGACAGATGGCATACATCCAACTTGGGATGGTGTGACACATAAGGATGAGTTTATTGACATCACCATCTACAGTTGGGACCAGGATGCAGACTTGCAGCTGCACGCACATCTCTGTGCTTCCACTACGAGATGCCATGTTCAGCCACCGGAAGGCTGATCATGGCTGATTCCCCAAAACCCCATAGAGACTGTTGGATCACACTCAAAGGTGATGAGGACAGCTGGGAGGAGGGCTCTAGACAGTGTCAGGCGGGCCCTCCTACAGGTTTATGGGGGAGGGGTTAGGAAAGGCCCAAAAAGTCAGACTGGCTCTTTTTTTCTTGTTCACTGAATTTAGATACCTCCTGACGTTAGACGTACTGTATCAGTGGGCAGAAATCTCTGATCGGCTGGTTATCCGACACTATGCTAGGCTCTGCTTTGGGGGGGATTGTAATCTCGGAGTCTGTGTCGTGTGTCATGCTTGCACAGATTATTCTGGAGTATATCTTCGGAGCAGGGCCACTTCGCCAAATATGATTCAATATGATTGCAATAACTGGTTTTATCTGGAAGAAAGACATCTTGTAATGCAGAAAACATTTAACATTCAATTTGGCTAGCACACTGGCTGTCATCATATTGCATCGATGCAACAAATCAGGTTGATATTGGTTAACACATTTTAAATAAATACTATATTGGATAATAGGTTGATCGATATATCCTTGATTTAAATGTTTGTTTGTTTTTTTTGTTTTTTTTTACATTTGTTACTCAAACCCCTTTATCAACAAAACAATACATCACCTTGCTGTCAAGGTTACGTCAGCAGTCTAGGCTATTATGAGGAAAATTCAAGCCTGGTGACTTCAGTGTGAGTAAAATCAAGATTTTTCTGGTCTCAAAGCTGTCACCTAATGCCTGCAGAGTGCAGACATGACTGGATGAAAAAGATGGTGGCATGTGTCACTAATTTCCCATGGCGGCATTCCTTTTAATGAGATGAACTCTAAATAGTGTGTAACTAACTTAGGTTTGCTATGCACTACTTTTAGAAAGCAGAAAGGTAGGAAAGGGGTCAACCGACAATAGTTTTACTGTGAAGTATGTATCTGCTTCAAATTCCTCTCAGAGATTCAGATGCTTCTCTCAACTCCATTAACCCCTTGTATTCCAGAGCAGTTTTAGTTGTCTTTGTCCACAAAAGCCAGAGTCCAGTCAAGTCCAGACATTTTTATTAAACTGATGGTTAGACAGTAAAGGTATGCACACGAGGAATGTATGTACTGCCGGGGTTTGCGATTCACCCCTATAGGTCAGTTAAGGACGTGTGAATTCAAAGACAGAGGTCTTCATAAGCACTCAACCATGAATGGGCATTAGTACTGATAGTAAGACATCCAGCTCAGTACTTAGTTGTAAAACGTTGTTGGTGGAAATGCAGAAAGAGATGTAAATAAGAAATAAATAAAGAGATGAATGTACTGGTTACTGTTTACTTACAGAAAAAGTCAAATGCAGGAATATAGTGAATGTAAAAGATATTTGGAATAAATACTCTTTCCACAAAGGCTCAGTAAAGAGAAAACTGATCTGACTTTACATAACGAACCCACTTCACTCACAATGGAAACATTTCTGTGAAGTGGGGAACTTTTAATTGTGGGGACTCATATGAAACATAGATCATGCAAAAGGAGGGGTTAAAAACCCAACGTTAGGAAGGGTTTCTTTTCTCTTATATATCGCACAATGAATGAACTTTTCCCTCACATAACCTCAAGAAAGCATTGCTGAAAAGCAGTTTATGGACTGGCACAGTTAAATACAGATCACCAAGGACCATATGCTGCAAGTCAAAGCTCAGCTCACATCTCTCTGTATCCAGACAGGACTGTTAAAAAGAACCCGATCCAAACAAATCCTGTCATTTAAATAAATGTTTATACGTACAAAGTTGAACTCAGTGACCTTTCTGCAAGGCTTCCTTGCTGGGCGATCTGGCTGGCCTGAGTCAAATGATAGAGCACGTTCGCCCCTCTGGCCTTCTGTGGCTTATGGAAGAAATTAATCTAATTTGGGAGTGTATACGTCCAGTATTAGCTTAACACAGCTGAAATAGAATACCTTCAAGTGGAAGACGGCTCACTTTACAAATTCCTCTACGTTATTATAGTAGCCACGGACAGGCCACGCAGTGACAGTATGTTGTTTTAATCTTTATCCAATACCACAAATTAGATCATTAAAGGCTTAATGAATAAAACATTGTTTTAAACCATTTGTGCATTCAACCTTTATTTAATTTCTCGAAAAGATCAATTGAGGGAGATCCTCATTTACAATGATGCCGAGATTACAAACAGAATAGTATGTTAGAGTATGTTAGTAAAATAATATAACTAGCACATCAGCATTGGTTGGCGGTGGTCTCAAGAATAGTTTTTTAACTGAAATAAGTACACTTTACATTATCTCTCTGCAGAGTAAGATCCTTGTGTGTTATAACTCTAAGGGGTAATTCAGGCTACTGCAGAGAATACATTCAACAGGACTCCACAAAATTTAAAAAATGCTTAATTTATGCATGTCACGTGTGGAGAATAGCAGAATCTACAAGCTCACAGCTTGTTGTTTAGATCTGGTATTGTCGGCGTGTGACACCACCACAAGACAAAGTATATACTGTATGTTAAATACTACTCTAAAGGACTGGTTGTCTAGGATTAGGACCCGCCACAGTGGTGTCCGGTAAGAACTTAACCGAAATGTCAACCCTCATGCTTATGAGATATCTGGGTTGTAAGGCCAGATATCCCAACTCGTACAAAAGGCTTTGGAGCTCCTGCTCGCATCTAAACACGGGAAGCGATAATCACCCTTTATATAGCGCTCATCTGTGTACTTTGTGACATCAACTCGTCATGCTGATGTCAGCAGCTAGAGGTCTTTGTTGCGGACAAAGACCTATCTCATCCACGTCCAAATAAGGAGTTTGTAAGGTCAGACTTAGTGAGCTGCGTCGGGTATCTCCATATATGGGAATATCTCCACATATGGAGTACCAATACTCAGTGGCTAACTATCAACTGCCCACGTGACGTGAAGGTGAGTGAGGGTCTTCGTAACACTGTATATCGGACTCAAAGCCGTTTCGACTCAAAGTGTTTGGTCTGAACTATAAGAGTTCAACTATGACCCAGAAAACACATGGTTATCCACAATAAAATCCCTCCTGACTGGGATGCTCTCCTATCCCCCTCTCCCTCCCCAATCCCCATCTACAGTAATTCTCCACAGGCAGGCCAGCTCTAGGCTGTATACCAGCTGACGTTCCTACTAGACCAGACGGACAACACACACACACACACACGCACACGCACACACACACACACACACACACACACACACACACACACACACACACACACACACACACACACGTATAAATCCTTGAAGCCAAATGGCGTTCTTCCTTTTAACACACAAAGCAAGTGGGGCATCTCTCTCACTCTCTTACTGTCTCTCTGTCTTTCCTCACACTCAAGACTGTGGAGATAAATGCCATGTCACACACACAACCACGTCAACGGCTTCTTCTTTCTTTTTTTTCTCTTTCTTTCTTCCCCCTCATGTTTTTCCATACCAAAGTGGGTCAATGCGTTAAACAGTCCTAACTTGGCAAGAAGGGAGATGAGGAGCGTGAAGGACTCTTTCCAAACAGCAATAACATGACGGAACAGTAGTCACTCAGCACCCCCAGAAAAACACACTCGGGCCTCTGCTCAAACACTCTAACACTGTACTACACACACAGTAAACTCTTGCTAGTGTACAAAATGTAACCCAAATCCATTTTGGTTACATTTTGCACATTCTCAGAGGTACAAACTGATCAATTGACACAGATTTTACTGTGCACTCTCACTTGCTGTGTACGTGCATGCATGCATGCATGCATGCGTCTGATAGGGGACTGGAGAGAGAGCCAAATAAAAGAGAAATAGAGAGGAGACAACGAGAACTAAAGAGAAGGTGAGAGATTGACTGACTGACAAAATTACTGATTAAATGACTGACTGACTGACTGACTAACTGACTGACTGACTGACTGACTGACTGACTGATTGAGGGATACAAGTGAAAGCCATAATGTACCTTGAAGCTGAAATAAATCAAATCAATTTTATATTGAATGCAACAATGACAGAAGTACCAATGCTCCCAAAAAGCAGGCCTAAAATGCGTTCTGCTGCGGTATACACCCACCAGCGCACTGTTTATGTTTTTGCGGTCCCTCAAAGAGCGCCACCCCTCTGTGTATTTCCTATTGTACAACCAGGGAACACCAGTGTGTGTGTGTGGGGACTGGGGAGGGGGGGGCGAATGTACACTTGCATGTGAGGCCTGGGCTTCAAGGTGAAGAGAATGGAGGCCTGACAGGCAGAGCACAGCATAACAGAACCTGCCAGAGGACACAGCAGGGAGCCATCTTCATCTTATCAACCACTGGCCAATGTTTGGTCTCCAAACATCCTGCTGACCGCCTTAACGAACCAGCAGACTCACAGAAACACAGCCAACGACAGAGAGCAGAACACATGGTGCACTAACAAAATACTGTATGTATGCACCAATGGCTACAAACCTAACAAGATGTATGAGGAATAATAGTGGCGCTATGCAGCCATTGACACTAAGGCTTGCCCACCTGCCCCCGGCAGGTAAATAAAACTTTCGGGCAGTTTGCTTTCAGGTTGCCTGACCGGGCAAGTGCTCATTTGAGAGGAGACACAACCGTCTATAAACATGATACGAGATATCTGTCTAAACACTTGAACGTGGCCAGCAAGCTGTCTTCTGGTCTGTGGAATGTAAAATAAGAGCACTGTTGACCTATAAAGTGCTGTTTTTACTGTTGCTTAAAAATATAAAATAACAAGTGTGAAACCATAGACATATTCAATCATTCATAGCTATGTAGGTATTTGGTATTTGTATTTGGAGGTATTGAGGTATGACATTTTTTAGCGCACAGCCCCAGAAAGTAAAGAAAAAATGAGGGGTAATGAAAATCGTACCTATCATTTTATAATGGACGATTTACTTTTCGGGCAAGAACATGACCTGTACTTGCCCGACGGGCAAGTGCCTCTGATACCTTAGTGTCAACCCCTGTATAGGGTTCATGTAGTTAATGCATTTCACAAATAAAACATATAGAGCAGTGTTTCTCTAACTTTCAAATGTCAAGGTCTCCCCTTAACTCTGGCAGTCTACAACAGGTTCATTTGGTTCCATTTGTACACTGCCAGTTTTACAGACTTGCATAGGTCAATTTAGACCCCCCTAAAAGGAACCCACAGAGTCCCTGGAATCCACTTTAGAGAACCACTTCTATTCGACAGGCTACAGTGACAGGTAGAGCACCCAAATTCACCATGCTACTTTGACTCTTTTAAAATGTATATTACTAGCCCTTACCCGTTCAAAGATATGAGCTCCGAAATGATGTGCAGTGTGTGGGTTATGGGATGTGCACTGTGCACACAGTATATGAGGGATGGAAAGTAACTTTAACTGGTGCTTGCATGCTAATATGTAGGAGCATCAATGTAAGAAATACCCGTTCCATTTAACGGCTACAGAGATACTGTGTACCGATCTGCATGTTTTTTGGACAACATCTGTAACAGGGCCAGAACCCCCCCCCCCCCCCCCCCCCCGCCCGCCCGCCTGCCCGCCTGCACACACACACACTTCCCCCCCCCCCCCCGTGTGTGTGTGTGTGTGTGTGTGTGTGTGTGTGTGTGTGTGTGTGTGTGTGTGTGTGTTTGTGTGTGATTGTGTGTGATTGTGCATGGCCTGAACAGCGCCCCTCCCTTAACATGTGTGGTCACAAAAGGTACTGTAGGCTAAATAGATATAGATACACCATAAAAATGATAATATCCAGCATACGATTTGTGAAAGTGACAAACGGGCTTCACAGTTATGTTAGGTGTGTTCATATGCTAATGGTGATGCGATTTCAGAGCAATTGCTCCAGCCACTGAGGAGAAACGCTGTTTCAGACAGACAGACAGACACTCACTCAGACAGACAGACAGACACTCACTCAGACATTCGCAAAATTATAGTATAGATATGTTTAAAGTCAGTTGTGTTTAAAGTTCATACACACAGCTAAATCATCTGCAGGCCTCCAAACAATGGTTGCCGTTGCAGTAGCTAGTAGTGTGGAAAAGCTCACCAGCCACCGTCACAATTTACACAGCAATCTGCTCGTGCCTGGTCTTAATTTCCTGAAGGGAAATACCAGGACTGATGAGCATACTGTTGAATATTCAATTTGGCCCAAAACTGAAGCAAGCAACAGTGGTGTAAAGCAGGGGTCAGGGGGTCCGGGACCCCTAGGGGGTCCTCAGAGTTACTACAGGGGGTCCTCCAAATCTTCCAATCCTTTTTATATTAACAACTTGAATCCTAGTGTCCATATTCTGAGAACTGTAGACAAAAATAGCAGATCTACAAGCTCACAACGCCTCGCTCTGCGAGGCGCTGTGAACTTGTAGATCGGCTATTTTCGGCAAAGAGGTTTGATGAAGAGGCGAAAAAGAGCCGACTAAGTATAGAGTGAAAGGCCAAGTTTATTAGGTAATGACCGTTTTCAGAGAGACCACGTGACCTACTGTATCATACTATTATAATTTCGGGGCGTGTCAGCGGGCCTTTAAGTAAAAATGAGTACTTTTTTCCACCACTGGCAAGCGCCCTGATGATACATGGTGAGACATTTACCACAAAAGATAAACAAAGTAATCTGTCTTCACACAAACACCTGTATTTGTACTTACTCACATGTGGTAGTAGTTTACTCAAGTACCGCCAAGTCTGACTGCTATTCTTTGGTAGTTACTCAGAGGTCAACGGAACCAGAAAACTTCTGGAGGCAAAAAATAAAATCACTGGCAGACCGCAGACGGGTAAAAGAGAGAGGAGAAGAAAAAAACGAACGTGTCGATCATAAAATCTGAAATGCTTCTGTCCGTTTTGACACAACAAAGCAGATGACCCGTCATCACAGCATGAAAAGTACCCCACACTATGTCAAAGATCAGTAGCATTGATTAAAGTATATAATTAAGTAATTTATGGCCAGATCAACCTCAAGTGAAACTGTCAGGTTGAATGTGACATGAGCTCACACATTTAATGGAAGTATTATTCTGGCCATAAGTTTCTGTGTGCGGTCTCTCTTTCCCAGAGAGTACCCCCCCCCCCCCCCCCGTCTCTCTCTCTCTCTCTCTCTCTCTCGCTATCTCTCTCTTTCTCTCTCTCTATGTCTCTCACCTTTTCCGCCAACAGCTCTCGGATTTTCCCTGCTTGGAGACGGAACCTCAGCAGCTGCATCTCCAAAGCAACGCAGCGCTTCTGCCAATCAACGCTGGCCGCGCCGACGGCTTCCGTCCCGCCACTCTCCAAGACGTCTGCCATGGCGATGGCCGAAGCGGTTGGAACCCCTTTTGAGTTCTGTCTCTGACCTCACGCTGGTCCTAAACAAACACAAGGGGATAAGATAACCCTGGTCAAGACAATATATAATGATTACATGGCATGCAAGAAACTTAAGACAGTTTTAGTTTTGTGGTATTGCTTAGAGGCAGCCATATTGTAAAGAATTTGGGCCCCTTCCTTACTTCCTACACAGGTGTTACCAATGATTCTAACGAAGGCAGAGCCTTCATTCCATTTAGTGTAGTGGTTCTCAAACATTTTGATTTCAAGGACCACCGTAACTCTGAGCGTGTACAAATGGAACCAAATGGACCTGTACGGGTCAATTTGGTTACATTTGTACTCTCTCAGAGCCAGGGTTTCCTGCAGCACTTTACAAAAAACCCCCCCACCCCCCCAAGGGTATAAAAAAAAAAAAAAAAAAAAAAAAAAAAAAATTTTTTTTTTTTTTTTCAAAAAAGCTTTTTGGACCTCCAACAATGTACTAGGCATGATCGCGATCGCGAAATTGCATGTTTAACCCCCATACCAACCCTATCTTTCAAACATGGCAGCCATGTTTGTTTACATTTGAAGAAAACATAAGGGCTGGTGAATGCCTGAACGGATTTCCAAGCGAATTTTTTTGTTTGAAAGCTGTGAAAAGCGTGTACATGCATAGTGCATCATCTGTGCACGAATTCGTACACCAGCGTGCACACTATTTTTTTAACCCTTTGGTGGCGAACCGGCAATATAAGTTATTCAATGTTGAATAAATGTGGATGATAGCATGTAGTTGTGTTTTCCGTCATCATGGGCACATTCATGTGTTTTTTATAGGGCAAAAATAAGAATTAATCTATCTATAAATGCGACAAATCTCTGTCTGTCTGTCTGTTTGTTTGTAATCCGCGTATCTCGAGAACCGTTCGTCCCACCGGCTTCAGATTCGGCACGCGCGTTCCCCGCCGCCGCGCGGAGTGCAGTGCCAGGCCTCGACCCGACCCGACTCGCGGTTTTCCGAAACCGGCGCGAAACGTTCGGAATCTCCTTATGCGGAGCTGATTGTTGACATCAGGCTGTTCCGGAGGAAATCGGCGCAAGCGCTGAGTCATTGTGACATCACTTCATAAAAGGCTCTGACATCACGTACGCCACATGAGTCAACACAAAATCTCTGTGAATGTGTATGTATGTATGTAATCCGCGTATCTCGAGAACCCTTCTTCCCACCGGCACGCGCGTTCTCCAGATATGGGCATAAAGTCTGACATCAGAGTTTTCCGCAACCGGTACTGTGTGTGCAGAGATCTTCATATATGGGCATAAGTGGACAAAGACAAACAGATGGTCAAAACGGGTCCTATGACAACAGGTATATTGGGGTTTGCATTAAAGGGTGGGGACAAAGGCTAACAGATGGTCAACCGGTACTGTGTGTGCAGAGATCTCCATATATGGGCATAAGGGGACAAAGGCAAACAGATGGTCAAAACGGGTCCTATGACAACAGGTATATTGGGGTTTGCATTAAAGGGTGGGGACAAAGGCTAACAGATGGTCAAAACGGGTCCTATGACAACAGGTATATTGGGGTTTGCATTAAAGGGTGGGGCATTCATGGGGTCCGCTCCAAAAAAGAAAATAAAAGAGACAAAGACAAACATAAGACAAGCGACAAAGCGTGGGACTGGGAGGATGACTTGAATGATGCAGATTTAAGCAGGCTGTGTATTCTGCTTAAAGAAGAAACAAACAAAAAGCGACAGAGATCTCATATATGGGCATAAAATGGACGCAGATAAACAGATATCTCCATATACGGGCATAAAGGGACACAGACAGACAGATACAGAGATCTCCATATATGGGCATAAATAAGCAGGCTGTGTATTCTGCTTAAAGAAGAAACAAACAAAAAGCGACAGAGATCTCATATATGGGCATAAAATGGACGCAGATAAACAGATATCTCCATATACGGGCATAAAGGGACACAGACAGACAGATACAGAGATCTCCATATATGGGCATAAAATAGACAGATATCTCCATATATGGGCATATGGGCATAAAATGGACTCAGAACTATATCTGCAGTGATCTCCATATATGGACATAAAATGGACGCCGACAGACAGACAGATACAGATATCTCCATATATGGGCATAAATGGACACAGGCAAACAGATGGTCAAAACGGGTCCTATGACAACAGGTATAATGGGGTTTGCATTAAAGGGCGGGGCATTCATTCCCTATTTACATCGTTCCCGAGTTGGCCAGGTCACCGACTAGACGCTGGGCCGGCCGAAGGGCGGCCCAGCTTCTAGTCTATCTATAAATGCGACAAATCTCTGTCTGTCTGTCTGTTTGTTTGTAATCCGCGTATCTCGAGAACCGTTCGTCCCACCGGCTTCAGATTCGGCACGCGCGTTCCCCGCCGCCGCGCGGAGTGCAGTGCCGGGCCTCGACCCGACCCGACTCGCGGTTTTCCGAAACCGGCGCGAAACGTTCGGAATCTCCTTATGCGGAGCTGATTGTTGACATCAGGCTGTTCCGGAGGAAATCGGCGCAAGCGCTGAGTCATTGTGACATCACTTCATAAAAGGCTCTGACATCACGTACGCCACATGAGTCAACACAAAATCTCTGTGAATGTGTATGTATGTATGTAATCCGCGTATCTCGAGAACCCTTCTTCCCACCGGCACGCGCGTTCTCCAGATATGGGCATAAAGTCTGACATCAGAGTTTTCCGCAACCGGTACTGTGTGTGCAGAGATCTTCATATATGGGCATAAGTGGACAAAGACAAACAGATGGTCAAAACGGGTCCTATGACAACAGGTATATTGGGGTTTGCATTAAAGGCTGGGGCATTCATGGGGTTTGCATTAAAGGGTGGGGCATTCATTCCCTATTTCAAATTCGGCACGTGCGTTCCCCACCGCAGCAGGTAGTGCAGTGCTCGGCCTCGACCCGACCCGATACACGATTTTCTGGAACCAGCACGAAAGGTTCGGATTCTGATGTCTGACATCAGGATTTTCTGGAACTGGCACTGTATGGGCATAAAGTCTGACATCAGAGTTTTCCGCAACCGGTACTGTGTGTGCAGAGATCTTCATATATGGGCATAAGTGGACAAAGACAAACAGATGGTCAAAACGGGTCCTATGACAACAGGTATATTGGGGTTTGCATTAAAGGCTGGGGCATTCATGGGGTTTGCATTAAAGGGTGGGGCATTCATTCCCTATTTCAAATTCGGCACGTGCGTTCCCCACCGCAGCAGGTAGTGCAGTGCTCGGCCTCGACCCGACCCGATACACGATTTTCTGGAACCAGCACGAAAGGTTCGGATTCTGATGTCTGACATCAGGATTTTCTGGAACTGGCACTGTGTCTGCATAGATCTCCATATATGGGCATAAAATGGATGCAGACAGACAAATACAGATATCTCCATATATGGGCATAAATGGACACAGGCAAACAGATGGTCAAAACGGGTCCTATGACAACAGGTATAATGGGGTTTGCATTAAGTTTGTCTCCTCCTCCATCTGTTTGTCTGTGTCCCTTTATTCCCATTATGGAGATCTCTGTATCTGTCTGTGCCTCCGACTGTGTTGCAGACACAGTGCCGGTTCACCCCTTTAATGCAAACCCCATTATACCTGTTGTCATAGGACCCGTTTTGACCATCTGTTTGAAAAAGCGACAGAAATCTCATATATGGGCATAAAATGGACGCAGATAAACATATATCTCCATATATGGCATATATGGGCATACAATGGATGCAGAATCACAAAGATCTCCATATACGGGCATAAAAAGGACACAGACAGACAGATACAGAGATCTCCATATATGGGCATAAAATGGACGCAGATAGACAGATATCTCCATATATGGGCATATATGGGCATAAAATGGACCCAGAACTATAACTGCAGTGATCTCCATATATGGACATAAAATGGACACCGACAGACAGACAGATACAGATATCTCCATATATGGGCATAAATGGACACAGGCAGACAAATGGTCAAAACGGGTCCTATGAAAACAGGTATAATGGGGTTTGCATTAAAGGGCGGGGCATTCATTCCCTATTTACATTGTTCCGAGTTGGCCAGGTCGCCGACTAGACGCTGGGCCGCCCGAAGGGCGGCCCAGCTTCTAGTATTAAAAATTAAGTGAATTAATTACTCGAATTAATTAATTAATTATCAAAAATTTTCTAGATCCCCCCCTGGTCAAGACTTTTTCCTGCAGGAAACCCTGAAAGGGGGACACACATGGCTGTGGACGGCATGCATCAAAACAGCAGCCACACCATGAAGCTGCTACTCAGATTATTGTACCACTTTTGTTTCTCTAAATGCTTCAAGTGAAAATCAATAAACAAAGTAAAAATAAATTTAAAAAAAAGCCGCCCCCAGTATTTTCAATGAACAAATCCACACCGGCGGTATCAGACGCGCGCAGGCGTGCTTTCACGTCTCGCCCGCCGCTCTGATATGCTAGCCTGGCGTTGCCCATACTAATTCCTCACTGCATATCGGATATTAATCTGGACTCACGAGCAGAATTTTCATTTCAAGGGGTGGCTTTAAAAAATGTCTCTGTACACAATTGGTTAGACCAAACCAATGCTGGGCCCTGATTGGTCCCCCACATTTTGGGGGAGAGGAAATGGATTGAATTGAGCGGGGCCAGACCCATATTCGCCAAGGGCACGTTTTTTTGCCCAGGCGGATTGGTTTGGTTCCAGGCTACCGATAGGCCACTTCCAGGCGTTAGCGCGTGGCGAAAGAACATGCACAATATCAGCACCCTGACTCTGTTAGACCAGAATGGAACAGAGCCTTTGTTAGTATCATTGGTAACACCTGTGAAGGAAGCAAGGAAGAGGCCCAATTTCTTTCCAATATGGAGAGCCAATTGGGAGCAATTCTTGGGTTCATTATTTACAATAGGACGGCCATGTTTAATGGGAGAGGCCATCTGGGAAAACAAAAGGTCACACCTTGGCCTGAGCCTGACACTTAACCCCTAACTGCTCTCCCTGCTGCTGCCCCCGCAGCACCAACTGCTCCTACATAGCGAGGATGGGTTGAATGCAGGGAACAAATGTACAGTGACAAAATAAATACCCCAAAGGAGTGGGGTCTATATTAAAAAATCACACCCATTGTGAAGTGAGCGGTGGTCGTGCTTGCATAACGTCTTCAGACTAGGATTTGAGTCTAGGATGTACAGGCTATGCTACACACACACGTTTTGCTATGGCAAAACGCTGAGGGAAAAGGCTACAGACATACGACATATGACATCACTAGACAAACATGATGCTACGTACACACATTTTCTATGGCAAAACGCTGAGGAAAAAGGCTACAGACACACGCACAGCAACTTATAGGAGCGGTTTGCACCGCTCAAAAAAGAATGGCTTGGTAAGGGGGACTGCACTTTTTAACTAGCCTACTGTATATGCATTTCACTTTTGTACAGTATTTCATTTTGATTGTATACCAGACTATCCTGCAAACGAGAGCCTGGTATGTGCGTTTTCTTCTTTTAAATCAAGTTCATCCATCTAGACAGGATAATAAGATGCTGACAACGGAACCCAACAAACAGCACACATGGTCGACTCGACAATGAGACGTAAGAACAACAGCAGCCGTCAAGGATGGCAGATGCCGGGGCGATGGCATCCCAGCTTGTGGTTTCATATAGTGCAGTGTGTGCAACGATGGGGCAGTGAGACTCTGAAGGGCTCTTCACACTGACCACGCGCTTCCCATGACTCACACTGGAAACGTGAGTAGAGCAAACACTCACAATGACTTCATGATGACACAGTTGAATAAAAGCTTCCTGTCACTTTCAGTCGCTCTCTCTCTCTCTCTCTGCCAAACTACTACTACACCCACCCACACACCCACGCAACGCACATGCGCGCCCGCGCGCACACACACACGCACGCACGCACGCACACACACACACCAAAAGAAAACATACAGTATGTGCAACTCACACAAATGCACACTGCTCCTAACAGTAAGGATGGGTAAATGCAGAGGACTAATTTCACATATTTGCATGGTACACAATATACAGTATACAGTGTGTGTGTGTGTGTGTGTGTGTGTGTGTGTGTGTGTGTGTGTGTGTGTGTGTGTGTGTGTGTGTGTGTGTGTGTGTGTGTGAGTGAGTGAGTGAGTGTGTCTGTGTGTCCTGGGGCTAAAGCCATTCTACACACGGAGGACTGGAGGTCGTCCTGTGCTTTCTAGCCATATTACCTACTAACCCAATCCCTGGACCCTGACCGTCCCACCCCCACCCGCCCTCTTGCCTCCCCCACCCACAAATCTCCAGCCATGCAATCCCTTCTTAATTACAGGGCAGGAGTGAAACAGGATCTAGCTGGCACAATAGCGCCTTTCTGCATGACAGTTCCATCACAGCAGAAGAGAGAGAGAGGGGGCTCTCCTAGGCAAAAAGAAAGGAGGAAAGAATGTGTGAGAATGAATGGGACAGAGTGCTGAATGTGGGAAAAACTGGGGCGCTGAAGTTATTTTTACCTGCGAGGGATTGACCGGTGGCCATTTTTCTCGGGCCCGGATACTCATTCACAAAGGTCTCCAGGCCCTATTGTGTCAATAAAAACCTGATTAGCCTGAGATAAAAGGAGCCATAACAAACAGCTTTGAGGGCCTATTGCCTCTGTTATGTGGTGGACACACTAATGAGGTTGAGGTGACTGTTGTGTACCAAGATTTGTCAATCAGGGGAAAGCAGTGAAAACGAATGGCTGCAGGGGAGTTGTTTAGGGACCAAGAGAACAATTACAATTCAGGCATGTAGCAGACTTACAAGTGAAAGATCAGAGTAAATGGCATGAACACTGGTCAATAACGACAGAGCAAATAGTAATGTAAATAGTGTGCAAAGAAAACAATTTAGTGCTTCAAAAAAACCACACCAGGTAAACATCAAATCTAGCATCTCACTAAACAACATGCAATCCAAATCTATCAAAAAGTATACAAGTAGATCACAGTAGATCTGCTGGACAGCTCACTCTGATTAATGCCAAAGACATGCATGAGCACGCATGCATCCATTCCCAGCTGAAAATGTTACATTTCCCTGCAGAGTAAAGTTCACAGGCCCATTATACACCCTTAAGAGTTAATTTAACACTCAAGATTTTGCAATGTAAGCACTTTTGTCAAACTGTATAAAAATGCGGTGGTGGCATGAATTAAGAACGTTAAACAGCACTCAGACAGACAGACTCAGACCAGTGCCCCCAGATAACGTCAGCAGAACACCAGACGGTCAAAGTCCAGCGGCTAAAAAGGCACCACGCTGGTGCTCCCTGCAATTAGCATGCTCATAAATACAGGCCTCGCAAACAAATTACAGAAGTCGTGCATGCGGAGGTTCCACTGACAGACCACAGAACCCAGGATTCGGACAACCAGGGTCCAGCTCCGGACGTCTCCCATCTGTCTTTCTCTCTCAGACTGGAGCCTGTGAAGGACATGCCTGGGGCGGAGGAAGACGGAGGCGTTGGGACAGGCACAAGGAGAGAGCGCACTCAGCCCTATAACCAGCCCTGCATTGGCAAGACCAGGCCATGCCAGGCCAAGCGGCCCACACCAGGGCAGGGCAGTAGAGCAGGTCAGACCAGGCCAAAGGCAAAGGGCTCACTGCCACTTCCAAGAGCTAAAACTGCTGGGTGCAAACAAACCATTTGCTGGTTAAACACTCGGCACAGCCATGCTAATTCTCTACCGGAACAATGCCTTTAGTACCACTAGCTTGTTTAACATGGGAGGGGAGGGAACAGGGAGTGGTCCAGCCCACACCAACTGGTGCCAGGAACCCACCCAGAACAATCATCATAATGTCAAGATAGGCATCCAGTTGAGGAGAAGGAAAAGGAAGGCAAACATTGGCTGCAAAGGAAAAGTTCACTTCTTAAATGTGATCCAATGTGTAAACAAAACAGCTGTTGTTCATTATTCAATATCCAGAGGTGCCAGTCTGTAAAGGAGGTGTTATCATTTGGTAAACAAAGGGCTTAAGTTACCGACTGTCCTTTGAAAGGCGTATCGTCAAGGGTCTCAATTTTGTGCTATCAATCATTTCTTTAAGAGTACGTGTCACCATTTACCACAAATGGTGCTTATCTCCATATGGGTAAAAACTCTTCAAACACAGCCACATGTCTCCAGGTTCATAGAGTCTAATGGAATGAGTGTGCACAGGCATAAAAACCACAACACTAGGGTTTGTTGAGAATGAGGTCATGCAGTTGCTCTGTGTGTGTGTGTGTGTGTGTGTGTGTGTGTGTGTGTGTGTGTGTGTGTGTGTGTGTGTGTGTGTGTGTGTGTGTGTGTGTGTGTGTGTGGACCTAACATTTAGCTTTTGTAACAGATGAGATATAAACTGGAGTCATTTTCTCCACTCCTATGAACACAGCCATTCGTTTTGCAGATGGTTTATAAAAGCCCAGAAGTCTTTTCCACAGAGACTCCCATTGCATGTGAACTAATAAATACAATTCTATTCTATCTGGCATACAAAATATAGTGGAAGAATTCAGGTGGTAAGTAAAGGAAGCATGTCACTGCAGCAAACACAGCCTTTTCATCATCTGCGCTTTGGATCTGCGTTCATGTAACATTTGGGCCACCCAGTGTGGGCAACACCAGTGCAGGTTGGTGAGGGAAGGGGGGGTGGGTTAGAGGAGCTGGAGGATCCCAGCATGGTGAATCCTCTCCGGGCTGCAGAAGGAGCATAGAGAGCCTCTACTCTGCGTTCTTCCAGCTGGGAGACCTTGGACACACTCACTGGCCAGAGCAAACAACTGGGGGAAGACAAGTCAATGGAAACCCCCACCGCAAGGATCCCAGCAGGGTATTCCACCGCAAGGATCCCAGCAGGGTATTTGCTACAGTGTCGTTCCGTTGAAAAAGCCTGCAATCCCCGTCGACTTTCTTTCCATTGACTTGCACTGACAGTTATACAGTATAATTCCTCTGACGGAGTGAGATTGGATATCCAGAAGAGTTTTATGCTCAAGCTGTGGAAGCTATCACAGAAGGCAATAAAATTGTTTGGACGGCGCATGATGTTTCTATTTCACTGTTGCGACATGCGATGATTGCGCCTCACTTGACCTTTTTCTTTTTTTGCACCTTTCGCCAGTCCAGCGAAATGGAGCCGGGAGGGCGAGGGCGTGTGCTGCTCTCAAGGGGCACCCATGTGGAAGTCTCCATAGCTGGTCATTTCATTGACCAGAACCTCCTTTATCACTGCAGATATAAACACATACCCCCTGGCCTGCAGAAAGGCTTCCACACTGGCGGCGAATGTGTGCACGACGACACACGTACACGCGGACAAACAGAAAAACGCACACGCACACGCACACACACACACACACACATACACACACACACACACACACACACACACACACACACACACACACACACACACACACACACACACACACACACACACACACACACACACACACATACACAATCATGCAAGCATGCACACTGCCACATACACATCCAACTACACACACCCACTCTGCTGAGCATGCAGCTGTGGTGATGTAAGTGATTAGTTGGTGCAGTGATATCATCCCCACCAGACATTTGCAAATCCCTGCTGTTGTTGTTGGTGTCTCTGCAGAGATCTGACTTGGCTTCCCCAGAATTTGGCATCCCCAATCCAAGGCTTTCTACAATACTTCAGACTGCAGAAAAATCCGAATTGGTTCTCAAAATAGGGTGTAAGTGATCAGATCAGATCCGGGTATTCAGACATCGTTGACCTATCTGTATTGGTTGTTGTGGTAAGAACGTAACCACATAGGCATGATGAGTAAAGCTTAAATTATGCTCTGTCACACGATAGTGTCAGTCAATTCATATACAGTATATATCAGGCTGTTCAGATTTGATCAAACCAATCTGATTCAGATCTGGATAGACAAAATGTTGGATTTGGGCTGCCAGTCTGAACAAAATTACTCAGATGACATGATGGCACAGGAGCATACGTGCGCAAATCTGGGTCACTCGCTGAGAATGCAATGTGTCAGCCAAGGGGGTGTGTGTATGTATGTGTGTGTGTGTGTGTGTGTGTGTGTGTGTGTGTGTGTGTGTGTGTGTGTGTGTGTGTGTGTGTGTGTGTGTGTGTGTGTGTGTGTGTGTGTGTGTGTGTGTATGTGTGTCTGACTGACTGTGTGTATGCAAATCAAGACAAAGTTGTATGTGTGTCTGACTGACTGTGTGTATGCAAATCAAGACAAAGTATCGCAAAGCACATGGAGTCAAGGGGAGTGAGTTAAAAATGCCCTTATCTCTCCTTCCAAGGTCCATCTTCTGAAGCGAAGGGACCCCTCTTGACTCCCACCCAGTCAAAGTGAGGCTTTATGCTTTTGTTTAAACTAGGGAGCGTGTTTTGGTCGGTGTGGCCCAATTTAAGACACAAGAGGCGGCTGATTGTTATAGATAAAGAAAAATCACACCCGTGTGAACTGAGCGGTGGTTTACCCACCAACCGGTTTACCCCTCCCCCCTTCCCCCCTGTGTGTGTGTGTGTGTGTGTGTGTGTGTGTGCGTGCGTGTGTGTGTGCCTGGCCTGGCCTGGCCTGAAAACAGCGCCCCTCCCTTAACATGTGTAGGTCATAAAAGGTACTACACCACAGGCTTGAGGCTACATACAGACCCACCCACCCACATACATACAAACAAACATACCTACACACACGGCCACGCTATGGAGACGGTGTGACCACCGCTCAAAAGGGCAAATGTCTCCAAGGCTCACACAGTAACACATTTCTTAACCTTTAACCATTTTTCCTGAAAGGACAAAGGGTTGTGTTATTTGACACAAGCAAAATGTTCAACAAAGTTCCTCAGTTTATAGCCATAATGCATTAACACTGATTTAACACTGGTTTGGGAAGCCTTTGGCCCGGCCGTAAGACAAATCAAAATGTTATAAGGTCAAGTCAAAACTTTGTATAGTCTTTCAGCAGCACCTGAATGAGTTTGATCCTATTTTTCCATTCCCTCACTCTACCGCCCCACTCTCCATACATTTATCATCTTATCTATACTGTCACCCTCTCCTCTCCAACTCCTCCACCTCCTCTTCTTCCTCCCCCGAAAGATCTTCTGCCTGCTGCCCCACCTCCTATTTAACCTCATTCCCAGGCTTAAGGTTAGCTCTTTTTCAACTTTTTCACCATCTACTCCCCTACTCCTATACATTACGACAACACTACTTTTACCCTGCATTATCGTCTCAGTCGCGTGGAGACCTCATAATGTCCGAAACTGTTACTTTTCAGGATTCAAATTCAGAAGTACCAAATGTAGCAGCACTGCAAGCTCAAAGCGAGTCGCTTCCTTCACGCTGCGTTTCGAGCTTGCAGGTCTGCTACTTTCAAAGCTTTGGGATGCTTTTGCGATGCTATAGTATGATCAAGAGCGACGACATGCTACTCCTCCACATTCTCCTCCACCACCACCTCTGCTTCTCTCTTGCCGACCTTTTCCTTCGCTCATATTCCATACTCTCCTACACCCTTAGCCACCTCACCATCTATTGCACCCCCCTCCTACACACACTCACACACCTATACTCTCCTACCTCGAAGGCTTTTAGTTCCCATAGGGACACTCTAATGACAGGCCTTGAAGATACTGACCACAATCATTATAAGTCTCACGGCCGTAAATACAGGCCCCTTGACATTCCAAGGCGCTGAGGTGGCTGAGGTGTTAAACATCTCTCTAGCCTATCTCCACAACACTCCTGTCCACCACCATCACACACACAGAACACTGTAACCCCTGGCGTCCTTCATTTCCTCAAGGATGAGCGCAGAGCAGGGAGGGGAGGAGGGGGAGGAGGTGATGTTGGTGGCATGGAGCAGCTGGGGAAAGCGTGAGTTATATACAGTGGGAGACGTATACCCAAAGCGGATAATACAGCACGTATGAGAGTGGGCCTGAACACATCCTCCTCCTCGGCCCATATGTCAGGCAGCGTGGGAAGGTGTTTAAATAACAGCTTTGGCGAGACGGAAGGAGTTAAATTGAGTTATAGGCCGGTATGGATAGTCAGGATTTATTTCCCGTCCCATGCCTCCAGAGGCACAAATGGCTTTCATAAAATGCCTGCATGGGATATTGCATGTGTGTATTATTCAGACAGACAGACAGACAGACAGACAGACAGACAGACAGACAGACACGCACGCACGCACGCACGCAAGCACACGCACTCACGCACACATACATGCACGCACGCACGCACACACGAATTTCATAAGGTCGTGCAAACAGTCAAATACATGTTGTCCCCCCCCCCAGTATAAACAGTTCTGCTATATAGGCGTTATTAATGTTTTTTGGAGGCATCAAAGTTAGAACAGTAGGCTACAGGGCAGTGGCCACGCACGATTTTATCCAAAAAAGGTTACAAGGAACAGGTGTGCCAGACACAGACAGACGCACACTGGTTATAGTGGAATAGTAGCAAGCATAAAAACGTCGGGTCGGAGAGCAGAAAGTTCACCGCACATGCAGAACAGACATCTCTCTATAGCTCGCGCAGACGAGTCGCACTCAACTAGAGTTGCGTTCCAAACGGTCCATGATCACATCTCCTCTGTTTATAGTCAGTGGTGGAAAAAGTAGCCTACTCACATATTTTACTCAAGTAAAAGTATCAGAATACAGTAGGCTACTGCAATGTAGAAGTATTCTGTTACAAATAACAGCCTAGGTATAAAATAGACAGGGCTAAAGTGAATTAATGTATGTTTTATATAATCATTTATATCTGCAAATAGTAGTAACTAAGTTTTCAAATAAATGTAGTGGAGTAAAAAGTAGCCTATTTGGATCCGAGATGTTGTAGAGTAGAAGTAAAAGTAGGCTACTGGAAATTGGAAATACTAACTCAAGTAAAGTAGGCTACCTCCAAAACTGTACTTACATAGAGTAGGCTACTTAAGTAAATCTACTTGGCTACTTTACACCACTGTCTTAAACATAAACAAATCCCGAGCTGCGCTGACATAAATCAGTTGTTGTAGTTTTTAGCGGAGCTGCTGAAATAGTTTACCTTGTGACTTTGTCTCTCTCTCTCTCCCTCTCTCTCTCTCTCCTCTCACGTACACCTCCCCCGGTAATTCATTGTCCGACTCATAACGAACGATACATTCATTCACTGGCTTTCTCTGCTCGCTGCTGCCTGTCGGTCATTCATTGCTTTCGGCTTTTAGGGCTTTTCTCCTCCGGTTGTCCTTTGGTTTCTCCAGAGCGGAGCGTTCACATCTACTACTACCGCTTTGCTGCCGAGAGAGAGCCATTGAATAGACTCATCCCATATTCCTTTAAAGGGCCCAATGCAGGATCAGATTTCGCTAGGAGTCAAACCCCCCTTGTGTGCAGCGGTGTGAACTGTGAAGTAACTAAAGTACATTTACTCAAGTACTGTAGGCCTACTTAAGTACAATTTTGAGGTATTTGTACTTTAGAGTATTTCCTACTTTTACTCATTTGGATCCAAATAGTGTACTTTTACTCCACTACATTTGTTTGAAAACTTTAGTTACTAGTTACTTTGATATAAATTATAATATTATGATATAATAAAACAATACATACATAACCTACTTTAGCCCTATTTCATACCTTTTGAATATTCTGTCAATATGTGTTTTTTTATTTTTTATTTTTTACTTTTACTTTAGGTACTTTAAGTACATTTTCATGCCAGCACTTTCATAATTTTACTCAAGTAGGCTACATTTTTAATTCCGGACTTTTACCTGTAACAATAGACATTTTCTATATTGCAGTATTTTCTTAAGTAAAATATGTGAGTACTTTCTCCACCACTGCAACCCCCCCTTGTGTCCTACAGGAGCTACTCAGGATATTGCATTAGCCTTTTTTGATTGATTGAAGACTTTATTAGAAGTTTGCATAGGAAAAGGTACAGTTTCATGACGGTACAGTTCACTGGTACAAGGTCTACTAAAAGGAGATCCATGAAAAGACTAAGCTTATTTCCACTGGAAACCATTGAAGTATCTCATATAACATTGAATGACAGACAAATAGAACACAGTACTATGCAGTAGATATGTAAAGAAAAACAAAATAGAAGACAGTAAGTCAAAACAAACAGTATATACAAAGAAGGGGCAGGGGAGGGTAGGGTTGGGCTAGATTCTTTTTTACCAGTTGCGAACGGCTGCTGCCTGTAAGTGGTTTTTCAGGGCAATTTTAAAGGATGCTAGTGATCCACACTCCTTTGTGGCCTTCGGTAAGGCTTTCCACATTTTGGTGGTATAGCAGAAAAAAGAGTTTGACCCTTTGTTGGTTTTGACTCTGGGTTGAAAGTGATCTGTGGCGCTGCCTCTGGTGTTGTAATTATGGACATCCTTAATGTTTATAAAGTATTTTGACAGGTACTTGGGTATCATAGTGGTGTAGTGTATCTTGTACACCAGGCCCATTGCAAGTTGCTGTACTCTGTCAACTACTCTGAGCCACCCCACTCTTAACTGGTGAGTAGCGGTGAGGTGAGTCTGATAGGGAAGTCTAAGCAGGACCCTAATTAGTTTATTTTGGGCTGTTTGTAGTTTAGTTTTCAGGGCTTGTGGGGCGTCACAATACCATACGTGGACTCCGTAGTCAAAGAGGGGCTGGATTATTGCACCAGCTATGGTCTTCAGTGTGTTGGAATTGACCATCGGGGCGATCCTCTGTAGGAAACGAGTTCGTTGGTTGATTTTATTTATTACTTTAGAAGTCATCTTTTCACTGGAAAGATTAGCTTCAAGGATACATCCTAAGTAAGAGATTTCGTTTTTTCGTGTTATGACCTTGTCACCCACTTTGATTGTGAAGTTATCAACTTTTTTGAGGTTATGATTTGATCCAAAGAGGATGGACTCTGTTTTACCCAGGTGAATTGATAATTTGTTGTCGTTAAGCCATGTGCAGATCTTACTTAGTTCAGAGTTAAGTGTCTTCTCAACCTGCAAGTGGTCCTTGCCCGAGACTAGGAGAGCCGAGTCATCCGCGAACAGGAACAGGTTGCAGTCACAAGCAGATGCCATGTCGTTCACGTATATTAGGAACAACAGAGGTCCCAGTATGCTACCTTGAGGAACACCACAGTTTACCGGGAGGGGGGGGGACAGGGTACCGTTAATCTCCACCACCTGTTCCCTCCCCACCAGGTAAGACTGCATCCACCTCACTGCTGCGCTGTCAAGACCGATGGCTTTTAGTTTCTCAATCAGAATAGAATGATTTACGGTGTCAAATGCCTTCTGGAGGTCCATCATGACCATGCCGCTATATTTGCCGTCATCCGCTTCGCGTTTGATTTGGTCAGTCAAATAGAGAAGGCATGTGTCAGTGGAATGAGATTTTCTGAATCCAGATTGGAACTCGTAAATCAGATTATTCTCATCGAGATATCTTGCTATCTGTTCGTAGACTATTTTCTCCATGACTTTGGATATTTTTAGCCAGGCTCTGCTTGGGTCCCTATCTCTCTCTCAACACGTAAAAACAAACAGATCTACTGTAGCCCATAAAACAAAGCATGGCCTGTATATAATCCGATTTGTGAACATTTGGGTCAGAACTAACTGATGTGATGCAAAGGCAGCACTAAAAGTCCTATAACCTAGCCTGTCCTTGAACTAATTAGCTTGTCTTTTATTAAGACTCTTAACTTCAACTGTCAAATAAAACGTTTCACTCAGGTTTCAGGCAATTACATTCGTCCATTGGGAATAGCTAATAGGGCTATCAAAACGTTTTGTTTTTTTCTGGACTCAAAAGTTGTTTCAGACCATGGTGTGGAAGTTTAGAACAGAAAATGAATCATTATCTGGGCTGTAAAACTTTTGTGAGGGCCTAATTTGGGAAGGTCTGAACCTTTGCCTGCAGAATGCTAGAACATAGCCTTCAACTTTACTATCACTCAGCAAAGACTCGTGTCAGAATTACTTTATGTTAAAGTTGCTTTAATCAGCAGTGTTTATACCACTGGTTCTCAAACTTTTTATCTCAGACCCAAAAGAGATATTTGATGTCTACCGGGGACCCAAACCAGGGAAAATAGCAGATCTACAAGTTCACAACACATTATATTCATTATTTTTTAAAAGCAGTTGTTATGGAATTTGGGGGATTTGTGTTTCTAAATTCCTTAGAAAAATGTTCGAATTATTTTTTTCATTAATGACACTTATTTATTTTAGCTTTTGAAATAATAATTTTAAAAATCTTGGAAACGGAAAAAGGGATATTTATAAAAATGGGTCCGTGGCCTAAAGATGGTCCCGACCCAGTTTTGGGGAACCAGCTGGTTTATACTGTAGCAACTAATGGGGCTCAATCACAAAACAGCCTTCTCTTTGTGGTAAGCTGATGTGTGGTTCTGTCTTCAGTGCAAGGAGCAATTGGACATCCCCATCTGGAACGTTTTATCATGTCTGAACATTTACATTGTTGCATGATACGCCCAAATAAATAATTCACAACTTTCAGTGCCAGAGATTAAATCATATAACAGACAGTAGAAGTACGGCCGTGGCAGGCACTGAAGTGGATCTGCTATAAAAGAACAGAAATGTTTTTAAATCTAAACGTAAACACTGTCTCAGATGGGACTGCTGCATGACGCAGGGAAGTTTGTCTCTTGACCATGTTGATGTGGACATGTTCCATGTTAAAGGAGAATTCCACATACCAGTTTTCTTACTTTAATCTGATGTTATAAGAAATGAGTGGTAGGCCTGCAGGTAAACATTTTCATAACCCCATCCTGAGGTCCACCGCAGCTCCAAGCGTGAGCGGTGGGGTTTCGCGCTAAATCGTGTATTTTTATCACTCGAATTTTCATTTTTGTAGATCTGTCGTTGATAATGACTAAATACTCTCCACAGTGTTTGTGTCCCAAATTGGATTTTGGATGGAATCACAGGTGAAATCTCATATTGTAAGACTTCCGGAAGTACAAACACTGTGGAGAGCATTTAGTTATTATGACATAATTATGTATATCATTAATTTTCAAGCGATATAATCCGGACCTCCCGTTGGTCCGACCAGGTTAACATTCACCAGGTTAGCATTGACCAGCGTCGGCAGGTTAGCGTTTCACCAGGTTAGCATTCACCAGTGTTGGTAGGTTAGCATTCACCAGCATCGGTAGGTTAGCATTTCACCAGGTTAGCATTCACCGGCATTAGTTTTACTGAGGTTAGGTTTAGGGTTAAGGTTAGGTTTAGGTAGTCGGAACCATGGATGGATTACCCAACGGGCACAATGGGCCCAGGCCCAGGGGCCCCTGAGCTAGGGGGGCCCCTCAGCTTGAGCCACCGTGTGACCGCGTCCCTGTTATTAGCGTTGCGCTATTTGCTAGACACTATTTTATTAGTTCATCTCAAAAATAACCCCAAATATTCCTAAAACACCATGATACATATTATACTGTAAGTGTTTAGCTCCTCAGTTTATCTATAAGACTTCAAAACAACAACAACATTACATTTTCTAATGTCCACGCATTACAACAATGTAGAGGTAGTAAGATAAACCGGAGTAGATAACATAACTGTTATGTTATCTACCCCGATTAACCCCTCATTCATACCATAGCATCATATACTGTAACACTTGACTGTATGGTCCTTTAAGTATGTGTTACCACCAGCCTTACCTGGCTGCCTGGGACAAGTCAGATTCTTTGCATAAACATAAAAAGCCCTATCAAATGTATAGGGGCCAAACTCTTGCAAGAAGTATAATGAATAATGTATAATTAAAATATAGATAATAATATATCTAAAATAAATAAGTCATCACCCAATTTTATATAAAGTATTGTTAGATTTTCTTATTTTTTCTTTTAAGTTGCTTTAGCAGCTAACATAAGCATGATGAAGAATGTTATCACACAGCATAGAATAACTTTGAACCTGGCACCACTGTTTTTAGGGCAGAGGAGAGGGAAAATAAACCCATCCAAAATGTTTTCAAGAATAGCTACTATGTTATCTACACAATATTGTGTGTTATAGTTACGGTATAACTATTCTATACATTTCAGGGGCTCTTTTTTTGGGACTTTAAAAACTCTATTTTTTTTCTGGCGCGGCTATGCCGCACACACGGAACACACACTATCGCTATGTCGCTGTGCGGTCGTAAGAAGGGGGGCCCTTTGCATTTTGGGGCCCAGGGGCCCATTTTGTCATAATCCGTCTATGGTCGGAACACCGGCCCGTCGGCATATTGACGCAGACCCTTACCGCAAAACCCCACCACTCACACTCGGAGCTGCAATGGACTTGGGAGAGGGTTAGGTTTTCACCTGTACCACTCATTCTGGGATTTAATAACATCAGATTAAGGTAAGAAAACGGGTAGTCTGGAATTTAACGTAAAGGATGCATGCAGCACAATAGCCCTGCCTGAAGCCTAATTTTCACTGAGCAGTAGATGCTTGCAATTGGTTTCCTGCAGTGGTGGACACCTGGGATTGAAATCAGAGACTGACGAGACAAGAGAAATAAATGCAAGCATACCGCTGGTCATGGCAGAAAGTGGACAGGGATGTTGCATTACATGGAAACTAAATCACACGGTCACATATAAGCAGTGCTTAGGTAGGCTTAACACAAGAGCTTCTCTGTACATCCTGCTTTCATATGACCTTTGTATATTTATATCTGCATTTGGCTCTCAAAATCTACTCTGCTAATGTATGTGGCTCTGTCTTATTCTAAACACTTAGGTTCCCTCAGCACCATGCTGTGCTCAGATCACCCATTCTGGTGCTGGTATGTTAGCAAAACTATTCTTGTCTTGTGCATTAGTTGGGCTGTTCTAATGGCTACTGTAAATTAGAACCGACCCCGGATCAAAGAAAATATGGAAATAATAAGTGTTTACTTTAACATGCTCAGACTCAGTGTGGGAGGGGTTAATAGTCACACAGGACAATCCACGGCAGAAGGTTCAGCCACTTATAAGTCAGTACAGTGCACATTTCTCTGAGTAACAAATTATCTGACCCTGCCATTGCTGTCCTGATGCGGTGAGTGAGCCTCACCCATCAGCTCCTCCAAATAATCAAATACCAAGAATTATTTGCAATTAATGTTTTGACACAAGCCTGGTTGGAGCTAGGGAGGGAAAGAGTGAGCTCAGAGTAGGCTCTCGGTGCTGTACTGTAGCTGGGCTGGCTCAGGCCTTGTGCCGTGTGTTGCACAATCACACAGTGCCTCAGTGCTCTCAGTCAAAACAAGTGGTGTCAGGCCTACGTGGTTTACATGCCGGCAGGGGCGTCACACCGAATTCTGGGCCCTGGGTACAAGGATTCACTGCGGGCCCCTCATGAATGTTAACTATTGAGAAATAGCAGATATACAAGCTCACAGCGCGGCACCGAGTGCCGCGAGCTTGTAGATCTGCTATTTTTGAAAAATCGTGAAAATGTGTGCAAGAAACCTATGTCAAGGACCCCCAAGATGATATGTATTTGGCCACGGACCCCGATCTCAAAATATTACGTTCCAGGGACCCCCAGAAGCAAAATTTGAGTTAAAAATGTTCGCTTAAAAAATACATATATTCAAAGGTTTTCACACATTTTCACAACTTTTCAAAAATAGCAGATCTACAAGCTCGCAGCGCGGCACTCGGTGCCGCGCTGTGAGCTTGTATATATCTGCTATTTTTCAATAGATAAAGTTATTAGGGCCCCTCCACCTTGGGCCCCAGTAACTCAGTCCCACTTTCCTACCCCTTGTGACGCCCCTGCATGCCGGCTCCCTGGCAGAGCTGCCAGTGCAGTGAGGAGAACACAGGACAGTGAGAGAGTAGCTTTGGGAACCAGTTGTCATTCCGTGATCAGGATTTATACCTACCTTCACGTCAAGTTCACACCACTGAACCTGACTGTTTCAAAAGTTTACACCAGTGGCAACCCTGAGGTGATTCAATGATTTTTTTTAGATCATTTGCATGACATGGCTCTGCAGGAGGCTACCCATCCATAAAAGTGTTGGTTTGTATGTCTGTCTGTCTTTCTAAAGTCTGTGTGGCTAATCTCGCAAACCGCTGGACTGATCAATGCCATATTTATTGTGCTCACTGCCAGTGCTTAGTAGCTCCGCTATTGTTTTAGTACAGTATGTTTTATACTTCTAAAATAACAAATACAATTTTATACTGTAAGTCAAGGGGCTTGGATGGGATTTATGTTTTTGTTTTTCTGTTGTTGGTAGTCATGGTTGCCAGATCCCACATGAGTCCCAACTGCTCTGCCTGAATTTCTCAAGACTTGTACAGTTCATTGGGTGTGTCTCCTACAACGAAGATGATACAATCTCCCAACATGCGAGCAAGAGCACAACCTAGTCATTCTACATAGGCCTTTCCCCTAGTCCTTTCTTCTTTTCTTCAACGGAGAAGGTCTCTGGTTAGCATTTCCACAGATCATTGAAGATATGTTTAAACTTGCTGCCACCAAATACGTACAGCTCTCCACTGTGGATAGAGGCTGAATGACACTTGCATCATTTTGGAAGAAGCTGTGCAGAGGGTGTGCTTAACCAGCGGTTGTTTTCTGTCTCAAACACTGATATCGGTGTCCTGAACCCCTCTGCCCTCAAATACATTTTCTTTCTTTCCTGATGATGGTGGTAGAGTAGTAGGCATGATGAAATAGGTGCTGGAGCACGTTGCAGTGCACCCCTGTATATCTATCAGATGCAGATGATTTCTTTAATTAGCCAGTGGTGGAAAGTAAGTATAATTCCTTAATTACTGTACTGTACTGTACTGTACTGTACTGTACTGTACTGTACGGTACTGTACTGTACTGTACTGTACAATTTTGAGGTATTTGCAATACTTTTCTTTCTACTCCACTACATCTCAGATCCAAATAATGTGCTTTTACTGTTTACTGTTCCTAGTTACTTTGTTGATTGATTATTATGCCAATTGGAAGACAAAAGCATTTGAGTACTTTTTCCACCACCGTTATCAGCACAGCTCTGTGGCTCCCGGAGGAAACCTCAAGTGGACGTTGTCCTCTTCCAGTTTCGTCCAGTCTGAAGACATTATGTTGAAGACAAGCACATCAATCTGATCAGTGTCTTCCATGTCTCAGACACCGTAACCTCCAAAGGAGTACACTGTGTGCCCAAAGGCCACAGCATGGCATGCCTGTCTCCCAGGGACGTGCAGAGAATGTTAGAGTGGCAGGGGCTGACATTTTTAAAAGGGCCTTTGGGTGAAAAGATCGAAAATAGCAGACCTCCAAAGCTTGGAAGTCGGCTATTTTCGATGGTTGATTGCCAGACCCATGAAATGGGTAGGCCTACATAAGCAAATGTCTGTCCGGGTTTTCTATATAAAGGGTATGATGATGACATGATGATGACATGCCTACAAAAGGCATGATGTCATAAATGATGATGACAGACAGGGGGTCTGGCACAACCAGGTTGACCTGGTCTAGTTTTTACACAGAGAGGGCAATTCTTTCAACATAAGATGCTGCATTCAAGTTCAGGAGAGTTTGAACGAGGCAATTCTCTTGAATGCTGCCTTCAGGTATGGCATGAAAAAGAGTGCATTTGCATTTCTTTCACCATAGTAAAAACTGCACGCATGGCCCAGAGAGGGCACTTTTTTCAGATGGATAAAAGGGCAGGGGCTCAATCCCCCTTTGATGTCTATGTTTGCACGTGCTTGCTGTCTCCCTTTGATCCTGTCTTCAAATGTACCGTCCAGCACGACAGATGTCATGCGAAGCTTAGCCAATCCGTGAATCAGATGCGTTGGGTTGGCCAATCAGTGAATCCAATGACTGTTCATCTCTGTCAAATTGATCGTCATAGCAACCCCAGTCCATGCAGGCTCTGGAAATCCCCCACACATTGCACCAGCACGGCTAATAAAGACATTATTCATGCTGAATGGCATCAGTATTATTTGTTATTGCATTGGATAAGACCATGTCTATTTCTACTCTGCCAACTACAGTATAAGAGAGGTGCGGTCTGTGGAGTGTGTCTGTGTGTGTGTGTGTGTGTGTGTGTGTGTGTGTGTGTGTGTGTGTGTGTGTGTGTGTGTGTGTGTGTGTGTGTGTGTGTGTGTGTGTGTGTGTGTGCGTGCGCTCGCGTGCGTGCGTGCCTGTGTGCTGCGAGCGTGCGTGTCAGTGTTTCTGTCTGTGTGTGTATGTCCCACACCAATCGGCACCAAACTTCATGTGCACACTGCCAGTAGGATAAAGAAGTACCTCCACACATTTTTCACATGTTCTGTGGGGTTGCTATAGGCAACACACTATTGTTCTCGGCCTGAGAATTTGTGTGAACCTGTTTTATAAATAATGTAAAAGTGAAGCTTTTGGTCGTGCTTCACACACTGTTGTCACTGTTGTCATGCTTCACATGAAATCACAATATACAGTATAATATAAATGGTAAGTCGGAATTCATTTCCCAGTGGCTTCCTCGTGACTAGCGCCAGTGCAACCACACTAGAATTGCACCTTTCTAGTTAGTGTGGTTGCTATAGGCAACACACTATTGTATTTGGTCCGAGAATCTTTTGCCAGCAAAAATAACCTGCTTTTTGAAGCGGTGAAAGCCGCTTCCAAGGTGTGGCTTTGTCTGTCCCGTACATGTCTGTCCCATCTGATTAGTCACTTTTGTCTGTCCCGTACATGTCCCGTGCATGCTTGACCAATTGAGGATTGGTCAAGCTTCACATGCCAATTTGGCCCTCCAGATAAAATCATTCAGAATTCAGAATTCATAAAAACATAGAACTAAAGCACATAGAAAGTATAGATCTAGAACACAGAATGTATAGATCTAGAACACACCGCTTCACTTCGAACCGAGGTTTGATTTTTGGGTTTTAAGGCCACATATCTTGGACTATACAATATAATGTCCAATCAGACAGGAATATCGAGATTTAGCCGTTTCACTTGACATCACAATATATAATATATAAATATGGTAAGACAGAATTCAGTTCCCAGTGGATTCCTTGCGACTTGTGTCAGTGCAACCCCACACTAACCCTTCTAGTTAGTGTGGTTGCTATAGGCAACACACTATTGTATTCGCCCTGAGATTTTTTTTGCCACCAAAATGAACCTGGCTTTTGTAAACTTTCTGTATACCGGGTTGGGCCGAAAAGTGAATTAAGCTTTAGGTCATGTCAATTTCCCAGAATCGCATCTTTTTAGTCTATCGCATCTTTCTGCCTAAGCCGACATCAGCAAGGGGGAGAAGACAACAGCCAGCCCCATGGCCTCCCTTAAGTAACAAGAAATCTTGTGAAATACAATGTTGTCAACCAATCATCAAGGACGATGATACACAAAAGAAGATTAAAATTTTATAACAGAAGTCAATGGGGCCCATATCAGGCTAAAATCTTGCCCACATTTGAAGTCATTTGAAGTCACCTGGAGGCTGACTTATGTAAGACACATTTTTGGATATTACTCCTTCAGATTTTACCCAAAATGAACACAAATCAGTACACAGTATCTCTACAGTCATATGATCAAGACGGATCTGTCCTGTATTAAATATTCCATCCTGATTGGCTAAGATTGGCCTCCAAACTTTGCAGGATTGATCCGTTTCAAACAAAATGCCTCAAATCAAACACAGCGTGCAATTGTAATGAAATTGTGCACGCACATTCGCAAAAGGCCAAGGAAGAAATTACACTACAAAATGTTCAAATCAGCCTCATGGTGGCGCCATGAAAGGCCTAAGATTGGTGAAGAACACATGACACCCTTTTTACATTGGCCTATTATACCACCACCAGGACGCGTGGCTGGTGGAGACCTGTGCTCGGAGCACTTCTTCTAGTTAAAGGTGTAAGCTTCTTTTATGTCTGGGAAACCAGGCTGATATTTACACTACATGGAATTAGTGCAAATCAACTGACAGTACTGAGGAAAAATCTAATTATCTCATATGCAGTCGTGCCACAGGCTGAGAGGGTGATAAAGGGACAGGGAGGTGATGAGCTTGTGCTGATTGGTCATCTTCTGTCTTCCCTAATGCAGGGGTCTTCAACGTTTTCAGGCCAAGGACCCCTTGGTTGAGAGAGAGATGAAGCAGGGACCCCCACAACCTTCTCATAGATTCCATATAGTTTCATTGTTTGACAGCACGATCATCGGTGAATTTTGGATTCATGTCAATTTGTGTTTTCAGATATTTAACCACTTGAACCGGCAATACTTAATAAACTTGACCTTTCACTCTGTACTTCTTTTTCCCTTCTACAGTAAACCTCTTTGCCGAAAATAGCCGATCTACAAGATCACAATGCCTCGCACTGCGAGGCAATGTGAGCTTGTAGATCTGCTATTTTTGGCTTAAGTTATCAGAATATGGACGCTAGGGATCAAGTGGAGGACCCCCTGTAGTAACTCTGAGGACCCCCTAGGGGTCCCGGACCCCCTGTTGAAGACCCTTGCTCTAAGGATAACAGCTGACCAATGAGCGAAAGCCAAAGTGCCACTGCGCTCTGTATGAACAGTCACCACAAGCGACCTCGCTGCTGAAGGAAGTCACATTGTCAAACATGGATGAAACTCAGTCACCAAACACAGATGTGTGGCTTGGTCAGATTCATGGCTCAAGTTGATCGGAGTGCAAGGGAAACAAAACATCAACAGTTCACAGTGCTAATCTATATTTATCTAGATTGCTGATACACAATGCTTTTCCAGCCGAGATCTGAAGCACTTAAGCTCTATTCAAAAGAATGTCAACAATATTAGAAAATGTTTGAAAAGTTTAGAACACAAATTTGGGCCTATACATTTGTGAAATAGGATAACTTTATTTAGCAAAATAATAGGTTCAATCCATGTCTATAGAGTGCACAACGTTCAGGCTACGAACATCTCATATTTTGGAGCCGAAATGTCCACGAACACATCAGTTTAAAAACTCTGATTAACTTTATTGACATCTGATCTGTCTTCATTTGCTTCATGACTTCATCGCCATCAGGTCCACCTGACCTCATGCTTACAAGAGCACAACTGTAAAGTGTGTTATAAACCAGTAAGACTCCCTAATCGGGAGATAAGCGACCGTTGGTCGCTTATCTCCATAAATAGAGCAAAAATGTGTTTTTCCAAAATCTTCCTGATCCATGTTGTTGACATGAGTGTAGACATACTGTGTAGTGATTTTCGTGATTTTAGGGCAAAATCTGAATCGGCCTCATGGTGGCGCTAGAGGGCCATGTGAGAAATGAGGGGTGGGGTCTCCTCGCCGCCAAGGCGGACGAATAGGTACCGGCCCCGGCTCTCCCGGTCGCTCCTAGCCCGAGTTACGGCATTTTATGTGAGCTGCAGTGGCAGGGGGTCCTCCACTGGGGGCGCCACCACTTTTGCATCCGTTCTGGAGCACCAGGAGTGGGTGGTCCCCGGGAATGCCCCGTGAGCAGCCCCGTTGGGGTGGTCATTTGGTCATTTTTGCACATTTGGTAATTTTTTACACCTGGGGGTCCCCCAGGGACCTGGGGGTCCCCGAAACTCCGGGGGTCCTTGGAGGTTGTAGTTTGGCAGGCAAGGAGTGTGTGTGCAAAATCTGGCATGGATCGGGGCAACGGTTGCAGAGATATGAGCAGGGCAAAAGTGTGACGTGTGACGTGTGACAGAGGGAGTGACGGAGGGAGTGACGGAGGGAGTGACGGAGGGACAGCCGGTGGAGGTTTGGATAGTGTGCAAGTAACTGCGACCTACGGTCGCAATAAATAAAGCTTACTCAGTTGAATTGTCAGAGGTCAGTTGAGCACTTTTGACTCATCTCTCACAAAGAGACA